>NW_024340895.1:0-11893 GCF_902729225.1 Pteropus medius
TTCTCTTCCGTGTACTGAATAATCTGCTCAGTCATGGCAAACTTCTGTTGGCGTTCATGACTATGTTTGCACTGAATGCATAGACTTATTTGTTATTTCATACCTCATTCTTACAGGAGTATATAACGTCTTCTTTTGCGTGTTGAAGTTGTATCTATTCTTTTCGCAAATTATCTCATGACTGACTTGCTTCTTCTATAGAGACGTGCACTTAAGGCAGCGATCCGATTGCCACATGTAAGTAAGTTATATTGCATCAGAAATATGAAATGAAATTCGACAGGTTCACTCTACAGGACACCAAGCCATGTGCTTCCTTTAGTCCCTACCCATTTTTTAAAACTCTATGCCGTATCTCTGGGCACTACCAACAAGCGTCACATTTGAATGATAACAATATCGTTGTTCTGTACCAGAGACTTTCAAGGTCATGTGGCTTGAGGATTGTTACTACCCACAGTCTTGTTTTCTACAAGCAAATAGCCCATATCAGGGAATTGGCCTTTTCCAGAAGTAGCACTTTAAGTGCCATGGCCAAGGTTTTATCTAGAGATGGAGAAAGAGAAATAAAACCCCACCTGAGACCGAGAGAAATAAAACCCCACCAAAGCTTTCGGGGTTTTGTTCCCTATTTGCACTAGGTGGGCACTTTTTGAGAGCACTGAGCATTCTTGATTGACAATTAAGACTGGCAGGACTCCGTGATTCATCATTTGCTTTCTGCGCATGTTCCTTCCCAGAATTCAGCCTGTTATAATGGACTTTATGAACTTCTGGGCATACGCGTCGCCTTGTGATCATGGTATAATGGGGTTCAGGTGAGTTGAAGGTCGCTGAGGTCTTCATTGCACGGTGCGATTGACTGGCTAAAAGCCCTACCCAATTTTCTGCCTTCTTGTTTACTGCTATGCGTTACCTTTAGCCCCAAAATGCCTTCTCGCATGCTTAATTGTGGGCGGGCATGGGCAGTCCCTTCTTCCAACAGGACGACCTCGGTGTCTTTGCAGGCAGACCCTAAAGCCCCGATCTATCTTTCCTGCTTAACTCTTTTCTAAGAGCCATGAACCCGCTTCTTCTTAGTAGCGATGTTGAGGGACCTGAGGTCTGTTCTTCTGTATCTGCTTCCTCCTGCGAAGGGTCATCGTCCCTGTCTATTGTGGTTTCACGCAGCTGTATCCCTTTTTGCCTCACTCATGCCGGGTATCTTGGGTTTCTGCTGAAGTGCTGCCCCAGTCACTTGAGAAGGAAAAGAAGATACAATGTTGTTATCTAAATCATCTAGGTATTCCTTTCTACTATTGTTTTACCAAAGAAATGAGGAAAGGAGAATAGGCTGGGTTGATATATTTCTGAAAGAATAAAAAACATTTGGCCTGAATTCCTCTCCGTTCTCAGACCCTAAGGACCCTGCTTTGACTAGGGCCATTACGTCATGGTGGTCCGATGATCCTTATCTAAAGCCAGAGGAGGTGAGAGAACAGTTTCAGGGTCATTATGTGGATTTGGGGGAGACGGCCTTTGTCCCACAGAAAGGAGGGAAGAAAACTTAATTAGGTTTACTAAAGAAAAAAGAAAACCATGAACTAGGAACTCTGCAAGAGATGTCCCGTATCATTTCCCGATGTAAGTTGCAGAATTTTAAACGTGATGTCCCGTATCAATATTGGGACAATTGGGGGATTTTTGGAATGACAGAACTGTAACTGTAATAATGTATGCCTGTGTAAGTACACTCGAAAGAGAGAGAGAGAGAGAGAAAGAGAGAAACAGAGACAGAGACAGAGGTAGAGACAGAGAAAGAGACAGAGAATTTGTTTGTGTGACAGGATCATAAATAGGAATGTTGAAACAATTGCTCAGTGTAGGCAAACGGTATATAGGGGTTCTTTGTAGTATTACCTCAACTCTTCCATAGGATTAAAAGTTGTAAAACCTAAATGCCGGAGAATAAATCAGGGGACGCAGGAAACAGATGCAGGTAACAGAGAGGAGAGCTCACCCTGCAATGCACATTCTGTTATTCTGGGTAACCTTGGGGCTGCATCGTGGGCTGTTATGTCTGGAGGATGACTCTGCCTTTTTCGAAATTGTGTCTCTGCATCTTAGCACAGTTTCCAGAGTATGTGTCAGGTCCATGTGGTGTGTGGAATAGAACCTTGTTTCCAGCGACAAGGATAGATTCAGGTCTGGGGACCAACAATCCCAATGGTGTTCCCAAGCATTTTCGCAAGGCATTGGGATTTCTGGAAGAAACAAATGACACAGGCTGCTTCAACATAGATGTCACCGGGGCGCTTGGGTGTGCTTAGCTGACGATCGTCCCCCGACAATGCCCTCTGAGCCACTCCCACCTGTTTAAGCAGGAAAGAGCAGAACTTGCAGGGCTTAGTGGCTGCCCCAATTTTTCCTGTCATTACTCCTAGAAGGCCCATGAAATCCCAAGTGTCTACACTAACCGGGCCGATGCTCTTCCTGGCCCTTTCCAGGGTGGGATCGTGTTTTCTATTTCCACCCTTTATCCTCAATGTGACGGGTTACCTTAATCAATCTTCAAAGGTTGAATCAGCCTTGCATATCTGATTTATGTTTTTGGCCTCTAGGAGGCCAAAAATTTCCAGAGAACGTTACCTTGTTGAAAGCAACTTTTGATAAGGACTTTTTAAAGCTGCCATTGGTTGTATCAGATGGCCATATCTTTGGTAATAGCCAAAGGGTCTGCCATAATTTTCAGATTCAAGCCCGTGTTGGCAAGGGAATCCAGGGCTGAGGCAATTGCATGAAATTCAATCAGTTGTGCAGATCCTTGAGTTTCATGCTTTTTAGAAACTTTTGCTCAAGATCAATCATGCACGATATTGCCAATAGCATGTACAAATTCCCTTTACTTTTAAATCGGATGAACCCAAAGTTCTTCCCATTAAGTAGAGGATTGCAGGAGAGGTATGACCAACTTCAGCACTTGTGTCATCTGTCAAACAATGGAAAGGCAGAGAAATCCACCTTCTCCTGCAGGGAACATATGCCAGAGGAGATCCATTGGGCTGTATCATGCAGTATGGAGATAATGGTGTCTGTGCCAAGATTGTGGAGTGCTGTTTCCATGACCCAAGGGAGAATTGATAGCTCTGTGCCGACAATGGAAAGTAAAGGGCTTAGGGCCTATTTCCAGGAGAGTCCAGTATGAGGCCAACGATTGCCACTCTTCTGGCATTTGGCACGGGGCCAAGTGCTTCAGTAGGTCATGGGTGACTTCTGACTATCGTAGATGGTCCGGAGATTTCCCGAAATACAAATGAATGTCTACAGTGTTTGCACAGTGAAAATTTGGCTGGAGGGCACTCATAAAAGTGCGTGTTGTATTGCAAAGTGGACAAATTCTAGGGCCATGTGTCAGAGGGGCCCCATTCAAGGTGGGTACATCCGAAAGGATCAACATAAATGGTTTAATTAATAGTTTCAAATGAGCCACGTGCTTTCTGTAGAACTCACACCTGATGAAATGATGTGTTAAAAATAAGTGTTCTTTTTTTAATGTTCTGGTTACTGACCGTTTAGGTCAATAGCTGTGTCAGAGTCAGGGGAGCAGACATGACTCCAGAAGTAGATGTTGCAGTGATGGGAACTACAAGCCAGTGAATGTGGGCAGCCTATGGAACTGGCAAAGGGAGAGAATGGATTCTCACAGTGCCAAAAGAACACACGGGTGTCACCCCATTTTAGAATGCTGACTTTCAAAACTATAATACGTTTGTGTTCTTTTAAGCTACTAAGTTTGTGGCGGTTTGTTATAGCTGTAATAGAAAACAGGTACAGGGGAATTAATGAGTGTCCCTTGACATCAAGGTCGAGGAACTCCACCATGAGGGAACATTCCTTGGTTTTCCAAGATTCAGACCAGACTCTTAGACCGTTAGACTTGCCAAATTCTTCTGTTCAATGGAGACAAAGTGGCTATAATAAACATTTATCAATAGATCATGCATACTGGGTTTCAAATCTCAAAGGCCTTCCTTTAATTTTGAATGGGGTTCGCCCACCATTTCGGGGTTGGAAGAAGGGAGTTCCATGCGGTCCTGTTTCCTGAAGCCCGTCTTAGGTGCCAAAGACTTCATTTTCATTTTTAACTCAGCGGGTTGGAGTGTCCATGCCCACTTGGGATATTTCAGGGCAGTGGGCTATGGCTGTGGAATATTGAAGCAAAGACAAAGTTCCAATGTTTAGGCTGAGTGACACTCATGTACTCTCTATTTTATGTTTGGTAAATGCCCTCAGAGAATAGGGGAGTTTCTTTATATTTAGCAGGATCCCCAAAGTACAGGCGCAACGGGACTTTGACCCCAGTACCAATTAGGTGATGAGGGTTTACCTAGTGGTGCATTTTAGCGGATGCTAAATTAATTCCAAACTCAGAGGCATAATTGCCAACAGACATCTTTTTATCATTTTGTTGTATAGAAGGGTCCCCAAAATAAAATGGTTCGACTTTTTGACCTTGCGATGGTGCGAAAATGGTGCACATTCCAAGGAAACTGTACCTCGAATTTTGAATTTTCCTGTTTTCCTGGCTAGTTATATCAGGTATGATATTCTGTCGTGGTGCTGGCCAGCGATAGTGAGCCTCAGCTTCCCTAGAGATGCACAAACACGAGGATCAACAGCCGAAACGTAGGGTGCTTGGCTTTGCAGCGCTTTTTGGACAGCGCTTTTCGGGTTTCCACATCCCATCGTGTCTACAAAACACTCGACTGCGTCTCCTGATTCCGATGAGAAGAAGACGTAGGTAATTACTGCCGATACTGCCCAAATGTAAGCGCTCCGGGGCTATTTAAGGTAGGCTAAGCTAAGCTATGATGTTTGGTAGTTTAGGTGTAGTAAATGCATTTTGACTTGCCATATTTTCAACTAAGGATTGGTATGTCAGGACAAAACTTACCCTATCGTATCTGTTATTCTAGGAAAAGGATTTCCCACTGGGTGAGATGTGAACCTGTCTTTCAGTTTATTTATATATTTATATATATATTTATTTATTTATTTATTTATTTATTTATTTATTTATTTTATTTTATTTCTTCCCCTTTATCCAGATTAGTATTTTGTTTGTTTTCAGTAGATACTAGATATACTTTGGGGGTCCCCTCTACCCTGATCATGTTTATAAAATTCTTCTTCCACAGAATCGCAAATCATTATGATCAGAGTCAGGGGACTCATCGACGGCAATGACTGCAACACTAGGTTTAAGGATTCTGTGCTTAAGTCATGTTGGAATGGCTTGAATGTGCCACGGGGTACAATGAGTGATTTTCCCTAACGGCCCTGAGGATCAAGAACTCTTTTGCAACAGAGGCATAGGAAGCAGCCATCACAAAGGCACTGTAGACAGCGGCCGAAGTTTGGTACGTGCATAGGCTATGGAATCTCATCACCTTGTACCTGAGTTGGGTAACTTCTCCCTGAATACCATAAGTACCACCAGCAGCAATGCTTCCTTCCTAGAGGCCCAGATTTACAGCCATCTGTGTCCAGGCAAACTTCAGCATCTCCGTCTCTAGTGAGAACTGGAACTGAGCTAATGCATAGCTGCAAGGGTGGTTGGTCCAGGTCTCTGGGAACATGGCGCATGCTGAGTCATTCCAGCTGAGGTTCTCAACAGCAGATGTTGGCAAATCTTTCAGGAATACTATCGGATATTCATGTTTGATTGAACACAAGTAGTTGCATAGCCAACAACCTCACAAATAGCTAAGGGAGGAAGTGTAGCTGTCATCCCCACTTTACGAAGGGGGAACGTTTTAATTCAAGAGGTCAAAACACTTGCCCAAGGTCACACAGAACTGGGATTCGAAAACAATCAGCCTGTCTCTCGAGCTTCTGCTCCTAACCACCTCTGTGCACAGCAGCATGTTACTAATGTGGACAAATGCTGTTCTCCTCATAGGTATTTCCCATCTAGGTGGGGGTTTTTCTAGTCGATTCACGGGGTAAATGCCATGTAACGGTTTATTTGAGTGTTACTGAGACCGTGGAGTCATTCTGAGCCGCTGCATTTCCTCCAGGAATCACAGTTGGTCCCAATTAGAGAGCAAAGGAAGAGCAAAATAAATCCCTTTCTCCTTATTCCACGGCCTTTCTCTAAGCAACAGGGTCTGATAGCCTGAGCACCAAGAGGAATCGGGCAACACACAAGTGCTCTCAGAACTTTGTGACCGCACTCAAAGGCAAGATCTGAACACTGATCGCCAGCACATGGGTTATTTCTTGTTCGTGGCTGAATATGGTGAGTGACCACGCGTTGATAGAAGAGAGGAGACAAGTATCACATATGCGATTTGCTTATTTCCGAACATTTCCATTTAATATTTTCAGAACGCAGTTGACCAAGGGTAACATAACTCTGGCAGTCAACCGCACATGAGGGGGGACAAATGTCTCGTCTCATCTGATCTCAGAAACTCCTAAGAGTGGAGTGGTTGTTGTGATCCCTACTTTGCAAAGAGGATCAGAGTTGATGGCATTTGCCCGAGATCGCACAGAACTGGAAATGGAAATCGGATAACATATCTCCTGAGCCCGTGTCCCTAACGTCGTCTGTATGGATTGTATTTTTGCTAATTTGGACAAATGACAGTCCTAAACTTTACATGACACATCAGGGTTGGAGTTCCTCAGCTCAATCGGTTTGTTGAAGGCAGACGAAAATGCCACATGTCTTGGTGTATCTGCATGTTTTCTCTCCCAGACCACTGAGAAGCCTCACTTCTTCCAGGAGCGGCAATTTATCTAGAAGTGAAGGCAAGGAGGGTGAGGACCAGTTCCCTCTCTCCCCCTCCCACTATTTTCCTGAGTCCCAGAGCCTGATTGTTCAGGCAACAAGACATGTCATCACGCCTCACAATGGCCTCCAAAGCCGAGTCATCACACCTGTTGATATGAGCCAAGTCTTGGCAACAACCACTTGGTTTACTTCGTGATCAGCCCTTAGAATAGTAAGCGAGGTGCTGCTGGAGGGAAAGCAGATATTACCGATGACTGGGTATCGTCTGATCGTCTGCTTCTCTGTTTCCTGGACACTCAGCTATCTTGGCATCTGCACGCCTCACAGCCTTGAGAAAACTGTCCCCACTGAAAACTTCTCCCGTGGGAGTAGTTACCAAAATGTCCTAATGCTGTTCTTGTGTTTCAACAGGTCAACTGGGCAGTGGTCAGCGATTCTAGCTTCAACATCTAATCACTCAGAGAGAGGCGGAAGGGAACTCGGTCTCAGTTAGGATTTTATTACTCTTTCTCCATCTCTAGATTCAACCTTTGCCATGGCACTTAAACCGCTGCTTCTGGAAACTGCCAATTCCATGATATGGGGTATTTACTTGTAGATAAGGGGGCTGTGAGTAGTCAAAATTCTCAAGCCACATTACCTTGCAAATCTCTGGTACAGAAGAAATATATAGTTAACATTCAAATGTGACAACTGTGGGTATTTCCCCGAGATATGGCACAGTTTTTTGCAGGACGGGAGGGGACTAATGCCGAGCTTATGGCCTGTTGTCTTTTAGAGTGCTCCTGTCCAATTTCATTTCCTATTCTTGATTCACAGTAAATTAGCTACATATGACAATCGGACAGTTGCCGTAAGTGTGTCTCTATAGAATAAGCATGTCCATCATGAGATAATTTGCGAAAAGGATAGATACAACTTAAATACGCGAAAGAAGATGTGATATACTCCTCTAAGAATGAAGTATGAAATAAGAAATAAGTCTGTGCAATCAGTGTAATCATAGCCATCAACGCCAAGAGAAGTTTGCCAGGAATGAGCCGATTATTCAGTACACGGAAGAGAACCCATTTGGGTATAGCCATGGTCGTGGTCTTTCCCTACGATATATTTACATCTCGGCTATCGACTTCACAATTAAAACATGGATTGACACTATGTCAATGGAAAAGAATAGATCAGGACACAGACACATGTTCATGACAAAAGGAAAAAAATAATGATAATCTTGGCATTTCCAGTCAGATGATGCCCCCAGAGCAATCTCTTATGATTACTTCTGGAACAAAGTGTGTGTGTTGGGGAGGAGCCAGGAGAAAGAGGCCCCTGGATAAAGTATTAACTGGGTCACATCATCTTTCTCAGGTTTTCTCTCTTGAGTTCCCTTCCGGGGACATCTGTAGTCTCGAGCAATCATGGAGAAAGGACATTCTGATGTCATTACCTACAAGCCCTAACCCTAACCCTAACCCTAACCCTAACCCTAACCCTAACCCAAGAGTGCCGATAAAAACATAAAACCTAAAGAAGCCTCTAGAAATGTGCCGAGCTATTTACTCAGTAGGCAACTGGGCATGTAGCTAAATAATGTGCATCTGTCAAAGTGACTGTGAATGCTGACATAAGGTACAGCCCCGTTCAGCTGGCCTTTGCGAAGAGCCACATGACCTACCCGCTTATGCCTCCCCTTCCTTTTGGAAATTCCGAGAAAAAAATAATGCATAATGAATCCTCCCTTCTTTTAGCTTTTAAAATAAAAGCTACGTTTTACTCATTTGGGTTTGATGTGTTTTGTGCTGATACATCTCTCTTGGCTTACACTGGAGGGGAACCCAATATTCGACCCTCATAGTTCCTCTTTACGGTCACATCTACCCCCAGAACAAGGGATAAAGTGATGATTCAGCCCACTGAAAGATCAGGAACCAGAACAGAAATCCTCCTGCTCCGCATTCTCTGCTGTTCTTGGCCCTCTTAGTAAGGCTAGCTCCTTCTCTCTACGCAGCCTGAACTGGCTTCATCCCTACCCTCTTTTCTGAACTTATGGAAAGTCAACAAGTCCTCTCAGCTCAAGTGTAGTCAGTACCCTTGGCTTTGTAATTTCCCAACTTGAGAAAAGAGTGGTCTGAGTGAATGACCTTTTGCACGAAGGAGGAACACGGATGCGGCAAGACCCAGAGCTAGTGGGACAGGGCGAGATCAAGGACCCATGAGCAGAAGAAGAAGCAAGCAGGTATTCCATTAGGGACCGGGAGCTTTTGTGAAAAGCGGTGCCAAACAGAGCTGCCCCTCCCTGTGAGAACAGTTCCTTCCCCTTCCTGCTGTGTACTCCCTTCCTTCTTTCCGGATTCTGCATAAGACAGGTTATCTCGGAATTGTTCCTGTGTCATTGGGTGCAGTCAGATGGTGCTTCTCAGTACAAAAGATTCCCAAACATCTTGCAATTACAAACCCATATTTTTAACTTAACTCAGCTTTTCTTATTTTTCATTTTTCCTTCGGCATGCAGAGCTGTGATACATGTCATTGCCTTCAACTATTTCATGAAGTTCAGCTGTAGAATAAGAGAAACTTCCCATTGGACATACAAGTGTTTGACACCGCTTAGAAGTTTTGCGCACCGTGTAATTTTCTAGCAGATTTCTACTTCCAAGCATTAACTCACTTGCTCACAAGTTAACCTTACCTATCTATAACGTACCTCGACCTACTCATGAAAGTTTATTTCAGCTTAGGGAAGAAATGATTGATCCTTGTCCTTTGAGGAGACTCAATGTGTTCTAGTTTAAAACTTAATCATTTGTGTAAATAATTACTTATTTTTTGGCATTGAAGTTGTGTAAATTCAAAATCCAATATCCTCATGAGGACTGCTCTGTCCTCCCATACATCTTCCACTGTACCCACTTCTTGCCTTCCCTCTTTTCCTCCTTTCTCCTTCCCAACCCCCTTTTCCTCACCCCTCCACCTCTTCTTCCTCCTCTATTTCTCCCCTTGCTTTTCTTTTCCTCTCCCTGCACTCCTCAACCTGCACTATTCTTAATTCCTCCTCTTCCTTCTCCTCGTCTGCTTCTCCCTCCTCTTCCCCATCTTTCTCTTATTCAAGAAATGGTCTAGCTACAGATGATTGTAGCCAAGATGTTTGATCGGTCCTCTTTGCCGTCTTCTCCCCCTCAGTCTTTGGGTGCCCGCCATTTCTTCCCTCCATCTTCCCTGAATGGCTATACCAGATCCTTCTTGGCCTTCGGCACATACCGGCATCTGCAGTTGGTGCTGATAGCTGTACCCATGGCCCTCAGTCAGGATAGTTGCACGTTCTCATCATCGTTTCCCGATCTCAGGCCTTTTCTTGTTAGCAGTCCTCTCAGCATTTGTATGTAGTCTCTTCCGAGACAAATTAAAATGGGAATAAACTTTTCAAAAACATCACTATTGTATAAGGAGAAAAAGTAGCCAAGTTTGGATGCGTTCTAGATGATAATAGATTATGAAGACCATGACATTAAGTGTATTATATAATCTTTGTTTAGGAATGAGGTACAAAGCATGACACTGTTAGCAGAGGGCGGGGATTCTCTCCCGGCACCTTATCCCATTCTTGATGTCTGGAACAATGGATTGAGCATGACAACGAATTACTATAGAGAAGACAAGCTTCATTAGAAGGGAAAGTACATTTGCAGACGTGGAAGTGGGCCTGAGCAAGAGAGGCGTGGCTCAAAAGGCCTGGCGACGAAACCTTCGGGGTTTTGTTCCCTATTTGCTCTAGGTGGGCACTTTTTGAGAGCACTGAGCATTCTTGATTGACAATTAAGACTGGCAGGACTCCGTGATTCATCATTTGCTTTCTGCGCATGTTCGTTCCCAGAATTCAGCCTGTTATACTGGACTTAATGAACTTCTGGGCATACGCGTTTTGCCTTATGATCATGTTATAATGGAGTTCAGCTAAATTGAAGGTCGTTGAGGTCTTCATTGCACGGTGCGATTTACTGGCTAAGAGCGGTACCCAATTTTCTGCCTTCTTGTTTACAGCTATGTGTTACCTTTAGTCCCAAAATGCCTTCTGGCTTGCTTAATTGTGGGCGCGAAGGGGCAGACCCTTCTTACAATAGGACGACCTCGGTGTCTTTACAGGCAGACCCTAAAGCCCCGATCTAACTTTCCTGTCTAACTCTTTTCTAAGACCCATGAATTCGCTCCTTCTTAGTAGCGATGTTGAGGGAAGGGAGGTCTCTTCTTCTGTATCTGCTTCCTGCTGAGAAGGGTCATCGTTTCTGTCTATTGCTGTTTCACGGAGCTCTATCCCTTTCTGCCTCAGTCAGGCCGGGATCTTGGGTTTCTGATGAAGTGCCGCCCCAGTCGGTTGACAAGGAAAACTAGATTCAAAGTTGTTATCTAAATCATATATGTATTACTTTCTACTATTGTTTTACCAAAGAAGTGAGTAAAGGAGAACAGGCTGGGTTAATATATTTCTTCAAGAATAAAAAAAAAACCTTTGGCCTCAAATGACCTCCGAAAGCACCCGGATTTGAGTAGGGCCATTAATTCTCGGTGGTCCAATGATCCTTATCAAAAGCCAGACGAGGTGAGTTACCAGTTGCAGGGTCATTATCTAGATTTGGGAGAGAAGGATTTTGTCCCACAGAGTAGAGCGAAGAGAATTGAATTAGGTTTACTACAAAAAAAATGAAAGCAAAGAACGAGGAACTCTGTAAGATTTATCTAGTATGATTTCCCGCTAAAAGATGCAGAATTTTACAGATGATGCCCCGTATCAATGTTAGTAAAATTGGGAAATATTTTGGACTGACAGCAGTGTAATTTAAAAAGAGTATGACTGTGTCAGATAAAATGATGTAGAGAGAGAAAGAGAGAGAGAGAGAGAGAGAGAGCGCAAGAGAGAGAGAAAGAGAGAGAAAGAGAGAAAATTAGTTTGTGTGATGGGATCAAAAATAAGAATGTTGAAACAATTGCTCAGTGTAGGCAAAGGGTATATAGGTGTTCTTTGTAGTACTATCTCAACTCTTCCATAGGATTGAGAGTTGTAAAACCTAAATGCTGGAGAATAAATCAGGGTGTGCAGGAAACACATGCAGGTAACTGAGAGAG
>NW_024340896.1:0-653 GCF_902729225.1 Pteropus medius
GTGCTTGGTGCCACCGTGAGGCCGGCAGGTCTCCTTGCTGTGCGGAGAACATGTCTCAAAAGCCTAATGACGAGTGAATTGGGTGCAACTCAGCAAACGAACGAGAAGGTATCGGGGTGCTCTGGAAACAGCAGCACCCCAGGGCCTGGCAGGCAGGAGCCTTCCCCAGGCTGGCCGAGATGGGTGTGGGGCACGGTGTGGTGCCCGCCGAGGCCCAGGGCACTGTCCATTCGACCTTTGGGCATTTCGGGCCTGGCCTTGGATTGGTTTCAGCCTTACGAATTGTTGTGAGTAGGCGCAGCCTTCTTGAATTTCATTTGCAAAATCTATTTTCTGCTTCACTTGACTCTTCAGGGAGGTGCTCTCCTGGGAGCTGGCACCTGGGCTGGGTGTGGACGCGGTGTGTCTGCCGGGGGGCGCTCCGCGGGCACTCAGGCCCTCCTCGGAGGCCGCCCACCATCAGTTTTTGGCGAGGAGCGAGAGTGGGATTCAGGGGTGAAACGGGAACCGTCAGGTGTAGGCGGCGCGGTGGGGCCGGGCTCCTGCAGCACAGCCGTGTGAGCTGCGTGGGCCCCCCGCATACAGGTGCGATGAAAGGTAGCCTGTCGGCGGGCTCCACCTGCACTGAGTGGAAGCTAGCTTCCTGATTCGGA
>NW_024340897.1:0-310 GCF_902729225.1 Pteropus medius
AAAAGCAAGGAACATGTGTGTGGGGATGAAAAGGGGAATTCAATATTCTAGCCAGAAACTGTGAGCTAAAATGGTGGCTATTAAGGAAGATATAGGAGGGTTGTTTTCTTTTAACTTTATAGCGTTGAAGGATGTTGTCCAAATCAGTTGCCATTCTGTAACTCTTGGACTCCGGGGATGAAGTTTAAGTTGTATGTGTGTACCCCACACAAAAATGAATGAACTGGAGCCAGAACTGATTTTCAAGGTCTTATACTCCACCTGACAGGGCCCAGAACTGATTTTCAAGGTCTTATACTCCACCTGACAG
>NW_024340898.1:0-1418 GCF_902729225.1 Pteropus medius
CCAGAAGCCCCGGGGCTCTTCCCTGAGCCTCAGCTCCTTCCGCTCATGATGGAAATCAGACTTCGAGACCGGAAGCAGACCTCCTCGCCCACTCACCTTTCTGCCTGGGATGGTCGTGATGGTCCCCGTGGACACATTCAAAATGAAGAAATGAAAGGCTCAGGGAAATGATCACCAAAAGAAAGCTCTAAGGCACGGAGGCCGAATTCAGACCCACAGCTGTCTGCAGTGTCTCCCAGCTTGACCTCTTTCAGGTGGCGACTGGACGGAGGGCCAAAAAGCATCCCTGGCTACGCTGTCTGTGGGTGGCCGTGAACCCTACCAGAGGGATACAGAACAGAATGGTGGACGTGCTTTGTGCCTCCTAGGGAGCTCTAAAGTGTCGGTGGTGCTCCTCCAACCATACCCCAGTACCATGAAGATGACCGAGCATCGCCCATTTAAGCAGACTGTGCATTTTGCCATAAGTGAGCCTTTTCTCGGAAGTCTGCGATTCATGGCCGAAATGGTTGATCTGAGAGCTTTTTTGCCAAACTGCCACCATATACATATATATCATATATATGTGTCATCTATACATATATGTGTGGTGGATTTTTTGAAAGGCTCTGCCTGGACCCTGCTCTACCACAGAGAGGCAGGCGGCAGAGCTCCTGGCACCTCCACCTCCCCGCAGTGTGGACACCGGGCGGATTCAGGAGCCACAATTCCGGCATGATCTCTTACTAAGCATCTCCCCCCCCAAGGGGCCCCAGGAGGAAACCAGCTTCCTAAGGCCTCGGCTCCTTCCACTTTCACGGTGGAAATCCAGACTTCAGGGGCAAGGAAGCGGGCACCTCCTCCTTAACCCTCACCTTTCTGCCTGGGATGGTCGTGATGGTCCCCGTGGACGCCTTCAAAATGAAGAAATGAAAGGCTCAGAGAGCTGATCGCAAAGCTCCTAAGGCACGGAGGCGAATTCAGACCCACAGCTGTCTGCAGTGTCTCCCAGCTGACCTCTTTCCAGCGGGTGACGGCCCCCATGGACGGAGGGGCCAAAGCATCCCTGGCTACGCTGTCTGTGGGTGGCCGTGAACCCTGCAAGAGGATACAGAGACGAATGAGACGTAGTTTGTACCTCTAGGAGCTCAAAGTGTCAGTGAGTGCTCCTCCAACTTCGGTACCCCAGTACCCGCAGATGACCGAGCATGGCCCACAGAGCCCCAAGGCCCCGGGAGGGCTGTGCATTTGCCGCAAGTGAGCCTTTTCTCGGAAGTCTGCGATTCTGGCTCAAAATGGACGTCACCAGAGAGCTTTTTGAAAGCTACCATATACATATATATGCATATATATGTTCATCTATATGCATATATATGTATATGGTGGATTTTCGAAGGAAACCTGCGTGGACCCCTGGTCTCCCACAGAAGACAGGCCGC
>NW_024340899.1:0-435 GCF_902729225.1 Pteropus medius
ATCTCCAAAATCTCCTTACCTACTGCTTCCTTCCTGTCAGCTATCCATTTATTTGTCTGTTCCTTCTTTAAAAAATAACAGTCTACGGCCATGCTACCCTGAACAAGCCCGATCCTGTCTGATCTCGGAAGCTAAGCAGGGTTGGCCCTGGTTAGTACTTGAATGGGAGACCACCTAGGAAGACCAGGTGCTGCAGACATAAAATAATAATAATAATAATAATAATAATAATAATAATAAGAGATTGTAAGCTGACAAGATTTTTGCAACCTGTGAGGTCAACCAAGTGTTGCCTCACCTAAAAAAATAAAAAATAAAAATTAAATTAAATTAAAATTAATTTTTAAGACATACTCTCCCTTGACAGCCCAGCCTCTTCCAGCGTGGCCATCCCTCTCTTTGCCTTCTAGAGAAGCCTTTGGGAGAGTTGTTTAC
>NW_024340900.1:0-525 GCF_902729225.1 Pteropus medius
AACTATTCCTGTCCAGAGTTTCGTGGCCAGGAAGGAAGCTCGAAAGTACTTAGCAACGTGGTGCGCAAGACAAATTATGCAAATCTTCCAAGGATAGCACGTTCTCTCCCATCATTTGCTGTAGGTAAAATATTCTGTGTGTGAATTCATCTAGGACTAAGTTGAAAAACAAAACTGATTTATTTAATCCAGTGTATTTATTTATTTATTACTTAAATAAATAATGAGAATTAATGAGGACTGAATGAGAGGAGCAAGATGTAGGAAAAAACAGATGAAACCAGAAATGGTCTTTGACTGTCAGTGTATTAAATATTAGAATAGATTATTTAAAAGTTGTGAATCTCTGGCTCTGAAGTATTTTAAAGAGTTAAGACAAACGAACCACCTCTTCTGAAAAATTATTCCTCTGGGTTTCTTCCAGTTTTTTGACTATTCAACTTTCAATATTAAGAGCTTTAATAGTAACAACCTGTAGGCTATGTTTTTAAAACCATCTATTTTCTTAGTCAACAGTCATTAAAA
>NW_024340901.1:0-20375 GCF_902729225.1 Pteropus medius
CCCTCAAAATAACTAAAAATATAAATAGGGAAAAATTATTAAAGAAATTATCATCACATTCAAACCCCTCCAACTCACTTCATTCCCCCAATGAGAAAATGTACTGTCAAAAACAATAGGCTCATATTGATTCTCTTTGCAAGACAAGAGCAAATATCAAGAAACAGATTATACTTGAATTATACAAACTATACCAGAAAATTACCCAAAGAAAAGATGCACAATTCATTCTGCAAAGTACTTTTAATGTTAATTTCAAAGGTAGCATGGTAAGTAGTAAAAAGGGACAAAATTACAGATACAATTTTTTCATGCATTTATGGCAAAAATTATAAATAAAAGATTAGTTAACAATAACATTGTATCAAACTAAATAACAGTCAAGGAATGTTTATCTCGATGATCATATATGATTTGATTCACCAGGCATATACCTTTTTTTAAGTTTATTGGGGTAACATTGGTTAACACAATTATATAATTTTCACGTGTACATTATAATTTGACATCTGTTTATTCTATTGTGTGTTTACCACCTAAAGTCTTTTTTATGGCATTAAAAAAGAAACAAAGATCATGTAATTATCATATTTGTAGAAATTATGGAAAATGATCTTATATAATTCTAAAACAATTAAACAAAACAATAAATGAAGAAATTTTTTTGACTTAATAAAAGATACATTAAAAAAAACCATTTATGTAGTGATCGATGTGGTGATGTAAAATAAAAACAAAAACAACAAACCGACCAATTTATATCATACTCAACAGAGTGTTCAGACTCCATTCTATTAACATCAAGAGCAAGGTAAAGATGTTGAATGTCATCCCATAATACTGGTGGTTGTGAAGAGTGTTCAGCAAAGTGGAGAAAAACATGAAATTTTTAGTGCTTCTGATGTCAAAAGATTATTTCAGGATAACAAGAATAATTGAATTATATTCAACATATCTGAGAGATAATGTTAGATGAGAATGGAGAATGACCTATTCAATTTAATGTGGAAGGCAATGATGAAATTACCAAAAGTGTACCAGGTAGTGGGTAAGAAAGACAAACTACAGGGAGTGGTTTTGCTTTGCTAAGGAGAAAGTGAATGTTGACAATTTGTTATGGAAGGCTTGCTGTTAAAGTGAGAAGAAAAAAGGTGACACATGCAGAAAAATTATATTTTGAGGAGTGGGGTAGTCGTTCTGTAGGAATAAGAATAGTAGAGGGAAACTTAACATAATTAAATAAAACTTAATGAGAACACATAAATTAAATCAGGGAAGAAATGTTTATTCTTGTTAGTTGAATAGGGAGGATTAGAGTAAATAATTGAGTTTGCTCTATGCTCCATTTATTGGAATTATTTCTGTGACATTAATGTAAAATTACTATTTTTTGATCTATTGCTTAATTATTAATTTGTAAGAACTTTGAAAATTAAAGACAATGTAAATTTTATTTCCTGTTTCATTCTCAAATAGAAAGAAGACAAGAAAAATATTTTTTGTTTTTCCCGTATCCTGTACTCACAAAATATAGTTTATTATTGTTTCTTAATTTTATTAACAGAGTTTCTTCTCTCCAGACAATATGGTTTTTTGAAGGCTATCTTAAAAAGAACTGTGTATCCCACTCACTAGTCTGTAGGGAAATGGTTTTGTACAGGACAAGCTTGGAGAGAAGTCATCAGGTGACTAACATTTCCAAATTAGAAATACAGGGTCTAAAACTTCATCAAACTAATAACCTCATAGATATTTTATAGCTTCTTCATCAAGAAGACAACATTAAGAAAATAGAAAATTTTTGATAATAATGAGAAAAATATAGAATTTATTCTCCAAAGAAAAGTAACAATATCCTTCAAACTGGAAATTCCAATCACTATTTGGAAATTGGACAAACTGGCAGCAAATTGTATGCGATCTCCTTCCAGGCATTCGTCAAAGCTGATTTAACTTCCCTCCATTGTCTCAGCACCCCATTATGTTTTGTTCATGAAAACTTTGGTTAATGATGAGATCAGTCCTTCACAGGGTGAGGAGATGAAAAATCATAGAAAGGACTGTGAGCATGCCGCTGATGAGATTCTGAAGATACTTAATAAGACTGCACCACTCAATGCCCTCCCTTGTCATGGCCCAAACAGTACTCTAGGAAGGCATTATGAGACCCTGACTACATAGTCAACAGAAGTGTCCCTTTCTTTCTATTTCGTCCCCTAGATTCCCTTTCTTCTATGATTCCCTTCCCTTTCTTTCCCTTCTCTCCTCTTCCCTTTCACTTTTCTTCTCTTCCCTCAAAAATTTCCCTTTCATGTGCTATAGGTTTTGGTATCTTTAGAACCTGAGAAGATCCTTATGACACAGTCTCATATCTGCTTGGTTTTCAGCCCATAGACTATAGGGTTCATAGTGAGAGGTAGCAGATAAATATTGGCCGCAATAATGTGGCAAGATGCAGGAACTGTATGACTCCCAAAGTGATTAAAAAAGAAACAGAAGAAAGCTGGGCTGTAGGAGAAAACAATGGCACAGATGTAGGCAGTGCAGGTGCTGAAGGCCTTCTGTGGAGTGTCAGCTGAGGAGAGGCTGATTACTGCCTGGAGGATCACGGTATAAGAGATTGTGATGCACAGGATATCAAAGTCCCTGATCAAGAAGGCAGCTATCAGACTATAGATAACATTGGCCTTGATATTTCCACAAGATAACTTGGCTACAGACATGTGGTCACAGTATGTATGGTGTATTGCATTGCTTCTATAATAGGGTAGTCTTTTGGTGATGAAGATAAAGGGAATGATGAGCAACACCGCTCTCAGGAAAGTAGCAAGCCCAACCTTTGCAATGATGGGATTGATGAGGATAGTTGAGTAATGCAGAGAGTAGCAGATGGCCACATAGTGTCGAGGGCCATGAGCATAAGAACCCCAGATTCCATTCTTGTGAAGGTATGGATGAAGAACATTTGGATTAGGCATTCTTCGAAGCCAATTTCCTTGAGATGAAACCAGAAGATGCAGAGAGCTTTAGAGATTGTACTAGAGCACATGACAAGGTCAGTTAGGGAAAACATAGCCAAGAAGTAATACATGGACCTGTACAGGGAGTCCTCTTAGCAGATGGAGTAGAGAAATCCAAAATTTCCTGCCATGGCCACAACATACATGGAGCAGAATGGGAAAGAAATCCACATGCGTGTGCCTTCCAGTCCTGGGATCCCATTAAGAATAAATAAGGCTGGTGTCACATATGTTTGGTTCATAATTATCATGATTAGTTTGGTATAACTATTTATAAGCTTGTATAGTTTTAGTAGTATTTTTGTTTTGTTTCATTTTTGACCCTCCTAGATTTGGAAAAATACAAAAAGAAAAGAAACTCAATTGTGGTCTCTCTCTTTCTCTCTTTCTCAACCATGTTAAATATTGCATTTTTATCCAAGAAAAAATCATTTTAAATGCCAGGAAATGTTTATTTAAGCATAATTTAAACCAAGTATGCCTTAATTTATAAACTCATTCAGTTAAATGAGTTTAATTGCACCTACTATTGGCCAGATTCTATCACAGATATTGTGTCTACATTCTTTTAAAACTAAAAGACATAGATACAAACCTCATAAATTTATAATCAGGTGTAATTATGTTATGATCTTTTCGATTGACATTTGTTATAATATCTTTTTAAATGTTAGTTACTATACATAACTCTCTTCGCGTGTTTTGTTAAAGTAAAGCACATCGATTACCTCATCAATGACACAACAGATAACAGGATGTATTTAGTATTGTTCCTATTCTTAGTTATGCTTACTGTGTACTGGGTACAGTCTAAGACTTTTATAAGTTTTAAGTCAGTTAATCTTCACTATAAGCCCAGGAAGTGTTTTTATTAATCTGCATTTTATAATTGAATGAATGGAAGCCCTATGTAGATGAAGCTACTTATGTTTGAATCTCAAACATTTTCTCTGATCTTCATGTATAGATAGTAAGAGGATCATTTTGATTTTGAACTTTTTATATGAACTGTTCTTCTTTTGCTTTTTTTCTTTCTTTATTTTTGTCCCTGAAACATTTAAGAACATTTTTAATTTCCATGCTTTCAAACTTAATGGTGATAATGGTGATGATAGCTGTATATGTGTACGTGTATGTCTTTTATTGTGTAGGTGCCTTGAGGGCTAGAAATCTATGACCATTGGTTTTGGAAATTTTCTTGTATTAGCTTTTGATAATTTCTTCCCAATTGTGCCCTTGTTATTTTACTACAATTACTTTTAGTCAGATAATGGATCATCTGGACTTATTCTGTTCTTTTCTTCAAAAAAATTATTTTATATTACATCTGTCTTTTTTCGATCCATTTTCTTAAAGAAAATTCCTAAACTATATCTCCCCCAATATCTTGCCTTTTTTTGTTGTCTAATATTACAAATTTTCAAGATCATATTTTCCTCTGAATCCTGTAAATCTAATAATATATTAACAACAATATATATATAATTATAGTATGTATAATTGTATATATGCTGTATGTCTACATACAACATATGTATATATGTAATTATATAAATATAAACTATATATAATATATTGATAATAGTAACATAATATATATTGTTATATGCTTTATATATTATTCCTATATTATCTGTTTCAATTTTTTTATAGGTTTTTAACTTTTACTTTGGAAGAGTTTCTCAAATATCTGAAAACCTTTGACTATTACTTCACACTTCTGAAAGAGTCTTTAAAAAGCTGATTTGAAACTCTTGGTTATGAGTGAATCATATCAGTTGGTAAGTTTTACTTAGAGTATTCAACTAGGGGCTTCTGCTTCATTGTAGACATTCTTAGTTATCAATGTTCATGGGTTTTTTTTCCTCAGGAATACCAATTTTTCTTTAAAAAAAAAATCAACTAACCTCATCCTGGAGGACTATATGACTAGCTGCCACTGTTTTGGAGTTAAGTAGTAGAAAGTACAAATTTGACATCATCTGTTGTTTATTCTTATCCCCAAAGTCCATAGACAATATGTTTCTTTTCTTATTCAACTGTCATTAATTTTTAAAACCCACATTAAATCTCACATTTAAATAAGAATATTGGATTCAAAACTCCTATTTTTTATGAATCCTCATCTTTGGCTTTCATCACACCAGATACGTACATATTCATAATATTAATTAAAGTTTCTTCCCAGAATACACTTTCAGTTATCATAAGAGGATAGTGAACATTGTTTAGAATAGTGGATGAAATAAAGATATAAAATTGTCCCTTATTCATTTTGTCTACCTGCATGTATGTTTTATCTTTATGTATTTATACCGAAGGATGACAGGTTAGATACCACAAAAGGCATCTTTTTTTTGGAAATAACAAAGCTACATAGGATGAATATGTTCATAGTAAGCCCTTCAAAGATCTCTTCTTATGCCAGTACAAAAACCTTAGGGTCATATATGTGCAGAAAGAAATGACAACTAAGTAAACTCTGAAGGTTATCAGGAAAAATTTCTGGGAAAAATAGACAATCGCTCTTAAACCTGAAACATGCTTAGGTTTCTGACAGATCAAAATGGGCTGTTCTTTCATGTTGCTGTTTGCTATTTCTTGCTCAAGTTGTTACTGATATTTTCAGCTTCGGTGATTTTGCAGCCCTCTATCCTTTTTCTGTTCCCCCCAAAGTAGCATCTGATACAATGTATTTCAGGAAGACTCAGCTCTCTCATAGACATTTTAGAGAACAAACTTCTAAAGCTTCTGAATATAATATAATTAGCAAAGTACCAGGCTTATAAGTAAGAAATAGATTTGCTAATCAATTTCTTACACCATTTAAACATCATGGTATTTTAAAAATTTTATTATATTCTTGAATCATCCACAATTTAATAAAACCCTTTATTAGGACAGATTGTATTTTATACCTGCAGTGTATAGCAAGACACTTAGTACATATTAGATGTCACATAATATTTTTGAATGAATAAACATTAATAAATTAACAAACAGTAGTTTATACTTGACTTTAAGTATTATTAAATCAAATGTTGTAGTCTAAATATTATTACTTAGCAAAAAAGATCAAGCAGAAGGAACAAAACCATAATGTCTACCTCAAAAATCACCAGAAATCATAAATTAAAAAAAAAAATCATGCCCTGTTGATGGACAAGTAATAACAAGTGTTGGAAAAGTTGTGGGAAAAAAGGAACCCTTATACACTGCTGGTGGAAATGTAAATTGGTACAGCCACTATGGAAAACAATGTGGAGGGTCCTTAAGAAATTAAGAATAGAATTCTTATTCTTATGACCATATGACCCAGCAATCCCTCTTCTGGTATCTACACAAAAAATTTGAAAACATTCATCCATAAAAATATATGCACTCCAATGTTCATTCAGAGCACTATTCACAGTGACATGACATGGAAACAACCTCGATAGATGATTTGATGAAGAAGAGGTGGTACATATATACAATGGAATATTACTCAGCCACAAGAAAAGATGAAATACTTCTATTTACATAACAATGAATAGATCTTGAGATTATATAAGTGAAGTAAGTCAGACGGAAAAAATTTCACTTATATGTGTGATGTAAAACTGAAAGCAGCAAATGAACAAGATAAATAAAAACTCATCAAAACAGATAACAATTTAGTGGTTATGAAAGGGAAGGAGTTGGGAGAAGGTAGATAAGGGTAAAGTGGGTAAAATATACAGTAATGAAAGAAAATTTAACTTTGAGTAGTGAAAACATGATGTAATATACATTGACATATTATTGAATTGTACACTTTAAACCTATATAATATTTCATTAACCAATGTCACCCCAATAAATTTAATTTAAAAAATCTTAAGTGGAAAAAAAGGAAATACTGAGAATAAAGAAAAAAAATAATGTGCTAGGCAAAATAAATATATTGGTTTTGCAAATAAAGATCAATTATTTAAATTAAAACTACAAGTTGTTATTAATTCAGAGTGATTTTCTAAAAATACATCTATTTTTAAAGGGGGTTTATCAGAAAGAAGACCACACTCACAGTTTGCACAAAGATATTTTTGATAAACAGAAAACATACCAAAAATTTTGGAGGAAAGATTAATTTCAGACAAGGCAAAATAAAAGCAAGAAAATGCTGGATAAAGATCACTTTTGAGAAAAATAAAAGAAAGTCTTGACAGAGTGCAATTAAAGTTGGCATACCGAATTGTTTCATCTTTAAATCATTTGGTAAGATTTCTCCACAACCATAACATTAGAAATTACTGAAATAATTCTCTTGCTCACTTTGTACCCAGAAGTTTTAAAAATGGGCAATCACTTAAATTATATCAGAGCATATTAGCTGATTCTAAATTTCTTATTTTAATGTCATTGGTGAGGCCTTCAACAAATAATACAAGGCTAACAAAAGCATTACAATTTGCATTTTGGGAAACAATAATACTGTGTATTTACAATAAAAGAATACTAAAATTGCCACCAATCTTCTTTCTGTAAGACTTGTAAATGTGTACTTTATGTTTCAATACAACATAATATTTTTCCAATCACTTTCACAGATATCATTAAAATAAACAAAAGGTTACAAAAATCATATACTTGATTACCATTGAAATAAAGACATTAAATTATATTTTTGATAAATATTGATGAATTGTAATAAAGTGCTGAGAAAAATCAATACTTATTTCTCCTTAATGTATTCAGAGAGTTCACTCTTTATGTATTCGTGCAACAGAAGCAAGTAGGTAAATTATTAAAAGTATAGGGATCTATAACTTAACAATAGGCAACAAATTTCTGAGGTTACTTGTGCTGTATTCTGAAGAATATCTTTTGTAAACATGTGACAAATACCCTATTTATATTTTTTATGTTTTCTTTTTGTAGATATATCTTTACTTACTAAAACTGACTTTCTTGTTACACATAATTTTAGGTCTCATCTTCAAAACGTTTGAAAATCTATCAGTTAGAGATCCATACTTATACCAAGGTAAATCACATTAGCCATAAACAAATAAGAAATTTTCCAAAACAAATTGAAAATAATTTCAATATATCATAATTTAATTTTTCTTGTAAGGAAAATTAATATTATGCTATGGGTATGAACAAGTATATATTGAAATAGTAATATTAACACGTGAATGTCATCATTTATAAAGTGCAAATTTGACATCATCTATTATCTATTCGCATTCCCAAACACCATAGACAATAAGTTTGTTTTTTTATTCAACTGTCCTCAGTTTTTAAAACCCACAGTCTTCTCTCCATATGACAGTGAGTCTTTCCAGTGTTGTCATCTAAAATGGTTGAAATACAGTCTTAACTGAGTCTCTCTAGAAATGAACCAAGAAAAATTAAACTCTCATTCTGAGAAATAAAGGAAGGCAGGTAAAAAGCAGGTGTTTTGATCATAATTGAGAACTATGCTCTAGCTATTCTCCCATTTCTTCTTGTCATGAGGGTGATTCATACCAAACTTCCACTACAGCAGAACCAATGATTCCTGTTTGGTTAGAGAAATGACATAGATATTCACAATCATGATGAAAAGTGAAACTGAATCGTGAGCTGAAAATTGGAGAAATAAGCATTCTCTAACTTCCCAATTTCCCACCATGTTTGCTTTCAAACATGGTGAAAGAACTCAAATCTGTATTTCAGAGAATATAATAAACAATTCTATGCATTCAAAACCTCTACCTAAAAAAAAGTTCTGTTAGTAGTTTCATTTTTGTATATCTTTAATGCCTTAGTTTCTTGATAGCAAAACAGTGAGCTGAATGCAATCTGGTTCAGGTGTTCAGGATCTTGGTGGAAAATATCATGATTCTGCAATATATTTATATGTATAGTCCTCAACTTCTAAATCCCATGACATCTGTACAATTGAATTTGTTATTTAAGAAAAATGTGTTATGTATTCCAAGGGGATACTTCAAAACATTAGAGACACAGGTGCTTGTGCAGCAATCCAGCTAACCTCTATGGAAGGAGGAAAAAGCATTGAAGCTACATTTTGACTGCTATCTCATAATACTAGAAATAAGTGAATTATTTCATATGCATGCATCTATATATGTGTGTGAGCATGTATTTAATGGAAAGAAATGAAATTAAAAGAACGCAAACTAGTTTTAATGAAAATGAGTGATTTTAATATTTATTGCAGAACATTGTTTCTTTCTGTGTAAGGCCTTTTTGGACACATGGTGAAAGCACTTAAATACAAAACGTTTCAGTCATTCACACATCCATCTATTTCTTTTTTATTTGTTTATTTTTTCATGTATCTAAATAAATAACATCCCTGAGTACTTAGTCCTTCCCAAGTCAGGGTAGGAACTATGAAAAAAAATCACATAACATGAACCTTGAAAACTTGATGTTAGGTCAAAGAACCCAAAGATAAACAGTCACGTATTATTCTATTTATATAAAATATTAAGAATAGGCAACTGTGCAGGGAATGGGGATGACTATTTAAAATGTATGGAATGTTTTGAGAGTATGATTAAAATGTTCTGGAAATAGTGGTGATTGGTTGCACAGCATTGTGAATATACTAAAAGACACTGATTTGTACAAAAATAATTAAAATGGTCAATTTTATATTATGTGACTTCCAATTTAAAAATATGCTACACAGCTCTTTTACTGAGATTCAGCTATTTGTTCTTGATTAAACATTCCTCTGTTTACTGAAAACTTTTGATCGTATCAAAAGTTATGAGAAAGTTGATTTAAATAGGGTTTTTTTTCACAGTTTATCCATTGCTTTTATTAGGGCAACTTTTAATAACCTTAGTTTGCCGTTTTCATTTATGTCACTCACTGTTTACTATTTTTTTGTGAACATGAGTTTTCATTTTTCTAGAATAAATGCTTCAAAGTGTAATTGCTAAATTGTATGATAGGTCAGGTTTGTGTTTTAAGAAACTGGCAAAATATTTTCCAGAATGGTTGTACCATTTTATACTCCCACCAGTAATATATTAGTGATTCAGTTTCTCCACATCCTTGCTAAAATTTTGTGTTGTTACTCAGTTTTATTTTATCCATTGTCATTGCAGTGTAGTAATACTCTATTCTGATTTTAATTTGCATTTGTACATGGCTAATAAGTTGAACATTTTTTTGTGTTTATTTTGCATTTGTATGTTTTATCAGTGAAATTTCTCTTTTAATTTTTGTACATTTTCTAATTGATGGGTTTTTTGTTGTTGTTGTTTTACCGGTGTGTGGGTGTGGGTGTTGGATTTGTCTTGCAGTTATTTTTTTCTAGGTTTATAGCTTGTCTTTTCATCCTCTTAGTAGAGTCTTCAACAAAGCAAGTTTTTTAATGTGGTTTAAATTTTCATTTTTTATTATTTTATTTGTTTATTTTTAATTGAATTTATAAGGGTGACATTGGTTAATAAAATTATATAGGTTTCAAGCGTACAATTCAATGATACGTCATATGTATATTCTATTGTGTGTTCACCACTAAAGATAAATTTCCTTTTATCATCATGTATTTATCTTTTTTAATGAATTGTGTTTTGGTGTCAAGTTTAAGAACTCTACTTTGTGCTGAATCTTAAAGATTTATCCCATTGTTTTTCTAAATGTTTTAAAGCTTTAAATTTTACATTTAAGTTTATGACCCATAATTTTGAGTTAATTTTCGTATAAGGTAAAATCAAGAATTTAAATCAAGAGCTTGTTTTATTTTTGTTTCTGTTTACCTATTCCAAAAGCCTTTTTTTTTTAAAGGATACATTTTCTTTATTAAATTGCTTTTGTATATTTGTCAAAAATCACTTGCACATATTTGTGGGGGTCTGTTTTTCGGTTCTCTATTCTGTTCCATTGATGTGTGTGCCTAAATTCTGCCAATACTATAGTCTTGATTACTGTAGCTGTATATAGGTCTTAAGTTTGCAAAGAATGTTTACTCATTTCATTATGTATTTTTAATTGTTTTAGCTATTATAGTTCTTTTGATGTTCCGAATAAATTTCAGAATAATCTTGTCTACATCAACAAAAAATCTTGCTAGGATTTTATAGGACTTTCATTACATCTACGTACCACTTTGGGGAGAGTTGATATCTTCTCATCCATGAATATTGTGTATTTTTCCATTTAACTGGATATTAAAAACGGTCTTTCATTAGCAGTGTACAATTTTGTTATATACAATATACATTATTATTATATATTGTAGCATATTATTATAATATGTAAGGGTAACCGCTATTCTACTTTCTGCTTCTATGAGTTTGATTATATTAAGTACTTCACATAAATAGAATCATACAGTATTTTTCCTACTGTGATTGGCTTATTTCACTTAGCATAATATCCATAAGATCTATCCATGATGTAGAATATGATAGAATTTCCTTATTTTTATGGCTGAATATTATTTCCCTCCATATACGTAACACTTTCCTTACCCATTCATCTGTCCCTGGACATTTAGGTTGCTTCCATGTCTTGAATATTGTAAATAAAGCTGCAGCAAACACGGGAAAACATATATTTCATTGAGATTTTGCTTTCAATTCTGTGGGGTAAATACTCAGAAGTGGGATCTCCATACTGTTTTCCATAGTGGTTGTACAATTTTACATTTCTACTCACAGTGCACAGGGCTCCAGTTTCTCCACTTCCTTGCCAACAACTATTTGATTTTATAATTGCCATTCTAACAGAATGTAGTGATATCTCATTGTGGTTTTGATTTTTAATTTCCTTGATGATTAGTGATGTTGAGCATCTTTTCATGTAACTGTTGGCTATTTGTATGTCTTCTTGTTAAACAGGATTGAAGAAAATCATTTAAAAATTTTCTGAACTAAAAAAATGAAAATTTTTCAAGATATGGGGAATACAGAATTAAATTTGATATTTTTGAGAGTTAGTGTTAGATGAAATCCAGAAAGTGGCCTATTTAATTTGTTAACATGGAACGCGCTCGTGAAATTGTAAAAAGCAATTTTAGGTGATGAATGAGAGCAAAGAAAGACAAACTAGAAGAAGAGTGATTTCAAGTTGAGAAAGTAAAGGGAGACAACTAGTTATTGGAGGTCTTTGAGAGAACGTGACCACTGGTTGACTCTTGAGCCGGATCCCAGCAATCAGAGGCTCCTCACCTGCTCCCCTTCCCTTGGAATGTACCCTCTGCCACTGTTCCCACAGCTGGAATTGTTTTCAAGGACACAATCTTAAGAGAGCTATCAATGTTTTGTTGAGACCATCTGGATGGTATACAAACTGAACCCAGTTAAGGCTCTTAGTAAGCTTTAACGATTCTGGGTGGGGGCGAGGGGGGGTAGCAGATGCAGCCACCTAAGTCAAACCTCATATGTAAGTTCTCCTGTTTACTAAACATGGTACTTACCACACTGGAGTGGTCTGCCTTCTTCTTTTGTCTCTCATTGCCTTCTGTATACAGAAGCTAGTTTGGGAACCAACCTTTACTTTAGAAATTTTGAGTTTAAGGTGAGCAGAGAAATAGAGTAATACATGGAAGGTATTACATATTAGGGAGTGAGTTTTTTTGTAGGATTTAAAAATATGAGATAGTAAATAAAGACTAATGAAACAATTAAATGCAATTTGATGAGCATAATTAACTGGATGGGGGAGACAATATGTATACTTTTATGTTGGATGGAGAGCGATAACAATAAACATTCAGTTTACTTTATATTCCTTCTATAATTGGCTTCACTAATGAGACATTAATATAAAAGTATTATTTCCTTCAGTCTCTCACTTGTTTATTAATTTAGAAGAATCTTAAATATTAGAAAGACATTTAATTTTATTTGTTAGATTCACATTGGAGATAAGATGAAACAAGTCAATTTTGATCACTTCCATGCAGTTTTATGCTGTTTCTTACATTTCATTAAGAGAACTATCTACCTCACTTGCCAGATTTTGTGCTTTCAAAGACTCTCTTGAAAGAAACTGGGCATCAAATCAGTCTGTAGTAAAATAATGTGTGTGGCCTGATTAGGAGAGAACTATTCAGCCTAATAATAAGATTCTCTAAGATGCCCAGAGATTTAAAATTCATTATGTTAATCACTTCATAGGATTCTTGCTAACTTCTCTTTCAGGAAGAAGTTATTGAAAAAATGGTGTTTTTGTAGTGATTAAAAACATACAGTACATATTTTCCAGGGGAGAGTAACAACTGGCTCTCGGTCTGGAAATTATAATTACTGTTAGGAAACAAGATTATCTCCTTCCACTTTATGTATTTTTAAATGAATATGGGTTAAGTTTTGTTCAAGGAAACATGGGTTAACTATTAGACTAAATTTTCACAGGAGCAATGAAACCAAAAAATTCATTAAAAAGTTGATGGGCAGACCAGGGATGCCCAGATTCTTGAGACATAGATTTAGAAATGCACCATTGAACATGCTCCATTTCTTTAGTTAAAATAGTACTTTCCTAGAGATTTTATCAGATCCTTCCTAAACAAGAGCTCTTCTTTCTTCTGGAAAATATTGTTTTCATATGCTATGGGATTTGGTATTCTTAGAACCTGAAAGGATTCTTATGACATTGTCTCGTATCTGCTTGGTTTTCACACCATAGACTATAGGGTTCATAGTCGGAGGTAAGAGCAGATAAATATTGGCCACAATGATATGGCAAGATGGAGGGATTGTGTAGCCTCCAAAGCGGTGGGAAAAGAAGGAGAAGAAAGCTGGGCTGTAGGAGAAAACAATGGCACAGATGTGGGCAGTGCAGGTGCTGAAGGCCTTCTGCCGAGCATCTGCCGAGGAGAGGCTGACCACTGCCCGAAGAATCATGGTGTAGGAGACTGTGATGCACAGGATGTCAAAGCCTCCAATGAGGAGGGCAACCATCAGACCATAGATGGCATTGGCCTTGATATTTCCACAAGATAACTTGGCTACAGACATGTGGTCACAGTAGGTATGGTGTATTATATTGCCTCTGCAATAGGGAAGGCGCTTGGTGAGAAAAGTGAAGGGAATGATGAGCAACACCCCTCTCAGGAAAGTAGCAAACCCAACCTTTGCAATGATGGGATTGGTGAGGATAGTTGAGTAACGCAGAGGGTAGCAGATGGCCACATAGCGGTCGAGGGCCATGAGCATAAGAACCCCAGATTCCATTCCTGTGAAGGTATGGATGAAGAACATCTGAACTAAGCATTCTTCAAAGCCAATTTCCTTGAGATGAAACCAGAAGATGCAGAGAGCTTTAGGGATTGTACTAGAGCACATGACAAGGTCAGTTAGGGAAAGCATGGCCAAGAAGTAGTACATGGGCCTGTGCAGAGAGTCCTCAAAATGAATGAGGTAGAGGAGTCCACAATTTCCTACCATAGCCACAACATACATGGAGCAGAATGGGAAGGAAATCCACATGTGCATGCCCTCCAGTCCTGGTATCCCATTAAGAATAAATGAGGCTGGGTTCAGTTCTGTTTTATTCAATATTAGCATGATTAGTTAGGTTTTATGTGGGTTTTTCTAGAGTAAGAAAAAGAGAAGAGAAAATATAGTTTATGGTTAGTGTCTCCCTTCATCCTCACATTTAAAAAGTTTGTAGTCCATTTTAATAATCAAACAACCATATTTTCTAGGGGCCATGGAGTAACTTTTTTGTTTATTTGTTGCTTATTTATTAATTCATCTGTTCATTCAACAAATTCATTTTGAGTAATTCAAGTTCTCATCACAGACAATGATTTTACTGCAATCTAAAGAAGAGATTCCCATCCTCATAGACATATTAAAGTGCAACTCTGTTACGACTTCTCTAAAAGAAATTCTTTTAGAATGCTTTTTTAACTGTTAATAACTATATGCATCTCTCTATTGATGTGACCTTAAAGAAGTGTTCTTTGATCACCTCATCAATGACTCAACAGATATGATTTTTTTTTATTCTTATTTTTACTCAATGGCTGATAACTATTTTTGATTACTGTTCTAAGAGTTTGGAAATATTTAATTATTTATATAGAAAGGTACTGTTCTAAGAGTTTGGAAATATTTAATTATTCTTCTATAGGGCTTGGACTCTCAAAATTCTCTAAAATTTTTGATTCAGTCTTCTCACATTTAAGACACCTCATTTTTGTCCTGTACCTCATCTATAGACATTTATAGAAATCCTTTTAAATTTCTACCGAGAAGAAACTTTCAGTAATAAGTAGAAAGATGCTAACATTGCTTAAGATGATAATGCTATTGATGGTAACAAGTCATTTTTTCATTCTGTTCTTTTACCAGTCTCACTGTTTTATCTTCAATCATTGTCCTTTTGGATTATTGGGTGTCTGTGGCAAAAATAAAAACAAACAAACAAACAAACAAGCAAAAAAGTAGCATACTGTTATCTCTTATCAAAGGCATTGATATATTTTGCCTCGATTATGCTAGTGTCTCCAGTAATATTTATCATTTAGTAATATACTGCATCTCCAATTTTTATTATTTTTCTCACCTGTTATCTCTGAACTTTTGGGTTTACATTTTTATAAGTTTAACAATGAAACTTATTTTAATTGGTTCTAACAAGAGCCAATATAAATGCAATTTTATATTTTTATTTCTAGACACACATCAAATTTATTTCTCATCCAAGAGTAAAATTAATTAATTAATTAATCTCAAATTCTGTACTTACATCAAAACTTTATTTTCAAGTTAACGAAATATTAATCTCTTTAATTCTCAGAAATATTTGTTGAGAACCTACAATGTGACAATATGGGAAATCTAACAGTTTCACTCTTTAAGGGACTTAGAATTTAATGGAGGGAATAATATGCATATAAATAATCACAGTAAATGTAACTAGAATTATGTAAAAAGGTCTTAAATAAGCACTAGACTTATTGAAGTGATGTGCATTGTTAGTAGTGGGTGTTTGAAGGAGGAATTGATTGTCAAGAAGGACTATGTTGAAGAGAAGATATTTGATACTTGTTTTGAAAGAAGACAAGTTGTAAGGGAGACACAGTTGTAAAATAAACTCTAGAGAGAAGAATTAACATGTAAAATATGGAAATCAAAACAATCAAATCTGTGAGAATTCACTGGTGTGGACGGTGCAAGTGATAAGCCATACATTTGACCAGGAGCTAGATCATAAAGAATCTTGTAATTATCAAATAATAAAGAAAATTTCTTGATAGTGGAGAATAAATAATAAAGAATTCATCAGAATTAGAGGGTTATGAGTTAACTCTATGGTGCTTAAAAACTTATTGGGCAATAAAGAAGTCAGAATCCTTTCTACCCCTCCCTCAAGAGAATACTCTCCAACCCTCCCCAACTTCCAGAAATGAAGGTAAAAGAATGAAAGAAAAAACTTTGAGATATTGTAGCCTCTGCCCAACAGGTAGCAAAATAAATATTAATGGGAGATTGAGGCTGATCAGAACAGCAGATAATCATTTAGCTAGCAGACTCTAAAGCAACAAGAAATTTATGTAAGCTTTCTACTTACTAGAATGAAAGGAAATTTTTGAACAAGTTTCTCAAACAACCCAGTTGGCTTACATTAAACACCTTCCCAATAATCCTATAGTTACCAGAAACAGGAAATGGTGTATCTAATTTTCCATAGAAACATTGTCAACTAATGTTGTAGGAATTCCACCAGTTTGGTAGAACATCTAGATTCCAGAACTGATTTTTGTAATTCACTTAATATCTTTGAGGCTTTTTTGAACTCTTGGTTTCTCTAAGATCAAGTCAGTACAAGAGCAGTATGTTAGTGAAATAATGGATTTAACCTCATCTTTCCAATTCCTAAAGATATCCATATGGACAATTTATGTAACTTCCTTAAAAACAGATTAGCCATCCTTTCAAATATGGATAAAAATATAATTGCAAGAAATAGAGTCCAGAAACCAAATACTGAAACACACATTAAGCCATCTAATTTATGACAAAGGAAACATTGCAGATTGTGTGAAACAAAAGGGTATTTTCAATAAATATTACTGGGTCAATGAATATATGTGGCAAGGGAAGGAATACATCTTGTTCCTTAAATCACATCATATACAAGAACAATTTTAGAAAAATATTAGAGCTAAAGATGAAATGCAAAGCACACATTCTCTTTGTTATTTGGAATAGGCAAAGATTTGAAAACAGGACACAAAAATGCTACTCATAAAAAACTGACAGACTGAATTAAGTTAAAATTAAAATATTGTATATTCTTCTCAAGCTGACAGCAATTTTGGCATGTTTGCAAAAATTAACATCATGAAAGCAATGCCACTAAATCAATTCTCTTCTGTGTTCTATCAAAGGAAATATTTATTGTACCTTTCATTAATAAAATTGACTATTTTAAGATAATCATCTGATAGGGAATATAGTCACACGAAGATTCTGCCTCATAAAGTGACACCAAGAGAGGACAGATCAGATTTGTCAAAAGGTAACTTGATTGGAAATAGTAAGGAGACACATGTTGACACACTAATTCAAGGACCTCTCCTCATGTCATTGCAATCTCAGAGTTATACTGGATGTCATAGGAGCATCTGTGTATCTAACCTAGTCTCAGGAAAAGCTTCTAAGAGGACAGGACAAATGCTTTTAGACCTGAAGCACAGTTATGATTGTGACAGATCAAAATGGGAGGGACAGTGTCCTCTCCTGTTGCTATTTCTTACTCATACCACACTGAAAATTTCGGCTTTGTGATACAAGCTCCTTTTGATATTCTCCCAATTCCCCTCAAATGTTGCTACTTCCTAATCATTCTTCATGGAAAATCTTCAGGAAGACTAAAACGTGCCTTGGATGTCATAGTAGTGACACATTCTCTAAATCATCTTAAAATAAAGTAGTTACAGCCATGATTAGAAGAAAGGAATTGATTTGTTCAAAGAATTGTTCTCTTTTATTATATTTACTTTGTGTAACTGTAAAAATTGGTTCATATACGAAATTCCTCACAATTCAATAAAATTATCGATAGTAAGAATAGTTCGTATTTATATTTACCTCCCAGGTGTCTAGCAAATCACCTAGTACATATCAGATACTCAATAAATGTTTTTTGAACAAACTAATAGATAGATCAATTAGTGAATAAATGAATGAATAAATGAATAACATTTATACTTGACTTTTAGAATTATTAAATTATAATCTTAAGTTATTATTTGGAATGCGTTAAAGGAACTACTACAAGAAAAAAAATACAGAATATCTTCCTCAAGATTAGCAAGAAAGATAAATAAATAACACATTCTCATAAAGTAGGAAAACAAAGAAAATAGAAGAAAAAAGTAGGAAAAAATGGAAAGAGAAAATAGTAGGAAAAACTAGGAAAAAAGTAAAGAGAAAAAATAAGATGACAAATGCATTGATTTTAACAATAAATATAAGTTATTTAAACTTAATTTGCACATGATTCTGGGCACTGCCACTGCGTGAAGCTCAGAGCTCTCTCAAGCAAGGCTCTTCAGGGAACCCACCACACTTTCTTCCCTCTCCCTCCTCCTGCAAGGAGCTCTAGATGCAAAAGGCAGCTTCTTTGTTTCTCCTAGTCTACCGCCCAACCTCTGGGGTTCTGACCTGTAGTAGCTCTTATGTGCAGATCCCACGCTCAGACATGCTGGTGTGCAGGTTGGGTGTTTTTTGTTCAGTTTTAGATGTTCATCTTATTGTCGTTTCAAGGAGAGAGATCTGGAGACATCTCTTACTCCACCATGTTTCTGACCAGAAAATTCTCAAATTAATTTTTTAAAATTATTTATGCAGTTCAATTCAATGCAATCCTTATCAAAATACCAATGGCATTTTTCAGAGAGCTAGAGCAAATACACCTAAAATTTATATGGAATCGTAAAATACCTCAAATAGCCATGGCAATCTTGAGAAAGAAGAACGAAGTTGGAGGTATCACATTACCTGATATCGAACTATACTACAAGGCTACGGTAATCAAAACAGCATGGTACTGGCATAAAAACAGATACATGGATCAATGGAACAGAATAGAGAGCCCAGAAATAAATCCATATCTATATGCTCACTTAATATATGACAAAAGAGGCAAGAATATACAATGTGGTAAAGATGTGCTGGGAAAACTGGACAGATACAAGCAAAAAAAAGAAACTGGACCACCTGCTTATACCATATATAAGAATAGACTCAAAATGGATTAAAGACTTAAATGTAAGACCTAAAACTATAAAACTTCTAGAAGAAAACATAGGCAGTAATCTCTCTGATATTGCTAACAGTAATTTCTTTTTGGACATATCTTCTTGGGCATGGGAAACAAAAGAAAAAAATAAACAAATGGAACTACATCACACTAAAAAGTTTCTGTACACAAAGGAAACCATCAACAAAACAAAAAGACAACTGATTGAATGGGAGAAGATATTCACTTATGATACATCTGATAAGAGGTTAATATTCAAAATATATAAAGAATTCATACAATTGAACAACAACAACTAAACAAACAATCCAATTAAAAAATGGGCAGAAGATCTGAACAGATATTTCTCCAAAGAGGAAATACAAGTGGCCAATAGACATATGAAAAGATGCTCAAAGTCACTAATCATCAGAGAAATGTAAATTAAAACCACAGTGAGATATTACCTCCTATCTGTCAGAATGGCTATCATCAATAAATCAAAGAACAGCAAGTATTGGTGAGGATGTGGAGAAAAAGGAATCCTCACACACTGTTGGTGGGACTGCAAATTGGCACAGCCGCTATGGAAAACAGTCTGGAGTTTTCTCAAAAAATTAATAATAGATATACCTTTTGACCCACCAATTGCACTTCTGGGTATTTATCCAAAGAAAACCAAAACAATAATTTGTAAAAATCTATGCACCCCTCTGTTCATGGCAGCACAATTTACAATAGCCAAGATATGGAAGCAATCTAAATGCCCATCAACAGACGAATGGATAAAGAAGTTATGGTTCATATACACAATGGAATATTACTCAGCTTAAAAAAAAATGAAATCCTACTATTTGCAATGACATGGATGGACCTAGAGGTTATTCTACTGAGTGAAATAAGTCAGACAGAGAAAAATAAATACTATATGATTTCACTTATATGAAGAATCTAAGGAACAAAAAAGAACAAACTAATCAAAAAAGACTCACAAGTATAGAGGACATTCTGGTTATGGCCATAAGGATGGGGATTAGGGAACTAAGAGAATGAGGTGAAAGGTTAAAGAAGTATAAATTAATAGTTAATAGATGGTCACCAGGATGGGGACCACAGCATAGGGAATGCAGTTAGCATTAATATAATGGCTAGGTGGAGA
>NW_024340902.1:0-527 GCF_902729225.1 Pteropus medius
CTTGGGGACCTAAAATACAATGTAATTCTAAATTAAATTACCATATTACTAAAACAAATACAGCTGATTTGGGAACACACATAACTGATTTTTAGCAAGCATACAACTCAATTAGTGAAAGCAAAAGTGCATGGATATTCAAGAGTGGGCAATTAGTACACCTCAGACATAAATCGGCATATTTTCAGAGAGATGAAATGATGTTGGTTAATTTACCAAGAAATGAAGTTCTCATTAAGGCAAGATCCAAGTTTAAAGACCTATATATCCCTACAAAACATAACACTATGCCTTACACATAATTAGTTGTCAGAGAATATTTATTAAAAAAAATGCTTTGACCATTTAAACATTTGATTGTATTATATCTTAGTGAATATCTTATATTCACTAAGATATTTTTTAAGAAAGGAAACATAAATAACATGCATAGATAAAAATAGTTGTAGGCAAAATGTGGATTAAACAAAAGAAAACATACGTTTCCAGTTTTTCATTTTCAACTTAATATGAAAAGATATCAATAG
>NW_024340903.1:0-538 GCF_902729225.1 Pteropus medius
CAACCAGATAGCCTATTTGGGAAATTGAGAGTTGCCTGAAGTGGCTCCTCCCCTCCCCACACAGGCAGGGAACTGGGACACGGCTCCACCCATGTGGCTCCCTGCTTCACCTAACCAGGAGGGCTGGTGAGAACACTCAGAAGGTGTGCAGCCCAGCGCCCGAGCTGAGAGAAGGAGAGGCAGAGCCAACAATTTGCAGAGCAAAGTCAGTGGACCTGTTCAGCCAGAGAACTTGGAGCACAAAGCAGTTTAACAAAAGGTATCAGAGTTGCTTCTTCTATTGTACCTGGGCAGAGAAACCAATTTATAGCCCTGTTAATTGCCGGATACAGCCTCCAGCCTGCCCTGTTAATTGCCGGATACAGCCTCCAGCCTGCCCATCCAGGGACTCTAACCAGAGCATATGGGATGCTACGTAGCCGATCCAACAGTCCTACTTACGGTGGCACCTAAACAGAGAGCAGAGCCCATGGCTTTCCTTCTCGGCAGAGCAAAAAGGAAACTAATAAAGCTCTAATAACTAATTTGAAAGAAATGG
>NW_024340904.1:0-496 GCF_902729225.1 Pteropus medius
TTCTAAACCCCCGCGTAGGAATCGATGATACGCCCTTTATTTAACCAAATTACAGGTAATGCGACCGTCTCACTAATAGGCCCATTGAACCTGCGAACAAGATGCAAAGATTTTTAAAATCTACAATTCAGTCAGGGATGGTTAGCCGTATTTCTTAAGGTACCACTCATCGCCCGTAATTCAGATTCACTTAGTAACCCAGCGAACACACATAAGAGCGTGGGGTACCTATTTTGAGGACAAATTCAAGTCTCCTAATTTCAACCTCAACATCGATTTAAAAATAAAGTCAGGGGCCGTATGATCGCTATCGGCGTGCAGCCTTCTGCCCTGCTTTATTTCTTCATGAGGTCACGCAGAGGTCCTCATACTGGGCTCCCGCCACGTGGGATTCTTAGGGTCTTTCTCGAGCATTCGGTGTCCCCTTCAACACAGCTGCGACCCCTTCTCTCCTGCTGCCCCCACCCCCCAGTCTCAGCTCTGCATCAAAAGTAAG
>NW_024340905.1:0-533 GCF_902729225.1 Pteropus medius
CACAGTTTTGGAACCAGGGCAACTTTATCTCCATTGAGGATAACCCAGAAAATTTCTATCCTTAGTTCAACTCAACTCTATTTATTTAACAGAAATCAAACCAAGTTCCTTTATTATTCAACACTTACTTACATGGATTTTTCGTGTGGTGTCTTACCTTAGCGTATTTTTCAGCTTCTTCCCTTATATCTTTTGGAACAATTTCATGTCTTCCTTTAGTTACTAGAAATTAAGCCGTATATTTAAAATGAATTAAACACGAGGACTATATTATGCAATCTACCCAATTCACAGGTATGGTCCATCTATGTTAATGTTGTAAAGTTGTACTTTGAGTAATACAAGATGCTTTGACTCATTTTTATGTTTTCTCCACATAAAAGATTAGATCTGCCCAACATACGAATATTTCATGACCCAGCAATTCCACTCTTACGTACATTTCCAACAGAAACACTACACAGGTGTACCATAATAATTATGCATGATGTCCACAGTTGCATTATTTACATTTTTTTTTTTTAAAAAAAGGA
>NW_024340906.1:0-11738 GCF_902729225.1 Pteropus medius
CCGCAGTGTGGACACCGGGCGTTCCAGAGCCACAATTCAGCATGATCTCTTTTTATTCCGGAGTCCCCGGGGCTCCTTCCTCAGGCCTCGGCTCCTTCCCACTTTCTGCAGTGGAAATCAGACTTCAGGACGGAAGCAGACACCTCCCTCTCCCTCACCTTTCAGCCTGGGATGGTCGTAATGGTCCCCGTGGACGCATTCAAAATGAAGAAATGAAAGGCTCAAAGAGCTGATCGCAAAGCTCCTAAGGTACGGAGGCCGAATTCAGACCCACAGCTGTCTGCAGTGTCTCCCAACTGAACTCTTTCCAGCGGGTGACGGCCGCCATGGACGGAGGGGCCAAAGCATCCCCGGTACGCTGTCTGTGGGCGGCCCTGACCCCTGCAAGAGGATGCAGAGACGAATGACACGTAGTTTGTACCTCTAGGAGCTCAAAGTGTCAGTGAGTGCTCCTCCAACTTCGCCACCCCAGTACCGCAGATGACCGGGCATGGCCCACAGAGCCCCAAGGCCCCGGGAGGGCTGTGCATTTGCCGCAAGTGAGCCTTTTCTCGGAAGTCTGTGATTCTGGCTCAAAATGGACGTCACCAGAGAGCTTTTCGCCAAAGCTACCATATACATATATATGCATATATCTATATGCATATATATGTATATGGTGGATTTTCGAAGGAAACCTGCGTGGACCCCTGGTCTACTACAGAAGACAGGCCACTGCTAGCACCTGCAACTCCCCGCAGTGTGGATACCGGGCTTCCAGAGCCACAATTCAGCATGATCTCTTTTCATCCCGGAGGCCCCGGGGCTCCTTCCTCAGGCCTCGGCTCCTTCCCGCTTTCCGCAGTGGAAATCAGACTTCAGGACGGAAGCAGACACCTCCCTCTCCTCACCTTTCAGCCTGGGATGGTCGTAATGGTCCCCGGGGACGCATTCAAAATGAAGAAATGAAAGGCTCAAAGAGCTGATCGCAAAGCTCCTAAGGCACGGAGGCCGAATTCAGACCACAGCTGTCTGCAGTGTCTCCCAACTGAACTCTTTCCAGCGGGTGACGGCCGCCATGGACGGAGGGGCCAAAGCATCCCCGGGTACGCTGTCTGTGGGCGGCCCCGAACCCTGCAAGAGGATGCAGAGACGAATGACACGTAGTTTGTACCTCTAGGAGATCAAAGTGTCAGTGAGTGCTCCTCCAACTTCGCCACCCCAGTACCCGCAGATGACCGGGCATGGCCCACAGAGCCCCAAGGCCCCGGGAGGGCTGTGCATTTGCCGCAAGTGAGCCTTTTCTCGGAAGTCTGCGATTCTGGCTCCAAATGGACGTCACCAGAGAGCTTTTAGCCAAAGCTACCATATACATATATATGCATATATATATTTATCTATATGCATATATATGTATATGGTGGATTTTCGAAGGAAACCTGCCTGGACCCCTGCTCTACCACAGAAGACAGGCCGCTCCTCGCACCTCCACCTCCCCGCAGTGTGGACACCGGGCTTTCCAGAGCCACAATTCAGCATGATCTCTTTTCATCCCGGAGGCCCCGGGGCTCCTTCCTCAGGCCTCGGCTCCTTCCCACTTTCCGCAGTGGAAATCAGACTTAAGGACGGAAGCAGACACCTCCCCCTCCCTCACCTTTCAGCCTGGGATGGTAGTAATGGTCCCCGGGGACGCATTCAAAATGAAGAAATGAAAGGCTCAAAGAGCTGATCGCAAAGCTCCTAAGGCACGGAGGCCGAATTCAGACCCACAGCTGTCTGCAGTGTCTCCCAAATGAACTCTTTCCAGCGGGTGACGGCCACCATGGACGGAGGGGCCAAAGCATCCCCGGGTACGCTGTCTGTGGGCGGCCCTGACCCCTGCAAGAGGATGCAGAGGCGAATGACACGTAGTTTGTACCTCTAGGAGCTCAAAGTGTCAGTGAGTGCTCCTCCAACTTCGCCACCCCAGTACCCGCAGATGACCGGGCATGGCCCACAGAGCCCCAAGGCCCCGGGAGGGCTGTGCATTTGCCGCAAGTGAGCCTTTTCTCGGAAGTCTGCGATTCTGGCTCAAAATGGACGTCACCAGAGAACTTTTCGCCAAAGCTACCATATACATATATATGCATATATATATTCATCTATATGCATATATATGTATATGGTGGAATTACGAAGGAAACCTGCGTGGACCCGTGGTCTAGCACAGAAGACAGGCCGCTGTTAGCACCTCCACCTCCACGCAGTGTGGACACCGGGCGTTCCAGAGCCACAATTCAGCATGATCTCTTTTTATTCCGTAGGCCCCGGGGCTCCTTCCTCAGGCCTCGGCTCCTTCCCGCTTTCTGCAGTGGAAATCAGACTTCAGGACGGAAGCAGACACCTCCCTCTCCCTCACCTTTCTGCCTGGGATGGTCGTAATTGTCCCCGTGGACGCATTCAAAATGAAGAAATGAAGGCTCAAAGAGCTGATCGCAAAGCTCCTAAGGCACGGAGGCCGAAATCAGACCCACAGCTGTCTTGGTGTCTCCCAGATGACCTCTTTCCAGCGGGTGACGGCCCCCATGGACGGAGGGGCCAAAGCATCCCTGGCTACGCTGTCTGTGGGTGGCCGTGAACCCTGCAAGAGGATACAGAGACGAATGAGACGTAGTTTTGTACCTCTAGGAGCTCAAAGTGTCAGTGAGTGCTCCTCCAACTTCGCTACCCCAGTACCCGCAGATGACCGAGCATCGCCCACAGAGCCCCAAGGCCCCGGGAGGGCTGTGCATTTGCCACAAGTGAGCCTTTTCTCAGAAGTCTGCGATTCTGGCTCAAAATGGACGTCACCAGAGAGCTTTTCGCCAAAGCTACCATATACATATATATGCATATATCTATATGCATATATATGTATATGGTGGATTTTCGAAGGAAACCTGCGTGGACCCCTGGTCTACCACAGAAGACAGGCCGCTGCTAGCACTTCCACCTCCCCGCAGTGTGGACACCGGGCGTTCCAGAGCCACAATTCAGCATGATCTCTTTTCATCCCAGAGGCCCCGGGGCTCCTTCCTAAGGCCTCGGCTCCTTCCCGCTTTCCGCAGTGGAAATCAGACTTCAGGACGGAAGCAGACACCTCCTCTCCCTCACCTTTCTGCCTGGGATGGTCGTAATGGTCCCCATGGACGCATTCAAAATGAAGAAATGAAAGGCTCAAAGAGCTGATCGCAAAGCTCCTAAGGCACGGAGGCCGAATTCAGACCCACAGCTGTCTGCAGTGTCTCCCAACTGAACTCTTTCAAGCGGGTGACAGCCGCCATGGACGGAGGGGCCAAAGCATCCCCGGGTACGCTGTCTGTGGGCGGCCCTGACCCCTGCCAGAGGATGCAGAGACGAATGACACGTAGTTTGTACCTCTAGGAGCTCAAAGTGTCAGTGAGTGCTCCTCCAACTTCGCCACCCCAGTACCTGCAGATGACCGGGCATGGCTCACAGAGCCCCAAGGCCCCGGGAGGGCTGTGCATTTGCCGCAAGTGAGCCTTTTCTCAGAAGTCTGCGATTCTGGCTCAAAATGGACGTCACTGGAGAGCTTTTCGCCAAAGCTACCATATACATATATATGCATATATATATTCATCTATATACATATATATGTATATGGTGGATTTTCGAAGGAAACCTGCGTGGACCCCTGCTCTACCACAGAAGACAGGCCGCTCCTCGCACCTCCACCTCCCCGCAGTGTGGACACCGGGCGTTCCAGAGCCACAATTCAGCATGATCTCTTTTCATCCCGGAGGCCCCGGGGCTCCTTCCTCAGGCTTCGGCTCCTTCCCGCTTTCCGCAGTGGAAATCAGACTTAAGGACGGAAGCAGACACCTTCCTCACCCTCACCTTTCAGCCTGGGATGGTCGTAATGGTCCCCGGGGACGCATTCAAAATGAAGAAATTAAAGGCTCAAAGAGCTGATCGCAAAGCTCCTAAGGCACGGAGGCCGAATTCAGACCCACAGCTGTCTGCAGTGTCTCACAACTGAACTCTTTCCAGCGGGTGACGGCCGCCATGGACGGAGGGGCCAAAGCATCCCCGGGTACGCTGTCTGTGGGCGGCCCTGACCCCTGCAAGAGGATGCAGAGACGAATGACACGTAGTTTGTACCTCTAGGAGCTCAAAGTGTCAGTGAGTGCTCCTCCAACTTCGCCACCCCAGGACCCACAGATGACCGGGCATGGCCCACAGAGCCCCAAGGCCCCAGGAGGGCTGTCCTTTTGCCGCAAGTGAGCCTTTTCTCGAAAGTCTGCGATTCTGGCTCAAAATGGACGTCACCAGAGAGCTTTTCGCCAAAGCTACCATATACATATATATGCATATATATATTCATCTATATGCATATATATGTATATGGTGGATTTTCGAAGGAAACCTGCGTGGACCCCTGGTCTACCACAGAAGACAGGCCGCTCCTAGCACCTCCACCTCCCGCAGTGTGGACACCGGGCGTTCCAGAGCCACAATTCAGCATGATCTCTTTTCATCCCAGAGGCCCCGGGGCTCCTTCCTAAGGCCTCGGCTCCTTCCCGCTTTCCGCAGTGGAAATCAGACTTCAGGACGGAAGCAGACACCTCCCTCTCCCTTACCTTTCAGCCTGGGATGGTCGTAATGGTCCCCGTGGACGCATTCAAAATGAAGAAATGAAAGGCTCAAAGAGCTGATCGCAAAGCTCCTGAGGCACGGAGGCGGAATTCAGACCCACAGCTGTCTGCATTGTCTCCCAACTGAACTCTTTCCAGCGGGTGACGGCCTCCATGGACGGAGGGGCCAAAGCATCCCAGGGTACGCTGTCTGTGGGCGGCCCTGAACCCTGCAAGAGGATGTAGAGACGAATGACACGTAGTTTGTACCTCTAGGAGCTCAAAGTGTCAGTGAGTGCTCCTCCAACTTCGCTACCCCAGTACCCGCAGATGACCGAGCATCGCCCACAGAGCCCAAAGGCCCCGGGAGGGCTGTGCATTTGCCGCAAGTGAGCCTTTTCTCGGAAGTCTGCGATTCTGGCTCAAAATGGACGTCACCAGAGAGCTTTTCGCCAAAGCTACCATATACATATATATGCATATAAATATTCATGTATATGCATATATATGTATATGGTGGATTTTCGAAGGAAACCTGCGTGGACCCCTGGTCTACCACAGAAGACAGGCCGCTCCTAGCACCTCCACCTCCCCGCAGTGTGGACACCGGGCGTTCCAGAGCACAATTCAGCATGATCTCTTTTCATCCCAGAGGCCCCGGGGCTCCTTCCTAAGGCCTCGGCTCCTTCCCGCTTTCCGCAGTGGAAATCAGACTTCAGGACGGAAACAGACACCTCCCTCGCCCTCACCTTTCTGCCTGGGATGGTCGTGATGGTCCCCGTGGACGCATTCAAAATGAAGAAATGAAAGGCTCAGAGAGCTGATCGCAAAGCTCCGAAGGCACGGAGGCCGAATTCAGACCCACAGCTGTCTGCAGTGCCTCCCAACTGAAGTCTTCCCACCGGGTGACGGCCGCCATGGACGGAGGGGCCAAAGCATCGCTGGGTATGCTGTCTGTGGGTGGCCCTGAACCCTGCAAGAGGATACAGAGACGAATGAGATGTAGTTTGTACCTCTAGGAGCTCAAAGTGTCAGTGAGTGCTCCTCCAACTTCGCTACCCCAGTACCCGCAGATGACCCAGCATCGCCCACAGAGCCCCAAGGCCCCGGGAGGGCTGTGCATTTGCCGCAAGTGAGCCTTTTCTCGGAAGTCTGCGATTCTGGCTCGAAAATGGACGTCACCAGAGAGCTTTTTGCCAAAGCTACCATATACATATATATGCATATATATGTTCATCTATATGCATATATATGTATATGGTGGATTTTCGAAGGAAACCTGCGTGGACCCCTGCTCTACCACAGAAGACAGGCCGCTCCTCGCACCTCCACCTCCCCTCAGTGTGGACACCGGGCGTTCCAGAGCCACAATTCCGCACGATCTCTTTTCATCCCAGAGGCCCCGGGGCTCCTTCCTAAGGCCTCGGCTCCTTCCCGCTTTCCGCAGTGGAAATCAGACTTCAGGACGGAAGCAGACACCTCCCTCTCCTCACCTTTCTGCCTGGGATGGTCGTAATGGTCCCCGTGGACGCATTCAAAATGAAGAAATGAAAGGCTCAAAGAGCTGATTGCAAAGCTCCTAAGGCACGGAGGCCGAATTCAGACCCACAGCTGTCTGCAGTGTCTCCCAGATGACCTCTTTCCAGCGGGTGACGGCCCCCATGGACGGAGGGGCCAAAGCATCCCTGGCTACGCTGTCTGTGGGTGGCCCTGAACCCTGCAAGAGGATACAGAGACGAATGAGACGTAGTTTGTACCTCTAGGAGCTCAAAGTGTCAGTGAGTGCTCCTCCAACTTCGGTACCCAGTACAAGCAGATGACCGAGCATCGCCCACAGAGCCCAAGGCCCCGAGAGCGCTGTGCATTGGCCTCAAGTGAGCCTTTTCTCGGAAGTCTGCGATTCTGGCTCAAAATGCCCGTCTGTAGAGTGCTTTTTGCCAGAGCTCCCCTAGATATATCTATATCTATATCTTTATGTGTATCTATAGATATCTCTATATCTATCTATCTATCCATCTATCTATCTAACTATCTATCTATCTATCTATCTATCTATCTATCTATCTATCTATGTATCTATGGATTTTTCTCTCTCTTTCTATATATATATTTATATATATATGGTGATTTTTATAACAAAAGGCTGTGTTTTCCTTAGACATTTGAGATCAGACAGGCAGCTCCTAGCAGCTCCACCTCCCCGCAGTGTGGACACCGGGCGTTCCAGAGCCACAATTCCGCATGATCTCTTTTCATCCCAGAGGCCCCGGGGCTCCTACCTAAGGCCTCGGCTCCTTCCCGCTTTCCGCAGTGGAAATCAGACTTCAGGACGGAAGCAGACACCTCCCTCGCCCTCACCTTTCTGCCTGGGATGGTCGTGATGGTCCCCGTGGACCATTCAAAATGAAGAAATGAAAGGCTCAGAGAGCTGATCGCAAAGCTCCTAAGGCACGGAGGCCGAATTCAGACCCACAGCTGCCTGCAGTGTCTCCCAGCTGACCTCTTTCCAGCGGGTGACGGCCCCCATGGACGGAGGGGCCAAAGCATCCCTGGCTACGCTGTCTGTGGGTGGCCGTGAACCCTGCAAGAGGATACAGAGACGAATGAGACGTAGTTTGTCCCTCTAGGAGCTCAAAGAGTCAGTGAGTGCTCCTCCAACTTCGGTACCCCAGTACCCGCAGATGACCGAGCATCGCCCCCAGAGCCCCAAGGCCCCGGGAGGGCTGTGCATTTGCCGCAAGTGAGCCTTTTCTCTGAAGTCTGCGATTCTGGCTAGAAATGGACGTCACCAGAGAGCTTTTTGCCAAAGCTACCATATACATATATATGCATATATATGTTCATCTATATGCATATATATGTATATGGTGGATTTTCGAAGGAAACCTGCGTGGATCCCTGCTCTACCACAGAAGACAGGCCGCTCCTCGCACCTCCACCTCCCCGCAGTGTGGACACCGGGCGTTCCAGAGCCACAATTCAGCACGATCTCTTTTCATCCAACAGGCCCCGGGGCTCCTTCCTAAGGCCTCGGCTCCTTCCCGCTTTCCGCAGTGGAAATCAGACTTCAGGACGGAAGCAGACACCTCCCTCTCCCTCACCTTTCAGCCTGGGATGGTCGTAATGGTCCCCGTGGACACATTCAAAATGAAGAAATGAAAGGCTCAAAGAGCTGATCGCAAAGCTCCTAAGGCACGAGGCCGAATTCAGACCCACAGCTGTCTGCAGTGTCTCCCAACTGAACTCTTTCCAGCGGGTGACGGCCGCCATGGACGGAGGGGCCAGCACTCCCTGGGGTGCTGTCTGTGGGTGGCCGTGAACCCTGCAAGAGGATACAGAGACGAATGAGACGTAGTTTGTGCCTCTAGGAGCTCAAAGTGTCAGTGAGTGCTCCTCCAACTTCGCTACCCCAGTACCCGCAGATGACCGAGCATCGCCCACAGAGCCCCAAGGCCCCGGGAGGGCTGTGCATTGGCCGTAAGTGAGCCTTTTCTCGGAAATCTGTGATTCTGGCTCAAAATGCACGTCTGTAGAGTGCTTTTTGCCAGACCTCCCCTAGATATATCTATATCTTTATCTGTATCTATAGATATCTCTATATCTATCTATCTATCCATCTATCTATCTATCTATCTATCTATCTATGTATCTATGGATTTCTCTCTCTTTCTATATATATATTTATATATATATGGTGATTTTTATAACAAAAGGCTGTGTTTTCCTTAGACATTTGAGATCAGACAGGCCGCTCCTAGCACCTCCACCTCCCCGCAGTGTGGACACCAGGCGTTCCAGAGCCACAATTCAGCATGATCTCTTTTCATCCCAGAGGCCCCGGGGCTCCTTCCTAAGGCCTCGGCTCCTTCCCGCTTTCCGCAGTGGAAATCAGGCTTCAGGACGGAAGCAGACACCTCCCTCGCCCTCACCTTTCTGCCTGGGATGGTCGTGATGGTCCCCGTGGACGCATTCAAAATGAAGGAATGAAAGGCTCAGAGAGCTGATCGCAAAGCTCCTAAGGCACGGAGGCCGAATTCAGACCCACAGCTGTCTGCGGTGTCTCCAGCTGACCTCTTTCCAGCGGGTGACGGCCCCCATGGACGGAGGGGCCAAAGCATCCCTGGCTACGCTGTCTGTGGGTGGCCGTGAACCCTGCAAGAGGATACAGAGGCGAATGAGACGTAGTTTGTACCTCTAGGAGCTCAAAGTGTCAGTGAGTGCTCCTCCAACTTCGCTACCCCAGTACCCGCAGATGACCGAGCATCGCCCACAGAGCCCCAAGGCCCCGGGAGGGCTGTGCATTTGCCGCAAGTGAGCCTTTTCTCGGAAGTCTGCGATTCTGGCTCGAAATGGACGTCACCAGAGAGCTTTTTGCCAAAGCTACCATATACATATATATGCATATATATGTTCATCTATATGCATATATATGTATATGGTGGATTTTCGAAGGAAACCTGCCTGGACCCCTGCTCTACCACAGAAGACAGGCCGCTCCTCGCACCTCCACCTCCCCGCAGTGTGGACACCGGGCGTTCCAGAGCCACAATTCAGCATGATCTCTTTTCATCCCAGAGGCCCCGGGGCTCCTTCCTAAGGCCTCGGCTCCTTCCCGCTTTCCGCAGTGGAAATCAGACTTCAGGACGGAAGCAGACACCTCCCTCGCCCTTACCTTTCTGCCTGGGATGGTCGTCATGGTCCCCGTGGACGCATTCAAAATGAAGAAATGAAAAACTCAGAGAGCTGATCGCAAAGCTCCTAAGGCACGGAGGCCGAATTCAGACCCACAGCTGTCTGCAGTGTCTCCCAGCTGACCTCTTTCCAGCGGGTGACGGCCCCCATGGACGGAGGGGCCAAAGCATCCCTGGCTACGCTGTCTGTGGGTGGCCGTGAACCCTGCAAGAGGATACAGAGACGAATGAGACGTAGTTTGTACCTCTAGGAGCTCAAAGTGTCAGTGAGTGCTCCTCCAACTTCGCTACCCCAGTACCCGCAGATGACCGAGCATCGCCCACAGAGCCCCAAGGCCCCGGGAGGGCTGTGCATTTGCCTAAGTGAGCCTTTTCTCGGAAGTCTGCGATTCTGGCTCGAAATGGACGTCACCAGAGAGCTTTTTGCCAAAGCTACCATATACATATATATGCATATATATGTTCATCTATATGCATATATATGTATATGGTGGATTTTCGAAGGAAACCTGCCTGGACCCCTGCTCTACCACAGAAGACAGGCCGCTCCTCGCACCTCCACCTCCCCGCAGTGTGGACACCGGGCGTTCCAGAGCCACAATTCAGCATGATCTCTTTTTCATCCCAGAGGCCCCGGGGCTCCTTCCTAAGACCTCGGCTCCTTCCCGCTTCCCGCAGTGGAAATCAGACTTCAGGACGGAAGCAGACACCTCCCTCTCCCTCACCTTTCTGCCTGGGATGGTCGTAATGGTCCCCGTGGACGCATTCAAAATGAAGAAATGAAAGGCTCAGAGAGCTGATCGCAAAGCTCCTAAGGCACGGAGGCGGAATTCAGACCCACAGCTGTCTGCAGTGTCTCCCAGCTGACCTCTTTCCAGCGGGTGACGGCCCCCATGGACGGAGGGGCCAAAGCATCCCTGGCTACGCTGTCTGTGGGTGGCCGTGAACCTGCAAGAGGATACAGAGACGAATGAGACGTAGTTTGTACCTCTAGGAGCTCAAAGTGTCAGTGAGTGCTCCTCCAACTTCGCTACCCCAGTACCCGCAGATGACCGAGCATCGCCCACAGAGCCCCCAAGGCCCCGGGAGGGCTGTGCATTTGCCGCAAGTGAGCCTTTTCTCGGAAGTCTGCGATTCTGGCTCGAAATGGACGTCACCAGAGAGGTTTTTGCCAAAGCTACCATATACATATATATGCATATATGTGTTCATCTATATGCATATATATGTATATGGTGGATTTTCGAAGGAAACCTGCGTGGACCCTGCTCTACCACAGAAGACAGGCCGCTCCTCGCACCTCCACCTCCCCGCAGTGTGGACACCGGGCGTTCCAGAGCCACAATTCAGCATGATCTCTTTTCATCCCAGAGGCCCCGGGGCTCCTTCCTAAGGCCTCGGCTCCTTCCCGCTTTCCGCAGTGGAAATCAGACTTCAGGACGGAAGCAGACACCTCCCTCTCCCTCACCTTTCTGCCTGGGATGGTCGTAATGGTCCCCGTGGACGCGTTCAAAATGAAGAAATGAAAGGCTCAAAGAGCTGATCGCAAAGCTCCTAAGGCACGGAGGCCGAATTCAGACCCACAGCTGTCTGCAGTGTCTCCCAGCTGACCTCTTTCCAGCGGGTGACGGCCGCCATGGACGCAGGGGCCAAAGCATCCTTGGCTACGCTGTCTGTGGGTGGCCGTGAACCCTGCAAGAGGATACAGAGACGAATGAGACGTAGTTTGGTCCTCTAGGAGCTCAAAGTGTCAGTGAGCGCTCCTCCAACTTCGCTACCCCAGTACCCGCAGATGACCGAGCATCGCCCACAGAGCCCCAAGGCCCCGGGAGGGCTGTGCATTTGCCGCAAGTGAGCCTTTTCTCGTAAGTCTGCCATTCTGGCTCGAAATGGACGTCACAAGAGAGCTTTTTGAAAAAGCTACCATATACATATATATGCATATATATGTTCATCTATATGCATATATATGTATATGGTGGATTTTCGAAGGAAACCTGCCTGGACCCCTGCTCTACCACAGGAGACAGGCCGCTCCTCGCACCTCCACCTCCCCACAGTGTGGACACCAGGCGTTCCAGAGCCACAATTCAGCATGATCTCTTTTCATCCCAGAGGCCCCGGGGCTCCTTCCTAAGGCCTCGGCTCCTTCCCGCTTTCCGCAGTGGAAATCAGACTTCAGGGCGGAAGCAGACACCTCCCTCGCCCTCACCTTTCTGCCTGGGATGGTCGTGATGGTCCCCGTGGACGCATTCAAAATGAAGAAATGAAAAGCTCAGAGAGCTGATCGCAAAGCTCCTAAGGCACGGAGGCCGAATTCAGACCCCAGCTGTCTGCAGTGTCTCCCAGCTGACCTCTTTCCAGCGGGTGACGGCCCCCATGGACGGAGGGGCCAAAGCATCCCTGGCTACGCTGTCTGTGGGTGGCCGTGAACCCAGCAAGAGGATACAGAGAC
>NW_024340907.1:0-38168 GCF_902729225.1 Pteropus medius
ATCGTGGTGACAGGGAGGTTTTGTCTGCTGTTTGTTCCGTGCTCTGGTCACCACTGCCTGGCTCAGCTCCCAGTGTCAGGCCTGCTCCCCGAGGTCAGCCTCACCCCCTGTCTCTCAAAGCTAAGGGGGCAGACCCAGACCCAGAGCCCCTGCGGGTCGCCTGTGACAGGCTGACTGCAGAGACTGTGACAGAAGCGCCCTTGGGCCTTGGGGGTGGCCCAGCAAAGGCTTAGCAGGGCAGCCGAGTGCCGCAGGCGGAGGGGCAAGAAGGCCCAGCTCCAGAGGGAGACGGTTCGTGTTTAGGTTTCGGGGGAGCAGGGAGCAGCCCCGGGGCAGAGGTGCCGTCAGGCTCAGTGTCACGCGTGTTCACAGCTTCCGTGGTAGCGTCCAGCAGGGCCCCTGGACCTCTGCTGGGGATGCACGACAGTGGTGTTTGGGGCGATGGCTGGACTCTGTTTAATAGGCAGGGAGGGGTCTGGGATGTAGGACTGAGGGCGCTGGCGGAGTAATTCCTTGGACTGCTGCCTTGTCCACCACACCCCCATCCACTTCCTTCTGGGGTCCTTCCTGTCTACGTGCGTGGAGTGCGTGGTGGGGGGCACTTACCCCCAGCTCTCTCCGAAGACGCCGCTGACCCCGCCTTCCCTTCCTTTCCGCAGGCGGGAGGCAGCACCGGGCTCCTGATGGACTTGGCAGCCAATGAAAAGGCCGTTCACGCAGACTTTTTTAATGGTAAGGACGCTGGGGCTGGGGGTGCCAGTTTTAATCTGAATGTTTCTTCTGCAGACGACGCCGTGGAGCGACTTCGTGACACAGATGATTTGGGTCAGAGAACAGCAAAGCCAGATTCCGTGCTGTTCTCGGAGCACAGTGCAGCTTCTGTAGAATGATGATCTGGGCTGCTGGCACTGGCAGTCAGCCATGTTTTCCAGGAGGAAAAAATAGCATAAAATTGCTTCCAGTCTTACATTCCAGGCGTTGCGTTTGAGCTGTAGACATGTTTTTGGACACCTGAAACCATGGCCAGGTCTCTGTGACGGGAGGCACGGCCTGGGGACCCTGTCTGGCGCTCTCGTCCCCACTCTCCCGATGGCTGGTTTTCCTTCCCAGCGGCACACTAGGTTCCTGTCCCCATACTGCCTTTGCAGAGGGACAGCCGTACCCCCGCTTCACTCCTCTGAACCCAGGACGCATTCATGTTTCAGACTTTAGTGCTGGTTACCGAGAACTGTGTGGAGTTCTGCTAGGTTCACAGTGGTAACCGAAGCCGTCACGCACGTTAGAGGGCGTGGTTGTCTTGGTCCCCTCCAGACCCTGTGTTAGGCCTTCCCGGGACTCAGGTAGTCAGCAGGAGCACACGGTGGTCTTCTGGGGGGTTGACGACTGCTCTCTGTTGACCTTTGACCTGAGGTGTCCGCCACACAGAGCTCTCGTCCCTAGTAAGTGGCTGCTGAGATGTTGCAGCCAAGCAAAGACCCTCTGAAGCCAGAGTTCAGGTCATTTTGTCTGGCTTTTTGTCAGGTAGTTGTTACCTGACAGGAGAAGCCAGACCGCCTAGTTAGGCACCGTATTCCCAGGGAGTCCGGCTGCTCCCCAGGGGCAACTTCTGGCTGCCACCAACTCCTGTCAGAACCAGGAAGTAAAATTTGAGCCTTGGGGACTGAGTAGCATTCCTCTGAATTCTCCGAGCAAGAGGGTGTGGGGAGCAAATCGTGCCAAGGTTTGTGTCTTGTGCAGGGCCATCCACGTGCAAATGCCAGCTCCCAGCCCGGCAGGACCGTGTGGCCCGGCGTCGGCCCACCGCTCACACCTGATGGTCCTCTGCTGGCCGTGGGTACAGAGGCAGCACCATGTCCCACTGTCAAGTGCATGCGGTTGCCACCACCTGCCCTGTGGTCGTGATGCGGGGCGCGTCTGTGGGAGGGCCCGCTGCCCTGCCAGGTCGCAGTCAGCAGCGGTGGTGTCAGACTCCCCGAGTCAGGCTGGAAAGGGAGCACGGAAGGGCCTTGTGCCCGCGTCACACCGCCCACCCACAGCTCGCGAAGCTCATTCTGCCTGCCGGGCTGTGACCATCCGTGTTCAGGAAGCCATTTCCTGTGGGAGGGCCGCGGGGACTTCAGGTGGGCTTTTGAGTTCCTCCTCCTCACCACACACAGGTGCCGATGGCCTGTGACCCCCAGGCAGGGGGCCCTGATTGTGCCCGAGGCTCGCCCCCTGTGCAAAGTCATGGAGCGGACGGCAGGGTACAGGCAGGGACAGTTCTGTGACAACGGCCCTGACAGAGGTGAGCGGTGTTATTTCTAGGAGCTGACACCTGAGCAGAGGGGTGAAGGGCGTGAGGGGCCAGCTAGGGTTGGGGCCGGGGAAGCAAGTGCTCAGAGCTGCAGGACCTCCGGCCAGGCCAGGCGGCGAGAGACGGGGCTCTGCTGGGAACAACCGCGTCAGTGTGGCGGGAGGCCCTGGGACACCGCCTCCCCACGGACACGATCCCGCCTGCCCTCCTTCTGGTCCGTTCTTGTGCTGCGCAGGCCACATGAGTGGGGTGTTGGTTGTTTCCCGTTGGTGCCCGTCCTTGGTAGGGAAGTTAGAAAACGAGAAAGTGGAGGGAGAGGCAGCGTGGCCGTGACGGTGCCCGCCGAGCCCCGTAGGTGGCGCGCTGTGCGTTTGCGATGTTTCTTCCCGTCGTCACGGGCTTAGACTGGCGCTCCGACTTGCTGGCCGGCCGCACAGGCCGCCCGCTGCCTCCCTCCCGCCCCCACGACTCCTCGCTGCAGTGGCCCGGGCTTGTGCCTGACAGCACGGGCCTCCCAGCCGTGTGGACTCCCCTCACCGGGGCCAGGCCTCGGCCTCGGCGTGGGCACTGACGTGTCACGGTGCTCGGTCGCGGCTGCCAGGTGGTGGCCCACATGGGCCAGAGCACGCCCTGCCTGCGTTTTTTTAACATCGTCGCCTAAGGAGAAACGAGCGTAAAGTGCGTTCCGACAGCCTTGTCCCCTTGGACGGTATCCGAGCCCCGGGCTGCACGACATTGAGACTCTGTCCCGGGCAGAGCCCTTTAGATTGTGTAGTGTTTTCTCCAGTTCGAACGACCATACAATTCATTCTGCAGGTATTTTCTCGGCTCTTCCCCTCATGTCCCCAGTCACCCGTGTTCCGTTTGTTGGTGCAGATTTCGAAGACCTCTTTGATGACGATGACGTCCAGTGAGCCCGGTCGGCCGTGCCCGGGGCCAGCCTCTGACTCTGCTGTGGCGGGTCTCCTCGGGGGACAGTCATGCATGGTTCTGAAGAACTGGCGGAGATCACCGAGGCTAGCGGACGGGCAGCCGAGGAGGCCAAGGCTGGCGATAACTACCTGGGTGAGGCCTGTGCGTCTCGGGACGTGACAGTCTTGGTCCTTCCTTCAATTAAAGAACCACGTCATCACTCGCAGGGTCATTTTAATTCTTGCGTTTTTGAGCGGACGTTACAATCCCCAGAGTCCCCTTGTGACACGTGTGTGCACGTGTGTGTTGGCGTGTCAAGAGACACGTGGGCCCGCGCACAGGTACGCGGCGTGCGTCCCGCGGTCAGCGCGTCGTTCATGCTGGACCGGTGCGCGGGCAGGCCTGCGGGCGGGCGCCTGGTCACGCTGTGTCCAGACCTCCCCTGGGCCCCATCCTGCACGCCTCCGCCGCGGCAGCCCTCGTGTTCTCCGGCTGTAACATCAGGGCAGCTGCCGTCCCCAAGCCTGAGGCCTGAAGCATCAGGACAACCAGGATAGCGACTGTGAAAGGGATTCCTTCTGTGTGGGACGTGCGTGCACTGGTCCATCTCACAGGTGACTGACACCTGAGGGGATTCAGTCGTTAAGTTGCATATTGGTCCAGCCCAGCGGTTGACAATGGCTGTAAAGATTTACATTGCTATTTCAAGTCAGCCACGAGGTGAAGGATGTTTCCTCACCAGGAAATGCCCCTGCCACAGGGCTTCAGCGGTCCCCACGTCGCAGGCAGGCGGGGCCCCTTACAGGCGAGTCGGGGAACGCCAGCCTGCACCGTGACAGCTCGCCGATGGCGTCACCTCTGTGCCCGTCGGCAAAAGAGGCCTTTTCACTGAGGACTAGGTAGGTTTTAAACAGAAGAAAACGTTACCTGTGCCTCATGTTCTGAGTGCTGAGTGGACGTCGGGTCTGTCACCTCGGTGGTGCCCTTGTCCTGATGAGGCTTAGCAGCTCGAGGCCCTGGGAGGACAGTCGTCCAGCTCGGTTCGTGTGGAGCCGGGCACCGTCAGAGCCCAGCATCCATGGGTGAACGACGTCGGGGCGATTGTGGACGCTGAGTCTGAGCACCCTGCATCCAAAGCCCTGGCATGGCGGTGGAGGGTGCTTCTGCGTGTCAGGGACTCCGCAGCCAGAGCAACAGGGTTCCCCGCGGACAGGCTCACAGGAGTGGCTTGTGTCACTGTGAACGTTTGAGGCCTTATCTTCCTGCATCCATCTAGCCTGGCACCTCGCCTGGGTCAGCACTGAACAGTCACAGCCCCGAGATTTCTTAGGTGCCCCTGTTTGAGTAATTGTCACCCCATGAGTCACACGAGTACGGCTTTGATGGCCTTCACCACTACTGTGTAGTGTCAGGGAGTGTGAGTCAGTGGAAGTAGCGACTGCTCTGCAGTTCGAGGTGGTTGGACGGGCAGTGGCAGTGACATCCAGGACAATCATCTGACTTGCAGAATGACTTGCCAGAGGGACAGCTGGTCCCTCTGTTCCGGTAATCAAGCGGAGGATGCGCAGTAGGTGCTTAGTAAGTGTCCATTAATGTAAATAAACAACTTAGCCAGTGTACGGGGAGCTTTGAAAACAACATGCTGTGCCTGCCGGAGAGGGGACAGTCCAGCCGAGGGGTGCTGGGCTCCCGCCCAGGTGGAGCAGGGGCCCCAGCAGCACGCACCGGGAGGCCAGGACCTCGGGGACCGCCCGGGCTTCCGTTTGTTTTCCACAAGTCACACCAGCTACAGGGATGCTGCCTGGAGACACCCGATGCAGAGACACGAGGGGACAGGCCAGACCTCCCCTGGGCCGAGGAAGCCCGGCCACACAAGACCGCTCTCCTGCCCCCTCCCCAGAATGTCCTGGTCACACTGATCTTACCTGGGGAGGGGTTCAGGCAGTGAGGGGCCTGGAATAGGCAGTGTGGGAGTGCGCCCCAGTTCCCTCCCCCAGTACCCCCCGTACGGTTCATTAGATTGGGGGGGGGGGATCTTAGCCCAGAGCCTGCACTGAGGGGAGAGACCCCGTGCTTAGCCAGGCCCCAGAGCTGAGCTGGAAGGTCCTGTGGACTCAGGCATTGTGGGGTCACTTTGGCCAAGCAGAAGATGAGTGACAGGCAACCAGGCCTTGCACGAGAGAGACGGGTCACAGCAGCTGTGCAGACAGGCAGCGATGGGTCTTCCATGCCCGAGGACAGCCAGGCCCTTCATTTCCTGTCCCGGGACCAGGAGATCGGGGTTCACATGTCAGCTGACCTGCTGGAGTCAGCCTTGGGGTCAGTGTCGTGCAAGCACGCCCGATGCCGGGGCTGCCCGCCACACCACCGGGGCGCAGGGAGCCTGACCGTCCTTGTGCTGCTGCCTGTTCGGGGGAGGGAGGTGCCAAACCGGTCCTGGGTCAGGCTGCATTTCCCCTCTCCCGAGACCAGAGCCAGGAGACCGACCGCGGCAGGTTCGGAAGGAACACGGGACTCAGAGATCACAGAGCAGGGGCCGCAGCGTTCATGCTGAGTGAAGCAGAGACGGACATTGCAACGTGGAAAACTGGGCACAGGAAACTGAAAAGACAGCTCGCTGAAGCACCCACCCCACGTGGCCAGTAAATATTTAAAGGTCCTGAAAACCGTGAGACGGCGATAAAACGTCAGTAAAGCAACCAGACGTCGCTTTGCTCACCAGAGGGGCGAACACCTTAAAAGTGCTGGGACACCGCCTGTCGCTGGGGGGCGGTCTCCCACACTCGGGGAAGCGTGAGCCTCAGCCTTGGGAAGCAGGATGGAAACTGGTGAGGACGGAAGGTGCCTGGGCCCTTCGACCTGGCATCACCAAACCGGATTTGCATTTCTTTCCTCGTGGAAAAATCCACGGAACAAAACGAATGTCGTTAGTTGAAGTGGGGGTGTGCACCCGCCATGGGTGGGCTGCACCCCCTGGAGAGAGCAAACTGCAGCTCTGGCTGCTAACCTGGAGGGGGTCCCAGGAGGCTCCAGATAGGAAAGGGGAGCTGCGGAGAGGGAGGTGCTGTCATCTGACACCTTTGTGCCTATTCAGCTGGCGTAGACTTTACCTCGTGTGCTGTGTGGGGTGCATGTTTTTTCAGCGAGTGTATATGCGTGTGCCCGTACATAGTTTCACACACCTCCTCCTACGCACCCATCTTGGCCCATAGGCTGTGATGACACGTGTCTGTGTGTGTGTGCATGTGTGTGTGAGTGAATGTTTCGCACAAGCTCCAGCTCATAGTCCTGTGTGGCAGGACGTTGATTGAAGAGCCTGTGAAAACGCAGTGTGACTGTGGGGGCGGGGCCCACTCGGGTGGACGCCCTTGGAGGGGAGCCCCAGAGGGTGAACAAGATGGGGAGAGGAGAGTGGCCCAGGTGTGTGCAGGGCCCAGAGGCAGGAGGGCAGGCGGCCAGTGGGGTGGCCGTGGGGCTGGGTGAGGGGGCTGGGGGCGGGACTGCTTTTCTTCTTGTCTTCTGGGAGCTCCGAGCTGGGGTCCCACTCCATTTTCTGTGGTTCCCGGTTTGCAGATGAAGCCGAGCAGGAAAGCTCGCTTTTAAGGTCAAGGACCACTAACGGGCAGGAGCTCTGAGGGCAGGACTGACTTCACGGCCGGGCTCCTGAACTTGGGGACACTGTCAGCCCTGGCACAGCCGAGACCTGCAACCGGGGAGGGGCTTTGCCTGAGGAGGAAGGTGGGGTCCGAGACGGTGGGCTCCGAAGACAGCGCCTCTCTGCCCCGCTGTGCAGTGTTTTCTGCTCAGCTAGAAGTCGGCTGGTCATGGCGATGCAGGGGCGAGTTTGCACAATTTGAAAGTCGACTGCGGGTCGGCAGATGGAAGCTTGCTGTGGGAAGGGACCCGGGAGGGGGCCGGGGCGATTGGTCCCAGCCGCCGTCCTCGCGTGGTGCTGGCGGTTGGCTTCTGTTTGTTTCTTTTTTTTCCCTTTTGACTCAACTTTAAATTTTATTTTGCTGAGACCTGATTTATCCCGTTATTTGGAAGGCTCTCACTGTCCCCAGCTGTGCCCAGCACAGTTAAGTAAATGTTGAAATAACCTGCTGGAATTTCGCTGAGACAGGAAAACCACTAAACCTGCCATGGAAACATTTGGAACAGTTAGCTGAGTTTTCCTTTACTTAGCATCTTGCAGATGATCATAACAATCCAAAAATATGCCAGTCATCGAAAGGCAGTTTCGAGGCCAGCACAAAGTCCTCAGAACACCTCAGTTTGCAGATGAACAAACAGAATCTCACTGAGGGGACATGACTTGCCCTCGCTTGGCCCTCTGAGGACAGGCAGCATGGCTTTGCCCTGGAGCAGTGCCATGGAGTGTCCCTGCTTCGGACACTCAGGCCCAGGTCATGGTTCTGCCGTCTAAAACATGTGACCTGAAGGAAGTTCGTTGGCCTTCCTGCCTGTCCCTGGCTACATGGTGAAGGCTGCAGAAACCCAGCTCAAGGAAAAATGAGGAATTTCTGTTTAGCAAAAGGTGCCATTGAGAACCAGTCAAGCTACGGACTGCAGAGGAATACAGTGCGTGGCGCTGGCAAAGGGTTTGCACAAAATGTAAAAGGAACGCCTAGAAAGCAGCAATAAGCACAGCCCAGTGAAAAACTGGGACAAAAGACAGGCAAGTCGATAAATGGAGATATGCCAGTGAGGACCTGAAAAGATGCTCCATCCATCAGGGAAGTGACCATGAGACGTCGTTTCATACTTATTTGGCCCAAGTCCAATTATGGATGTTGAATATCGTCAGGGCCGGGAGCCTCTGTGGACCTTGCCTTGCTGGTGGGAGCGCAAAAGATCTGGCCACCGTGGGAACCGTTTGGCGGTGCCGTGAAGTTAAGGCCCCTCTCCGGTAGCCCGTCCCCAAGAGCCATGAATGCACGTGCATGTGCGCGTGCACACAGAATTGTCTGGAAGTCAGCAGCCTTATTCATGATGGCCCCACACTGGGCCCTCACCCAAGTGTCTGCAGTGGGAGAAGGGGCACGCAGGGGAGGGGTGCTCGGCAAGCAAGGCTGCAGATTCACAAGGCGTGGGTGCACCGTGCACACGTGGTGCTGAGTCAGAACAGCCAGAGAGTCCATCTTACAGTTCCATCCGTGGAGAGTCCGGGTGCAGACAGCACTAACCTGGGGGTACACAGCACAGCGGCTGCCTCGTTAGGGAGATGTCTGGGGGTGGACTTGATTGGCAACGAGTGAACTTTCTGGGGTGACATGGTTGCATTAATTGTCAATACTCATCAAACAAGATCCGTGCCTTTGAGTATCTGCACATTTACCGCAACCTTTTACAGAAATGTGTATTAGCCGGGGCCGCCATCATAAAGTACCACGCATGGGCGACAATTTATTTCCTCACACTCTGGAGGCTGGAAGTCCAAGATCAGGGTGCCCGCTGGGTGGCTTTCTGTTGAGGCCTCTCTCCCCAGGCGCAGAGGGCCAGCGTCCCCCCGCCCCATGGGGCCTTTCTCCGTGCAGGTGTCCTCCTGGTGTCGCTTCCACCGGTACGGACTCCAGTCCCAGCAGGCGAGGGCCCCACCTTAATGATCTCAATGAACCCTAATGACCTCCTTAAAGATCTCATCTCCCAGTAGTCACATCGGGGGTTGAGGGACTCAATTCGGCCCACAACGAAGCGCGTGGTCGTGAGGCCTGAGCGCTCAGACGAGGAAAGCGCGGAGCACGGTCCCCGGGGCAGAGGCTCGGCGGGGCCGCGCGGCGGGAGGCGGCGCCCCGCGGGGTCACGCAGAGGTTCGGCAGCGCCGCGCCCCGCCGGGCTCCTGCGCCCGCCACCCGCCTTCCCGACAGGCGCCGCGCGGGCGCGCTCGCGTGACGTCACTGCTGCGCGCCCGCGTCCCCGCAGGTCCTTGAGCCGGCGCCGACCGCGGAGCCATGGCCTTGAGGCTGCTGAGTGCGGCGCGCGCGTCCGCGTCCTCGCGGGGCCTCGCGGCGGCGGCCGGGCGCGCGGTGAGGCGGGGACCGGGGCGGGGGCCGGGGCGGGGGCCGGGGCGGGGGCCGGGCGCTCTCGGGGGGCGCGCCCGCGCCGGGCTTCGGTGCCGCGGGGGCGCCGCGGCCTCCCCGGACCGCCGTGTCTGCGCTGCCAGCGGCCGCAGCGCCGTGGTCTGGGGGGCCGGGCCGCGCGGGCCACCCGGGCGCCGCCCTGCTGCCCTGAGCCGTGTGGCCGCTCTGCGCAGCCCGCCGGCCGCGGTGACCGGGAGCCTGAGGACAACCGTGCTGTGTGGCCCGCAGCATCATAGCCGCTTTGCTTGCCGGCGGCTGGAGCTGCGTTGCTGTCGCGTTGGAAAGGGACTTGACCTCTGCTCAGGTCGTTCCAGCGGTGGCCACTGGGAGATTTTCAGGTGGCTTCCGTGTCCCTGTGACATACTCCTGGGCGGGAGTGCGTGCGTACACCAAGCCGCGCGCAAAGCCACACGGGTCCGTGGTTCTGCGTGCAGCCGCCCGCAGTGGACGGAACAGGAGAGCACACGCGGGCCAGTCTGGCCTCCTTGCTGGCCTGAGCCCTCCCACTGCAGCGGCGGGAACCTGGCTCCCGCCATTGCTGTCCCTCTACTTAATCGCGTCCTTCCAGGATTTGGGTACGGTGTGGGGATTGCTACCGTTTACCGCTGTGGGAACTGCCTGTGTCTGAGACCCTTAGTCTTACAGTCACCACCGATTTCCCAGGCTCAGCACCTCCCGACCCCCTTCAGTGAGGGGGTTTCCTACATTTGTAACAGTTGTTTTTGTCACCTGCGTTCCATCCTGGCATCTCTCCACCTAAATGAGTTTTTAAAAATTTGCAAATATCGAGGTTCACTCTTTGTGCGGGAAAGTTCTGTGGGTTTTGACAAGTGCGTGGTGTCGCGCGTCCACCATCTGGTGCCATGCAAAGTGGTTTCACAGCCCTGAGCATGCCCCGGCCTCCACCTGGTCAGCCCTTCCTCTGCCCCCGCGTCCAGCCCCCATGTCCACCGGTCTCTCTGCCGCCTCTCGCGTTGCTTTTTCACACTAGCTCTTTGACTTAGGCGTATTTAAGATTCACTCCTGTCCTTTTGTGGCTTGATAACTCATTTCTTTTCATTGCCGTATAACGTCCCACCACGTTCCACCACGTTCCACCACGTTTATGTATCAGTTTATCCATTCAACTGGTGAAAGACATCTTGGCTGCTTCCAGTTTGTGATGATTATGAATAAAGCCGCTACAATATGTGTGCAGGTTTCTTTGTGGAAGTTGCTGGATTGTGTGGTAAGACCGTGTTGGGTTTAATAGGGAATTGCCGGCCATCTTCCAGAGTGGACCATTTTGCACCCCTCTGAAGGGGCATTCCTTTTGCTCTACATTCCCGCCAGCCCTTGGCATTGGCCATTATTGGGATTTTTAGCTATTCTTGGTAATAAGTGTATATGGGCTCTTTTGTTTTAACTTGCAGCTATCACGAATGATTTCGGGCATATACGTGTTCATAGGCTTTTTAGCCACTCTGTGTATCTTGTTCAAATCTTTTGCCCATTTTTTAGTTACATTGTTTTTTTTGCATTGAAACCTGTTTTTTTCCCCCCACCCTTCAGTATTCAAGACTGTAAGTCAAGCAAATCAAAGATGAAAATTGTTTTTCATATTTTATATTCTCTTTTTTATAAAATATTATGTTTGTGAGTACTTACTGTTTCATAATATGGACACACCTCTGTTAGCTCCTCCTCTGTTGTTGGACAGTAAGAGTTTCTACTTACATTTCTGATGTTACAAACTAGATCTTATTGAGCATCTTCATAGGTAAATCTTTGCACGAATCTGTGTGTGGTCCCTTAGGATAGATTCTTGATAGCCTGAGGCCCAGCGTCTATGTTACATTACCGTCGCAGTTTGGGATGGCTTTGTCCCATCCCAGCTCTCACTCTTCATTTAAAAAAATAAAGTATTTCTCAGTTCTATACATTAAGAAGTGTTTCCTTCCTGTTCGGAATTTTGTTTGCTTTCTGTCGCAAGATCGAACTTTTTTCATAAGGTTATTGGCTATTTTTATAGAATAAACTATGCATTTCTGTCCCGTTTTTCTTATTGGTCTGTACAACCTCTATGTGGAACTTTCCTCAGTTTTTGCCTTTCGATTGTGTTTTTTTCCTCTTTTTTGGGGGGGTAGATTCTTTGGGCTTTAATGCGGAAAGTAGATCGAGAATGTTGGAGACAGGAGATGAGGCAGGTGTTTGCATTGTAGGTGAGAGAGGCGAGGACGTCTCCAGAACCAGTGAGATGGGGTAGGGACGTGACGTGCTGCAGGGAGCTTTAAGGCGTAAGGTCAGTAGAATTTCGTGACTGATTGTGCAGTCGGAGGGAGCGGAGGCTGTCAAAGGCATCACCGTTGGCTGCGTTTTGCATGTTCGATTTCAGTTTTAGGCCCGTTAGCTCTCAGGACATGTAGATGGCGCTGGTTAAAGGCAGCGAGATAGTGAGGACGGCAGCCTGTACTAGACAGATGTTCTTCGCTGCTTTCCTCCCTGTCTCCCCTAACCCCCTTCTCTCTGCCTGCCTTTCTTCCATCCGTCCATCCATCCATCCATCCATCCAATTCGATTGAACACGATAAGCATACTCTGTTCCAGGAGCTGTTCCAGGCCCTGAGGATTATTTAGCAGCGAACAAAACTGTCCCCTGTCCTTAGGAGCTCACGTTTGGGGTGGGACAAGGAGACGGGGCATTAAACAAACAGGTGGTAGAGATGCAAGATGCAGGTGTCGGCATTTTTATAACTAGGGGTCTCCTCGGCGTTTTTACCCACCAGCCGCCAGTGCCCGCGGTCACCAGCGCTCACGGTGTGCTGTCGTGCCCGCCGTGTTTTTCAGGGAGGAGTTCATACAAGTGCGCAGTGCCAGCTGCAGCAGTACGGCCCTTTGGCGTTCATCCTTGGCGACAGGACGACCAAAAAGCTGACAGAACGCAGCAGAGTGATAACCGTCGATGGCAATATATGTTCCGGGAAGAGCAAGCTTGCGAAGGTGGTAGCGGAGAAGCTAGGTACGAACACTGTCGCGTGGCGTGACAGCTCTTCCTCGGATGGTTGCTTCTGGGAGTTTGATTTTACTTAAATGTGGACCAGGCAGAATCGGGCGTCAGGCAGATATTTCACATTTTTAAAAATACTTCTTGAAAAGCTGTTCGAACCTTTCACATTTGGAAAGTTAAAAAATTCATGCCATTGTCAGTTTGAATCCTGCCTTGGTGACGGAAGCGGAGCGTTGTCACGGGCGCTTCCCGAGGCCTCCGAGGCGGGGCTGTCACTGCGCTCCTTGCCCAGGACGCCAGCGCACCCCGTTTTGCAGGCACTTCTCGTGGGCACCTGCCCCTCGCACGCGGGCTTGGGGTCGTGGGCACCGCGGCGCGCACTGCCACCTTCGGCCGCCATGCTTGGCTTACACGCGTGTTTTGGACACGCTGACTTTGGTGTCTCATGTGCTCCGTTCACACCCACGAACGCGGGCGTGTGGGTCACTTTCCCCAGGTCGCCGGCCGGCCTTGGCTGCTGTTCATCCGCATCCCCTTTCACCTGGCCGTTTCTCCCCTCAGGCTTGAGGTACTTTCCTGAAGCCGGGATCCATTATGCGGACAGCACCACGGGGGACGGAAAGCCGCTCGACGTGGAGCTCAGTGGCAACTGCAGCTTGGAGAAGTTCTACGACGACCCGAAAAGCAACGACGGCAACAGTTACCGCCTGCAGTCCTGGCTGTACGCCAGCCGCCTCCTGCAGTACGCCGACGCCTTGGAGCACCTGCTGAGCACAGGTGCGGCGGCCTCGTCCCGGAGCTGTCGGGCGCGTTCTGCACTTGAACCCCGTTCTAGAGCTCGGCCGCTTAGGATTGCCGCTAGTGCGCTTGGCTTTCAGGGCGTTCGGCGAGGCGAGTTTTGTTTCCCCAGAACCTGCCTGATTGTTGTTTTGGAATAAAATGCACTTATTCCTATTTCATTTTTCACATGCTGGAGTGAGGCTTATGGATTATGTGGAATTTGGAGGAAAGAACCTCTGGATGCCTGGAAGGAAGTGGGCTCACACTCGCGAGGATGGGGCTGCGTGCCGTGCAGAGGTCGGGCCGTTGCTGCGGGCCCAGAGATGGACCGGAATTCACCATCCGTCCGCAGACACGGGCGAGGGAGGCGGAACGCGCCAGGCTGCACAGAAAGGGGCCGTGTGGCCCTGGAAGTTTCTGGTGGACGGAGGGAGGACATAGGACGGGAGCACAGGTTGTCCGCAGAGTGCAGAATGAGGTTGGAATCCAGGTGGGACTGTGTCCTGGGAACCAGTGTGGCTAAACACAGTCCCCAGCATGTCCTGGGAGGCAGATGCAGATGCATGGCCAGTACTGGGCCAAACTGGCCAAGCCAGGGCGGTTCACAGTTCTCGGGGAGAAGCAACTGGTGTGTGTGCATGCACGCGTGCGTGTAAGATTAGGTGATTTGTGCCAGCAATGTTACACAGCAGTGGTTGCCACAGCTGGTCAGCAGTTGGTTACGTGGTGAGCTCATTGATAGATGTCTCAGCTGCCACCTAGAGGTTCGGCTTCATGGGGCCTGGACTTGAGAACAAGAGTGTGTTTTTCACAAGGTCCCCAGGTGAGCGATGGAGCTTGGCTCAGCCTGCATTTGTAGCCCGGGGGGTCCCGGAGCACCACCCGTGCCACCGAGCGCAGGGCGATGTTTGCTCTTAAAGGGTCACAGAGGGCCTAGTTGTGGTCTTGCTTTTCCAACCTGTGTTAGTGATACTTTTTTCCTGTGGCCGTAAGCCCTGATTTTGGTTAGCGCTGCCCCTAAGAAACACCGCGGTCTGCCCGCAGATGTTCTGTATGGGATCTTGCTTGAGGAGCCCACGTGTTAACGTGTGGCCCAGCGCGTGGCTGGTGGTAACCATGACACTCGGCTCACTGGGCGTCTTTTTGGAGCATTGTTCAGCTCTGAGGACTCTCATTTCTTAGAACTAAAAGGAGACATTTGAAAGGAAAACTTAGTTCCTTTTGTCTTATACCGATGCACTCATTAGGTACTTACGGGCGCCCACTGTGTGCGCGGTGTTCTGGGAGCTGGCGTCTTCCAGGAGGTAGAGCCCCACACCCCGGGGCTCACGTGTTAATTGGGGAGATCAGCGGAGATGCAGGGTGGTCGGTGGTGAGTGGTGAGTGCGGAGAGCAGGGCTGGGGCCGCTCGTGGGTGAGGAGGTCCGGGGGCCTCTACCCAGGCACAGCAGGGCCGAGTGCGGGGAGACCGTCGGGGTCCCCTGGGGACCAGCACAAGCTTCTCTGTGTGCTGTGGTGACAGTCCGGAGTGGCTGGGAGTGGATGGGGCTGAGTCAGAGAAGTGGCCAGAGAGGGGGTTGGCTCGTTGGTTTTCTTTCTGAAGGAGAGGAGGCCACCAGGAGGCTTCCGCGGGGCAGCGACAGGGTCCGGCCTCAGTCTGGAAGGGCCCTCTGCCTGGGGGTGGCCGGGGCAGGAAGGACGTGGGGACTGGCCGTGGTAGAGGTGAGGGGCCTCGTGCTGAGAGGGTGACGCGGGACTTGCGTAGAATGCTGGAGAGAGCTGATGCTTTGCTGGCGAGTGGCACATGGGGGCCGAGGGGAGCCGTGGGCGACCCTGGGTCACACTGAGTGGCTGCGGCAGGAGCAGGATGGCTGTGGTCATTGGCGGGAAACCCGTGGTCTAACAAGACACCGCCATGCTGGGGGTGCGTCTGCCGTAGCTGACGGGATGACGCGGGATGTTACAACGTCCAAACCGAAAAGCGCGGCAGGTTTGGAACCGGTTCCCCGCTTAGCAGCACATGCACGTCCTTTGGAAAGATGTGGAATTGTGAATAACGTCTCTCCCCGCTTTCTAAAACCTAATTACTGTTTCCAGTGCTTTGATGGTTGTGTCTTATTTTGTGCATGTTCCCTGCTGTGAAACAGGACAGGGCGTCGTGCTGGAACGCTCCATCTTCAGCGACTTCGTCTTCGTGGAGGCCATGTACAGCCAGCACTTCATCCGGAAGCAGTGTGAGTCCTCGCGTGGCGCGGCCTGGGCGCAGTCAGCTCCGTGACGGCTGCGGCGGACTCGCCTCGGGTGTCCCAGGCCGCGTGTGCTAAATGCCGTTACTCACAAAGTTTCCACGGGTTGCGGGGGGGTCCTTCACCCTCTTTTCCTCCTGACATCGCATCCTGTGAAAGTGGGGTGGGTCCTGGATCCTCGAGCACACAGCTTGACCCCCGCTGCCAGCCAGAGTCCCCGGGAGACCTCCCCTGGCTCTGTTCACCTGGCGAGGTACCCAAGCTGCTTCCCTCCGGTCGATAGAGTTAACGCCACTCAACACCCCAGGCCCCAGCGCGTGGCCTTGCGTGGAATCAGGGCGTCTTGTATGTCATGCACCTAGTGACAGCATGACCTCCATCCTTTGCTTCCCCCTGACACAGATGGTCAGGTGCTTTTGGGGACAGTGGCTCTGTGTTGGGGCATTGTTGAAAGTCTGACATGTGGCAGATGGACAGAAATAAAGCCCTCCTGGTTAAAGGTCACATGACCTGGAGGACTGACAGACCAGGGTGTCCGTGACGAGGAGTGTGCTGGGGCAGCGCTGTGGACAGGCGGGTGACATCCCCCGGTGCTGGGCTGGCTGGAGCCACGGGCAGCCACGTGTGGAGGGCGGCGCAGGTGTCACTGCCTGACGAATGGGGACCGGAGCGAGCCGCTGTGCGTGGGGGGCGAGGCCTCTGCCGGTGGTGGGTTCACACGCCCTGCTGCTTGGGGGCCCACAGCCCTTTCTCTGCCACTGTGTCCCCCTTGCTAGAGGGGAGGCACTAGACCATTCTGAGCAGCATGTGAGGTTGGTCAGCCGGTGTCTACCAAGTGCGGGTGCCGCGCGGGGTGCCAGGGGTGTGAAGGTGGCAGATGAGGCTCACGCTGGGCTGCCGTGCGGGGAGGGGCTGCGGTAAAGCCACGGGACGGTTTGTTGCAGCATGACACGCTCGCGGTTCCCTCAGCGTTACCCTGGGTGCGGGGAGAGCACGCGGGATGCCCGGCCAGCCGCGGGGCTGCCGCAGGGCCAGCGAGGCAGCGGGCGCAGGGGGAGGGGCGGGGCCTTGGCCAGGACCCGGGTTTCTCCTGAGGCCTGAGAGCCCCTGGCGGTTCGGGCACGGGGCGTGGGCTTGGCTTGCGCTGCTCTGTCCGGGGCTGTCCGGTGAGGGCGCATTGGCAGTGGGCGCGCCAGGCGGACCTGAGACATGGCAGACGTGCACGAGGCTAGGGGTGGTCGGCTCTGTGGGAGAGTAGGGAGAGGATGAGGGGACCGCCCCGCGTGTGGGCGTGCGGGGAGCTGGCGCTGTCGGCAGGTCCGGAGATCTGGAGGCCTGGTCTGGGCTGGAGACGGGTTTTTGGGGAGTCAGCGCTCACAGTGGAAGCGCTTGTCCTGGCAGAGCCCACGGAGGATGGTGAAACCTGAGGCCAGCCCCGTGCAGGGTCGCCCACTGCGGATCGAAGCTGAGTGGTCACAGGTGCACACAGCCCGAGGAGGAGGCAGTGGGCAGTGCCACGCGAGTGTATGGGATCTAGTGTGACGAGAATTGAGCAGTGACCTTTAGGAGGCTGGTGACTTTAGCGAGAGCCATTCCGATGTTGGTTTGGGGGAAGAGAGATTAAGGGTAGGTGACATACAACGAGGTGGAATGTTGCCTAAGGAACAGGAAGGGAGTGACATGGACACCTGGAGGAGGGGGCGGGGGAAGGGCGAGTCCCTGGTGGTGGGGAGACGGGCCTGCTTGTGGTGGCAGACAGGAGGCCCTGGGAGGCCGAGCGTCTGCTGAGTGCACAGGTGTGTCCCGCTGTTCCGAGCAGCGGGCGGCCTCCACAGGGAGCCCGAGTCGTCCACTCTGGTGACACTGGCGTGGCCTTCTTTCCCAGTCCTCCGCCCACAGCCTTGCTGACCGCGGATCAAAGGCCCGTCCCGAATGGCCTCTAAAGCGGAAGTCACCAGGAGTGGCCACCTGAATGTTTTCTTTAGCGCAGAATCGTCTTTCTGTGGATCTTGGTGTGGCCACCCAGGTCTGTTGCTTCTGGAAGCCTCCCCCACGTGGCGATCCGCACACCGGTTTCTTGCCATTGCTCCCGTGGCGGTTTCACTCCCGGGGCCAAGAGTGTGTTCCCGGGTTCTGCTGACGTGGCCGCGTTTCCAGCACATGAGGGGGCGGAGTCTCCGGGAGAACGGCGGGGCGCCCTTGGGTGTCACAGTCCTCATGGGGTCGCTGACCGTGTGACACGTTCTCTACGATGGTCACTAAGGTGGGGCCCTCAGCTGCTTCAGTTTTGTTCTCTGTCGCTCAGTCTGCTTCCGTGGCTGGTCTGGTGGCCGGTCAGATTCCCCGAGGTGCAGTGAGTGCGGGTGGACGCAGCTCGGCAGCGTTTCAGTTGAGTTATTGAAGAACAGAGCGCATGAAAGGCCCGCTGCTCCCCGGAGAGGCTTGGACTCTCATCTGTTACCATGACGAGGAGTAGACACACAGGGCTGTCCGCAGTGTGTCCCGCTCCCCCGGGAGGAGAGGCCGCCCCCGGCTGGGCCCTCCCAGCCGGGCCCTGTGTCCTGGTGCTGCCTCAAGCGAGCCGCCAGTTTCTCCGGGCCCACGGGGCTCCCGCGAGTGCCGGGCACCGGCAGTGACATCACAGGTCGCTTGGGCAGCCAGTGCTGACGGCTGTGACCGGGATGTGGCTCTGGGACGTGTGCCCTTCCGCGGGAAAGAGAAGCACGTTTCGGACGTGCGTGTGCGGATGGTCGGCTGACGGCCAGCGCTGCTTATGTGCGCCAGGTGTGAACCACTACTACGAGGTGAAGAAGGTCACCATCCGGGAGTACCTGCCCCCCCACGTGGTCATCTACGTCGATGTGCCCGTTCCAGAGCTCCAGAGCCGGATTCAGAAGAAGGGAGACGTAAGTCGGCTTTTGAGGGGAAGGCCGGTCTCCTGCTGTGGCCCGTGGTTTTCTCGCAGCCCGACGCTCAGCAGTGACGCGTACCGTCGGCTGCCGTAAACGACTCACGGGCCTCACGGGGCGGGTGGCACACAGCGGGTCCCCCTGAGCGAGCGGACGCTTACCGGTGGGCTGAAGGAAGCCTCTGGTCAGCCACCGCTCGACATTAGCGCTCCTCGGTCCCTCGTGCCGGCCACTGTGTCACCCAGCCCCTCCTGTGAGGGCGGGCGAGTGCCCTGGAAGAACCCACTGTTCTCCGGCGGGGACTTCCGGCCGGCGTCTCCCTGCGAGTGGAAACCGGCCCTGCTGTGCTTCCCATCCCGGGCTCTGCGCTTCCTGCCGGCCGGTTCTGGACCAGCAGAGCGCGGTCTGCACACGCGCCCCTTTATTGCCGTGGCCTTGGTCAGGCTCAGCGAGGTGCCCAGACCTCGCGTTTTGCTTTCCCACGGTTCTGCAGGCGTGACGGGGGGTGCAGGGACAAAGGGGTCCCTTCGCCAAACGAGACAAGTTCTTGTTTGGAAAGGCCGCTCCCACACAGGGCTCTTCCCGGGATGAGGATGGGGAGCTGCCTGTGTGTTCGTCCGGGTGCTCAGTGGTCACCTGCCAGCTGGGTTCCGCCCAGGGCAGCAGAGGGGCCAGTCGCCTGCCCTGCTGCCGCCAGGTCCCGAGGCCGCAGTGCCGTCCTCCCCGCAGCCGGAAGCCCGCCGCGACGCCCGGCTCCGGCTCCCTGCCCGTCTGTGCCCTTTGTTGGCCAGGAGTGTGCTCTTCAGGGCGATGTGCAGTTCAGACTTCTGAGAACATCCCATCGAGTGGCAACAGGAGGGAAGTGCAAGTCGAAATAGTTAGCTGTCACTCGGTGGAGCAGTTCTGAACGCCTTTGCTGGCCACAGTGACGCTTATTGGAAAACAGAGACACATTCAGAATTCTCTAGATGACTCTTTTGTTGTCCGGGATAATAATATTTCAAAAGCAATTTGAGATCCAAGTTACAACTATCAACTTTTTAATTTTTCCAAGAAAGGTCTTGAAGACTATCACCAGCTAAAATTACCACCGCATGTAAGAAAAGGGGACATTTTACCCAAACGACATGATGTCATTAAGTGTGTGCTCTTATTCTGGTGGGGGAGACCAGTGGTAAGCAAGGAAATAAATAAGGGGCACATCGAGCAGGTGAATGCCTTGAAGAAGAGAAGACAGCGCAAGATAATATAACTTGACCTTTAGCATTGCTAAACGGGAAGAGGTTTAAACATTGCAACTGCCACTCATAACTGGAGTTTAAATTTCTGAAATCGCTTAGCAAACTTCAGATGACGAAGGGCGGGAGGGAGGGGTGGAGAGAGTGGGCACAGTGGGGGAGGGCTGGAGAGTGCTGCAGATGGACGGGGGCCCGGCCAGCTGCCCCTCAGCTGTCCCCCACTGTCTGCAGCTGCCCTCAGGCACGCGGGGGAGCAGGAAAGGCAGGCGTGGCCACTGCGCAGGGTCCTTTCTGCTCCTGTGCACGCGTCCGTCGGGGCCCATGGGAGAGGGCGTGCCGTGCGTTGTCCTGGGCGGACGCGGGGGCTCACTGCAGTAGGGGAGCTCTGCGTGGCCAAGGCCCTTCTGTCCCCGCAGTCCCTGCAGCACCCCGCCCGGGACTCGTTCTCAGGAAACACTGTTCGTTGGTGGTGGTCGCGTTTTGCACGAGCTCTGCCGTGAGGAGCGTCTGAACGGTTCTCCCCTTGTGTTTCTGCTGCGTTTAGCCACACGAGATGAAGGTCTCCGCCGCCTACCTTCAGGCCATCGAGAATGCCTACAAGAAAACCTTCCTCCCTGAGATGAGGTGGGCCAAGTGCATGACCTGCTGGCGGGCGCGCGTCACACACGTCACACACGTCACACGCAGTGCCTCAAGCCCCAGCCCCCAGGGGCGGGCTCACCTGCTACAGCGGGCGCTGTCTGTGATGTTTTGATCTAATGTTTGCAAGCAGCACACACTTCAGTTTAATTTGGTGGGTGGGTGGGTTTTTTGGAGTGTGTGCACGTGCACACGCGCGTGCGCAACACTACCACTTGGCTGCTGTCTGTGCACACGTCTTGGTTAGGCCCTGTACTACTTTGTATTTGCCTGTGATAAGTGCTGTATCTGGAGATGGTTTGCTTAGCAGTGGAAGTGACCTGTGTGCCTTGTCCCCTATAGACACTGGTGGCTCTGGTCTCTCACGCCCATGGGGTAGGGGACAGCCAGCAAGCCAGGAAATAGAAGTGCCGTCATCACCGTCTGGTCACGAGCACATTTCTGCTTGTAACTTGTCTTCCTTAACCAGGAAGCCACGTGAGCCAGTCTGTGCTCGGCATGTCACCCGGTTCAGGAGCATGACATGTTAGTGTTTGTAGTGGGAGACAATAATGTAATCTATCCATTTGTACGTTAACGTAAGCTTGGGAAATTTATATTGAATTTCATCTTGCTTTTTCTTACAGTGAAAAATGCGAAGTCTTAGTGTATAGTGCGAATGAAGCTCAAGATGCGGAGAAGGTAAGAAAGTGGCTGAAAAGTTTGCGATTATTCTTAAATTTGAGTCACATGTCAGGTTGTCACGAATCAGATAATCCGTTCAGTGCCCACTGGTCGGAGAAATGTCTCTGTTTTGCGATCTAGGAGAAGTTCCGCGCCGGCCATCACTCTCCCTGGTCGTCACTGTGACTTCCTTTGAGACAATGCAGTTTCTGTGAACGTGAAATTGTGGAATGGTGACGATGCCAGGACCCCAGCGTGTCCGCAGCAGTGTTTTTATTGTGCAGATGGTAAAATTAGCAGTAATTAGGTGCATTTCCCCGAATCGGTAGGTGCGTTTTGTAAAAATTCAAGTCAGTCTCAGTGCAGTTAGTGAATAATAGCCAAAAAGAAAAATTTGAAAAAGAGCACCATGGGAACATTGGCCCTCCCACGTCCCAGAACGTGGCACAGAATCGTGGTGACGAAAGTGCCGTGGGAGGTTGAGAATAGGTCAGTGGAGCAGAACGGAGTCCACAGACGGGCGCGGGCGCATCTGCTTGTGTGCACACGTGCATGGGAGACCCTGATTTTGGTAAAGTCAGTGCTTTGAAGGGTAGTAAAGACACAGAGGCCGCGGACTCTTCCCAGATGGTGTGGACGCAGTCGACCAGTCATTTGGTAAAAATGAGAGCACCGCCTTACAGGATACATTAAACCTCCACTGCCAAACACAGCAGACGGCATACAAATTCTCGAAGAAAATACGGGTTTTATGATCTGGGGGCAGGTGTCAGGTGCAGGGGTGAAACCCTGAGCTAGCTGCCTCGTGGCCCCGGGGACAAGCTGAGGAGGCTGCTCCCGAAGGACGGGGCCCGTGAGCCCTGCGCCGGGACGGCGAGGGCCGCTGAGGGGCTCCCCTGCGTGGACCTCTGAAGTTGCGCTTCGTTTCCTTCCCCACTTCCTGTGTGGTGTCAATTCGTTTTAGATTATTTTTAATCCTCGGACAGAATAATTAGATGGCATGTATTTGAGAAGAACACATTTTCCCTCTAAAACTCATTATTTGTGTTCGTAATTGAATGTACTCCAGTTCTTGAGGGTTAAAGAGAGTTTTCAGAGTTCGATGTGTTTGGGGAGAGACTAGATCTTAAAAGGCTGCCACAGCGTCCACCGGTGCCGCCGCAGGCTGTGGGCTGGGGACCCTGATTCCTGGACCCGCCAGGAAACGCTTCTGCTCTCGTGTCCCGTGCTGCCCCTGTGGGTCCCGCTTCTGGAACGAAGTTTCTTGGGAGGAAGCGCGCGGTCCGTCACGCACGCTGGGTCCTCGTTCCTCTTCTCCCTGGCCCTTTTCTCCCAGGCTGCCCGGTAATTTCTACAGCACCCCAAAGTCAGCTGGGCGAGGTCCCATGTTGGGGACCAGCGGCACCCTGTGACCCACTCCTCAGCTGGGGGAGGCGCCCGCACTGAGGGGTCATCACTCAGCCACCTTGCCGATGGCCACCTGACTTCCTTTCTTTCTGACCTTCGTGGTGTGATTCTTCCTGCCAGATATATGTAGTTTATAGTGTGTCACAATGTGTCATTTAACTGTCTAAAGTGAGACTCCATCGGAGTTGGGTTTCTTTCTGTCTAGGTGGTGGAGGATATCGAATACCTCAAGTATGACAGAGGGCCGTGGCTCAACCAGGACGACCGTACCTTCCACAATCTGCGGATGCTGTGAGTTTGGGGCCGTGGGCACCGACGGGGCGAGGGGGCTGCTTTTGAGCTCAGCGTGCTGCCTGCTGGAGAGCCTTCCAGGCTTTCGAAGTGCTTGTGTTTCAGGTCGGGCATTCGCGGCACCGGTGTTCCCTGGCCGAGGGGACCGAGCGATGGCCCTGCTCATTCAGCATTTGCTTCGCTGCCCTGCCTGCCGGGCAGTGCTCCGATGTGGCGGCTTTGGTGTCAGAAACGACTGATGTTATTGGGGGGAGGTGGGCACCGCATCCAATTGAGGTGGGGGGCGGGGCCTTGCTCTGGAAGAGGCCCGAGTGACCGAGGGGTGGTGTCCGGGGGGGAGGCCCTGAGCAGGGGCGCAGGGAGGGCGTGCCCACAGCCCAGCCCAGGGGTCGGGCAGAGGGGAGAGAGGGGTGGGCAGCTTAGCCTGGGGACAGGAGTGAGGGGCACTGCCCAGAAGGCGGGAGCAAGGGCATGAGAGGTCAAGGTCAAGGCCATGCCCACGCATAGGAGAAAGTCAGGAGACAAAAGGCAAAATTAAATGAAGTCATCTGCTATTCTGCCGCCACCATAGCCAACAGTGGCAGCTTCATGCAGGTTCTTCTGACGCTTTAAAGGTCCGCTCCGGTAGTTCTGATTGGATGTCGTCACGCACACATCTCTGTGTTCTATTCTTAATAGCGTGAACGTGCCCCGTTATAGTAAATGTTCTAGAATTTGGTTTTTTAATGGCTCCTCACGTCTGCTCTTTGAATCCACTGACTGAGATACAAATCAGGGTTTGGCAAATCCCGCCATTGGCTGGGAGGAATGGTTCTTGCATTTTTAAAGGATCGTAAATAAAAAAGAAGGTATATGTGACAGACAGCACATGACGCCCTTGAAGCCTTAAATATTTACTCTCCGGCCCTTTAGTGGAAAAACCGTTTGTCGACCCTTGAGATGCAGGCGTAATTCTTTTACCATTTCTCAGGATCGCCCTCCCGAGGTATTTCCGTTTCTTCACAGCCGTAACAGCGACGAGCACGTTGTACGCGTTTTGTCCCGTTTCAGGTCACTGTCTTCAGGTGTGGAAGTGGAGTCCCTGGGTCAGGTCGGGTTAGCATGTCGTAACTGTTGCCACGTTGCAGAATCGTCCTCCAGAAAACGCAGCGGTTTGCAAGCTCGTGAGGGCGTCTGAAAGTCCCCGTTAAGACCGCATAGTTAAAACAATGCCCAAAGGACAGCATTTCTTTATTTTGCATTTTACAAACACTGAACTTCATTTATATTTTTATCGCCTATTTATTTGTTCTCTGTAAGTTTTCTTTTCCTGTTTATTGATCTTTTCAAAGAATCAGCTTCCGTCGATGTTCCTGCTCCCTTAGGCTCCAGGTGCTGCTCTCCCGTTTGTAAGGTGGGAGCGTGGCCGATTGCTTTAGGTCCTCGTTTCCAACCTGTGCGTTCGGTGCTGTAAATTTCTGCGGTTTAATTCCACTGTGACCTGAGAACATGTTTTGTCTGATTTCTGCTCCTTTGTATCTGTTAAGGTGTCGGACATGGTCAGGGACGTTGTCTCTCGTGGCGAGTGTTCCGGCCGAGGTGGGCCGAGGTGGGCCCTGCTGTCGGCGAGTGCACTGGCGGGTCATCCACGTCCTCAGCTGCCATAGCGGACGCGTCTGTTTCTCCTTCGAGTTCGTTCGTTTTGCCGTGTGTGCTCGGACGCTGTGTTGTTAGCGCACGTTGCGGGCTGCTGTGTTCTTGGGGAGCCGACTCCCCCGTCGTCTTTCTGTAGCGCCCCTCTCTGTCCCTGATGGTGTGCTGCTTCTGGGCTCTGCTTGGTCTGAAGTTGGCTCGTCTGTCCCAGCTTTCGAGTGGCGTGGGCGTGGTCTGTCCTCCTCCACCCGGCACTGTCAGCCGTGTTCGATGGAAGGCGGGCTTCTGGGAGGCGACAGGTAGTCTTGTCTTGTTTTTCTTTGCCGTCTCTGACAGTTTCTGTCTTCTAACTGGCACATTTCTGTCTTCTAACAGTTCACATTTAAGTGAATGTCGATATGTTTGTCTGTCACTGTTTTCTCTCGTTGCTCCCGTTCCTTGTTTTCTCCCGCTGCCTTTTTTGGCCTTCGGGTTCTAACTGCGCATTCTGCGTGGTTCCGTTTCCTGCCTCTGCGAGCACGTCGCCTGTACTTTTAAAGCTGCCGTTGTTCCCATGCAGTGTTTCCAGCGTGCATTTAGGGTGCGCCCGAGTCCTCGTTCGGGGGCCCTGCCGCCTCACGGGTGGTGCGGGTGCCCGAGCGGAGAGCTCTGTTTCCCCCTCCCTCCCCCGCCCCGCGAGACGCCCCTGCCACGCATCCCACCTCCCTCTGCGTTCTCACCGCCCAGTGCGCGGGGCCGATGCTCCGGGGGAAGTCGCGATGCTCGTTTTTAAAGTAGTTTTCGTTGTCATCGTAGGGACAAGAGCGATGGCGTCCAGGCTCTCTCATTGTTGGAGCGGAAACTGCAAGTCCCTCTTAGTTTTTAAAACTGGGTAACTTTTTCATCTAGACGCTCGTCCATGTGCGGTTGGCCCCCGAACAACATGGGGTTGGGGTGCAGACCCCTCTGCACTTGAAAATTCGCATATAAGTTGTGACTCCTCCCAAATTTCAGTCGTCCCTCAGTATCTGCGGGGGGCAGTTCCAGGCCCCCTGTGAACACCAGATCGTCAGACGTTCCAGTCCCTGATCAGAAGTGGCCTGGGACGTGCACACGCCGGCCCTCCAAGTCCGCGCGGGCTGCCGCATCGGGACACGGAGGCCAACCGTGCCGAGTGGACATGCCCACCCGTGGTGGGCCCTGGGAGCTCAGTGCCGTCCCCTAACCGTCAGCTGGGACGCGTGCGACTTGGTTCCCGACTGAGTCCGAGGTTCACGTCTCAGAATCACTGTTTTGGTCGTTTAGTTACACGGTTATCAGAGCTTGGAGGACGAGCCTGGAATTCCCTAAAAGTCTCCATTACAGCATTTAGTTAATTTTTTATTCTCTTACTGTCCATGCCCTTGGCCTTCCTGTCTCCCAGCTTTCTGCTCCTCTGTTTCCCAAGGGTATTTCCTGACGGTTATGGTGGCAATTATGTTTACTTTCATTTCGCTATCATTTCTTAATTTGGGGGCTCAAACGAAAATTACGACTAATTTTCTAGGATAATTATTGTAAACGTGCTGTTTACTAGTTATACTCATTATGTCCAGAACTTGGCGAAATGATTGGTTTAGGGCGTTTTCGTGCTGTCCCAGTCGTGCATGTCGGTGTGTGATCACGTCCGTGTGCGTGCGTGTGCGTGCGTGTGCATGTGTGTGCTAAGAGACAGTAACCGTTTCCGCCTGGGCAGCATTGTGGGTTCGTACCCGTGACTTACTGGCGCCCATGCCGCGGGGCCCCGCCCGTGTCGGCGACCGGTTGCCAGGCAGGCCTCCACTTGCCTGGGGCCCTGGGCCGCCCCCTCCTTCCCCAGAGCTGGGGCTTCCCCTTCTCCCCCGCACCCCGAGACCCTGGAGGATGCCCTTCTAACGTGACGTGTCATTCAGTGCTATAAAAGCCGTGAGGCGTCAGGCTGTGTCAGAAGTAAGTGTTTCAAACAGACTTTACAGTTCGGGGCGAAACTAAAAACTGTGCCTTGGAAACGTTTAAGGAGCACGTATAGATATTCTGTTGACTGGGGACCAGGTTAAGTCATAAAACATAATTTACTATTTTACTTTTTTCGGTCTTTTCCTGCCTCGGTCTTTTGTTTTAAAATCTGGGGCACAGCGCCTTGTGCTGTAAACCAGATCTGAGTACAGGTTATCTTCTGACGTGGGCACTTAGGCTCACGATGCTAAGTGGCTTTATTATCCTCAGCCGGTTCTGAATTCTCCTTCATTAGAGTAAGTGCTCCCTGAGCAGAATGCCTGCTTTCACTGCTTTTTGCTTCGTGAGTCATAAAAGCTTCCTGTTGTCTTCGTTCCTTCCTTATCTTCAATCTAGACTGTATTTGTAGTTTATTAGAGGTTAAAACTTGGGGTTACTGGAGATGGGCTGCCTAACAGCCTCTCCTAACAGCCGTCATTAAGCTCATTGTAATACATCGAGAGAGCATTTTAGCCAGTTTAAGTAAATTGTGGAATAGTTGCAGCAGATTATTTTTTTTTTAATTTTCAAAAACAGTTTGAAGCATATTTGTTCAAAGCTGCATCCTTTGTTGTGGGGTGGTTATGTGTAAACTGTAATTCCGCCAAACTAGGCATAGATGGCGCTGTTGTTCTGTGTGTTCCTCGCTCGTTCCCAGGCTAGTAAGAAGCGCTTTCAAATTTTGCACAATTTTTTAGGGTTTTCAAACTATAGAGAACACCACATCATACTCTGCCTTGATATTCCTTAACATATAAGAATACGAACTTCATTTTTAGTTGAAATTATTTATTGCGAGATCACTTTTAAAAATTGTCCTTGTGTCATAGAATAATTCTGTTTGCGTTAAAAGTAAAAAGATGTGTACTGATAACATGCTTATGAAGGATATGCTGTACCCCACTTCCTGTTGAAGCAGAGACTGGTCTTGGAGCACATGGGCCCCAGCCGTGTGCGTGTCCGCGCCGGGACACTCGGGAGAGACAGACACGTTGTCGTGGCAGCATTTGGTTATTGGATTATCAGTCATTGTATGAGTGACGTGGCTTTTACTGGTGACACTTGGATGTGACATTACTTCCTGTCCACTCGCAGTCCACCTGCCGTGGGCTTTGATTGTCCTGTGGTCCTCTGAGGGGAGAGACTGTGGACCTCTGGGCCCTGGATTTGGATTGGGGGTTCTGACTGCAGCGGAGTCGGCCCGGGGTGCCGGGGACAGGGCTTGGGTTTGTGTGATGGGCCTGGGCTCGTTCCCACGCAGTGGCCGAGGGCCAGAGACGGTTAAAGAACTTCCGTCTGAGCCATTACAAGCAGAAACATCTGCCATTATAACTCCTTAATGGGAAAGTGGCCATTTAAAGTAATTATTTTCTTTGCTTTGAGCCCTTAAGACAGGACTTTATTTTAATGTTTCTTTCTAAAAGCCCCAAAAATGCTTTTCATCTTCAAGTATAGTGGTTATATTCAGACCAAGTTTAATTTAAGCAAATTATAACAAAGTATAAATATTTTAGAAATGAGCAAAACAAAATGGTGAAACAGGGAGTGTCCCAGGACTTGACTTTATCGGTGCCGAGAAAGCAGAGAATGGGCGCATTTATGAGCGATGGTACAGCAGGCCGTCCCGTGTGGGAGTCCGCCCGGCCCGGCCCGCCCAGCCTTCCGGGCGGCGGGGGCCCCGTGCTGTGCTGTCCACCCAGGGGGACTGAGTGACTCAGAAGTTCTTTTCCTCAAGACTCATTAATTGTACAGTTCTTTAATGAGGACATATTATGTGCCTGGCTACATAGCACATGGTGTTTGATTTTAGCTCTCTGTTCCGGCTGGTCCCGTGTTTACAGCACACTGTGGCTCCTTTTTATGTTTCCAGTCTGCACCTGTCCCCCGAGGCAGCCCCCCAGCTTTTGAAAGACGCCCCTCAGCTGCAACGTTCGTTTCAAAAGAGCATTTCCTCCCTACCACTGTGCTTCGAGGGGACGGCTTGGGAATGAATGGCATTTATTTGAACTTACGGTTTTTTAAATATGGATTTTTTTAACGAAATCAGCCTTATTGATTTTATCCTTTATTCTGACGGTTCGGTGTGACCCGTATTTGTCCTGTTTCCCAGGGTTCAGAATAAGTTGGAGGTGCTGAACTACACAACCATCCCGGTCTATCTCCCAGAAATCACGATCGGAGCTCACCAGAGTGACAGAGTCTTCCACAAGTTCGTCGAGGTGAGGCCCGACCCGCCGCGGGGTCCCAGACACCCGGAACAAAGTGGCTTCTCTGAGAAGTGGTTCTGGTTGCTGCTTTTTGTTTGTTTGCTTTAGTGGAAGAGCTTCCTTTATTGAAATGAGTCTCCTTCTCCCCTCCGTCGTGGTAGGGAAAGCTGACGTGGTTTGTCGAATGACCACGCACAGCCCGATGTTCAGGGTGCCGTGTGCTGCAGGGGACAGCCTTTGTCAGCATGTCACCTTGGTACAGAACGGTCTCTGTCCTTTCATCTTCATCTGCGTTTCTTCCATGTCAGGTTGGGCTTCCGGTGTTGCTTGCTCTGCGTGGTCCACCAGCCCTTACGCGGAAGGCCGTGGTTCCTGCAGGGGTGCTGGGAGCGGGGGGCGGGCGCAGGGCAGCGGCCGGCAGGTGGGCAGGGGCGGGCAGGTGGGCAGGCCCGGCTGCCGTCCTGGTCTGTCTGCTCATCTGATTCGCACACCTTTTCAGTGGAGTATTTGTTTTCACAGTGGTCTGGAGCGTCATTTCAGGCAGGTGTCCGGGAACCAAGGGAACATTCTTAAGTTCGCTCTGGGTCCAGCGGGCGAGCGAGAGCCTTCTCGAGAAGGCTGGTGAGAACCTGACCCGTTCGGCACCGGCTGCGGTTGGGGTTTGTCATCGGCAAGTGTGTGGCGTGACTATCTGGGTTAGAACTCGAGCTAAGCACTCGGCATTTCGATGAGGTGAAAGCTGAATGTTTTCGTGTTGCTGCAATGCTCTGGTTTGACACAAATTTCTTCTGGCGCTGATGGGATGTCGAGAGTGTCCCATGTCTGTCTGTCTGTCTGAGATTTTTGACATTTTTTTAAAGTAAGTTCTTTTGGTGGTTTTGAAAGTGAGTCTGTTTAATGTAGACATTTTAGAAAATACATAAAGTTGTAAAGAGACCCCCCCCGAGTTACCCACAGGTGGCATTTTTGCGTGTCCCTTTCCGGCCTTGTAGGTGTGCGGGTGCATGTCTAGTCACTCTCTTTCCGAGTGGAGCTGGGGGTCCGCAGCCTCATCATGCAGGGGCTGGCGGCTCCTCCCTGCAGCGGGTGCCTGGGTCCCCACTCCGGCACAGGCCAGGACGCCCGCCCTTGGTGACTGTCCCCACTCTGCGTTTACTGACTCACTGGGTCCCGCGGAGTCCCTCGTACAGGGGGCGTTGTTTTCCTGTGTCGTGGCAGCTGCTGCCTTTGTGCAGGGCTCTGTCGTCTTACTGAATCCCACTGCGGCTTCCTCTCGGGCGCCCTGAGTCTGATCCCGCCCTCGGCGCCCCTGTGGTACTGCAGGTGCCCCGTGCTCACGTGCGGAGCCCTGTGCCGCCTGCCCCTCCGCCCCCTGGCTCCGCAGAGCCTGCGCCTCATCACGACCCAGGCCACTTGGCTTCTCCCCTGTCGCCCGTTAGTCCAAACCACTGGTGCCGGGGCCTGCAGGTGGTGCGTGGATGGAGAACTTACAAACCAACGGGTAAATAAGTTACCTATGAGAACGCTTTGCTCTTTTAAATTAAAAAAATTTTTCTAATTCTGTGAGAGGATCGATCTGCTGTCACACGGCGCAGCAGCACAGAGACGGCCTGGCTGTGCGCTCCTGCGTGCGGGGACAGCCTGACGTGCCGCAGGGGAGGGCCGATGGCACGAGTGTGGTCCTTCGTGTAACGGCGAGGTCTGCGGGTGGCCCTGTCGTTACTGCCTTAGCGACACCACTCAGAGTACGGGACGGTCCTGTTAACCAACAGCCAGGCCACGGTGGTGACCATTACGAGAAACGCAGGCAGTTCCAAGCATTAGCTCTACGGAAATGGTCATTTAAAAGTCACAGAATGTGAAAAGAAGTAGATGGCAGCAGACGGTGGCGGTTTCTTTCTTCCCAGTCCCCACACCCCTTTTGTTTTCTCGCCTTGGCTCGGGCGCAGCTCCGTCTGAGTCAGAGGTTTGGAGGGGCCCGCAGCAGCTTGCAGGAGGGGGCGCGCCGGAGGGGCTCACCGGAGGGGCTCGCTGGAGGGGCTCGCTGGAGGGGCTGCGCCCGCTGCGTGGCGGCGAAGGCCCTGCTCTCTGTCAGTTCTTTCAGCAGAATTTCTGCTGGGCGTGGCGGGTCCGTTGCGCTTCATCCCACGGTGTCTGCCCTGGTGCCTTTTCTCCTTTTCCTGTTGCCGTGATCAGTCCCGGTGATTGACCCACGGCCCGATTTCCCGGGATGATGGCACTCGCGTGTGTGTCATGCTCTTCACGGAGCTGGGCCTGGCTCCCACGGTCTGGGGTGTTCTGTATCCATGTTCCCGAGAGATCGGATGATACCGTCCTGTTGCGATCACACCGTCGTCGGTTCCTACTGCCGGGTCGTGCTGGCGTCACACACCAAGCTGCAGTGGCCCCTGCCTCTCGTTTGTTCCCCAAGGAGCCGGCGTAGGACGGCGCTGCGGCTCCCTCAGCCTTCACCGGGGCTGGCTGGCGGGAGCCACGGGTTCAGTTTCTGTCACGAATATGGCACATTCGGTGTCCTATTCCTTCTTGCATTAGATTCTGAAAGTCGCGTTTTCCAGGAATTTGCCTGTTTCGTGTAAGTGTTCCAGTTTCTTGGCGTGAGCTGTGTAAACGGTCCTTTTGCCTGTGTCCAGCGCAGGGGGCCCTGAAGGACCGCTGGCCCCCTTCGTCCCTGGTGGTGGCCTGGCCGTGTTCCTTTTTCCCCTTGTCACTCGGCAGGGGCTTTTCCTGCAGCTTCCTGTTCGGCATCACTGTAACACATTCTAGTTCACCGATGACTGCTCGTTTTCGCTTTTATTTGGTATTTTTCTAACTTCTTAAGATGAGTAGGTGGATCGCTGATTTCTAGCATGTCTTGTTTTCAGATCTGTGCATTTAAAGCTAAACTTATTGCCTTTCAAATCTGGCTCAACTCGATCTCATGGTTCTTGGTGTTATTTGTTTATAGTTATTCAATCCAAAGTGTTTTTTCATCGTAACCCAATTTCTTTTCTGACCAGTGTGCTAATTTGAGTTCTCCCAGGTAGTTTAAAAGCAGTGGGGATCTGACTATCGTTGCATTGATTTCCGGCTTAACCCCACTTAGTCAGAATCCTACTTGGATTTCAGCCCTTGGGACGTGATTGAGACTTGACGTGCGGCTCTGCGCTTGGTCCGTTTTGGAGACGAGTCCGGGTCCTGGCAGACGGCGCCGCCGCCGCCACCCCCACCCCGTGCGCCTGTCGTCAGAGCCGTCGCATTGTTCGGAGCGTCCTCATTCTCGCTGGCCGTTGGTCTCCTCCGCTGTGTGCTGTGCGAGGTGCGTGGGAATCCGCCACTGCTCGTGGTGTCTCCTTTTGGTTCTGTCACGTTTGGCTTCGTATGTATTCTGAGGCCGCTGTCAGAGGTATGCAAATTTAGAGTTGCCACAAATTCTCAGGGCACCTGCCCTCCCGTAGGTTCCGAAGCTTCCCTCCTCGCCGTTGGTGGCGGCTCTCACGTCGACGTTAATTCACCCAGTACTTAGTAGCATCTGCAGCTTTGTTTTGGTCGGTGTTTCCCTGGTGGAGCTTTTCCTACGTCTTTAATTTCAACCTTTCTGTCTCTGTGTGTCTGGTGGGCACCTTGTCACCTGAAAACAGTTGTGTTTTTAGTTCTGGGAATATTGACCTGTTCACATTTAATGCAGTTCCTGATACATTTGTGTTTAAATAGCTTATCTTACGACATAGTTTGTGTTTTTCTTACTTGTTTTATGTGTCTTTTTCCTTTCTTTCTTTCGGATCTTTTAAAATCCCATCTTCCCCTCTATTTAGTTACTAATTACCATCCTTTTAATAGTTTTTGGTGGCTCACCTGGTGATTACAGTGCCCATCCTTGACTTGGCGAAGTCTCATATCAAAGCAGCCCTCAGTTCCAGAGCAGTGCTGGGGTGTCAGCCTACCCGAACGCCAGGCACCCAGCTCTCACGCGTGCTGTTTCTGTCAGGATTCTCCGTGTCCGCAGCCTGGATACGTGCCAGGCCCTGGTCAAACGGCCTCCCGCTGCCCTCCACCGCCCGGTCCCCGTGCCCTCACTGAGGGTCATCATCCTGCCGAAGAGTCTGCCGACAGCAGGCTCTCTGAGCAAACCGTGGTCTTTATGATCTTCATTTTATGTTTTTTTGTCTTGGAATGTTTCAAACTCACGAAACAACGAGACGAAGACTTCTGAGCCGTGTGAGCGCGTGGCCCACACGGCGCCGCCATCGGCATCACCGACACGCTCCTCAGCAAGGCAGGGTCTCGAGCCCTGGCCTGCTGGACCGAGCGCCGGGGATCGGGCCCAGGACTGCGTTTCGAGGAGTCAGTTCCCCTGCACACTAGGGCGCGAAACTCACCGCCTTGGTGTGCCATTCTCGCGCAAGGACGTGGCCCCGCACAGACAGACAGACAGCCGTCACCGCGGGGAGAGCAGCGGGCGCAGCGCTGCCTCCAGCCCGGGCCCTGCTCCCGGCCGTCTGTCCCTGTCGTGTTCTGCAGCAGAAAGGTCCGGTCCTGGCGATGGGTCGCGTGCCGTTACCTCGTCTCTTGCGTCTCTGTGAACCCGATCGGTTCCGCGGGCTGCCCTCGACGATTGAGACTCGACACTCTCGAAGATTACAGGACAGTTGTTTCTTGAAGGCCCCATCGATTTGATCTTGTCTGACATTTCCCTGTGGTTAGATTTAGGCCGTATTTGTGTGTGCGTGTGTGGGAATGTCACCGAGCTCACTGCATCGTATCGGGTAGCATGCGCGCCCCGTTTGTCCCCACTGAGATGGAGTCTTCACTATGAAGTCACTCTTTCACTCGTAACTGGCGAATGTTTTGGGGGGATGCCCTTTGGAACGACGTGAATGTCCATTTCCCAGTCAAACCTTCACTCGGTCATTTTGGCGTCCGTTCATTTTCTTGGCTGAATCACTGATACGGTGGCTGCCAAATTACAGTTCTCCCGATCCTGCGACCCCCACGTCCTTGGCGAGGACCCCGCTCCGAGGAGCTGATTTCTCCTGCCCCTGCTCGCTTGTTTATTTGTCACTGAACTCCCTGACTCCCAGGCGTCTGTGTACATCTGTGTTTCTGTCTCTCTACGTCGACAGCGGTGGATGCTCATCAGGACCTCGGGTCCCACATGACGCCGGCTCCCCGCTGTTCTCTGCCCCCCAGTAGCGAGGAGCCTCACCCCCAGCACCTCAGTGCGCTCACCTGCCTCCCGGCCCCATGTGCAGCCAGCACCCCACCACCGCTGCCTCAGGCACCACCGATGCTTTCTGTGTTTCTGTCTCACTTTTAATTCGTGAGCGTCAAAGAGAATCTATTTCATCGGACTTATGATTTCAATTAAATGTTTAGAAATGTTGAAGTTTTTAAGCAGTGTTTAAATGACTGGGGAAACCTAGTTTTTAAAATCCTTAAGCATTTAAAAAAAAATTTTTTAAAACAGTTTTAGACTCAAAGAAACTGTGCAGATACCAGAGAGTTTCATGGAACCCACACCGAGTGTCCCGTGTCAGCGTGTTTTGTTAGTGTGGCGCATTTGTCACAGTTAACGAACCGGTCAGTGTTGACATGTTAGTACTGACCGAAAGGCCACACCTCGTTCACTTCCTTAGTGCTTCCCTAGTGACCTTGTCTGTCGCGGGACGCTCTCCTGGGACCGCGTGCCGTTGGGTTGTCCCGTCTCCATCACCCTGGCCACCTCGCGTGGGTGGGGGCCAGCCTCACTGCTCCTCAGACCCCCCATTTTTGCACTGACTGGCCGCTTCAGGGAGCTCTGGTCAGGTGTTGCGTGGAATGCCCTTCTGGGGTAGGCCGTCTGATGTTTTGCTCCCCAGTGGCCTGGGTTTGTGTGTGGGGGGAGAAAGCCCAGAGGCCAGGTCCATTTCCACCACATCACTGCCGACGTGGACCCTGGTCACCTGGCTGGGGTCCTGTCTCTCAGGCGCTCTTTTCCCTGTTCCAGAAAGTCACCCTGCCGGCCACAGGCCTTGTGCTCGTTCTCCGAGTGAGAATTGTGTACTTAGAGGAATGCCCATTTTTTTAAAAGGAAATGCAGTTTCTGGATATTCAAAAGAAGATACATTGAAATTAGGTGGAACATGACGATTTCTCTCCATTCAGCGAATTGCGTTTGGACACTAGGGACGCAGGCGTGGGGCCCTCGCCGCGGTCGAGGCGGCCGCTGCGCGTGCGGAAAAGCGAGCGGCTCTGCCAGACGGTGCCCTTGCCCGGCTGCAGGGCCGCGTCTGGACGCGCCTGCGTGGGTGCGGGCCAGGCCGGGCGCCTCTGAGCCGTCCCACCGTGGGGTGGGGGGTGTCTGTCGCGAGGGCGCCCGTGAGCCGTTCGGGGCCGTTTCACGGAGTTTCTTTGGAGAGGAACGGTCGCTCAGTATGGGGGCGAGGGCATTTTGTGGGGGTTCTTTCCTGGAACACGTGGGGGCTGGTGGGTGCTTCTTGGGGCCCTCGAAAGTCAGCTACCCTGGTGGGCAGCTTCTCATTTTCTAGAAAACAATTTTTAATGTTGAAAATGTGTGTTTTGGCCAAACTCCACCGACAATATGAGAAGTGTCTGTGGCCCCAGTCAGTGCGGCACGGGCAGTAAAACCACCGCGGTTTATGGGACGCGTGGCGTCGCCACACTGCGCCGGGACAGGAAGGGCGGAGGGTGTGTTCTGCGCGGGCCGGCGGGACCGGGGGGCGGACGGGGGAACGGGGCCGGCGAACCCCGGACAGGCAGTGCGAGGCCGCGGCCACAGCGTCCCCAGCAGCACACTGCGAGTTACCGCTCAGGCCAACTAATGCTGCATGACTCGCGAATCCAAGCGTCTGGTCTCGAGTGTCAGCTGCCACCTGCCAGCCAGGCGACCTTGGGCAAGTCACTTCGCACCTCTTTGTAAAATGGAGACAGTGCCTGGCTCCTGCCTGCCTCGGTCACCAAGGGAGTGCCGGGGGAGGACCGCAGACAGCCCGCTGGTGGCCGTGGCTACGTCGCGCGTGCACCGGATGCCACTTGGAGACGAGTGCCACCGGCCGACGGCGCCACTTCTGTCGGCGTCGGGGCGGGCTTCGCGGAGGAGGGGGCGTTGTTTCATGGACGGGGTCCGGTGGGAGAGCGGCCCAGGAGAGCGGGAGGCACCGGCAGGCAGCGGGCAGAGCCGGACCGCCCTGGGCCCGAGCTAGGTGCCGGGTGCCGCCGCGGGGCCCGTCGGCCTCCTCCCCGGCCGTCCTTCCGCAGGTCGCCACGCTCACCCGCCTTTCCTCCCTCGCCGGCCGCTTTCACACGGCGGCGCTCGCTGTTTCCCGGGGCTGGCGGCGGCTGCTGGGGCAGCATCCGCGCTCCGAGCTGGGGGCCGGCTTGGCTACAGGCAGTGCCGGCGCAGGAGGTTGGCTGTGAAAGCAAGTGGACGGGTGACGCCGTTGCTGCCGCCCAGCCGTCCGCCTGCGCAGGGGCTCCCGGCCCGTGACCCGCAGCTCCACCCCACCCTGCGCCAGGCGCGCTCAGGTCCGGGCCTCGCTGGCCCGTTTGCAGCCTCCTTCAGACCGGCGCGCTATTTTCTGATCCCGTTTCGTTTCCTGTGTTGACTTACTAGCCCCACCTCCTCACTTCGCTGTTCACGAGGCTGCAGGGTTTGGGGGACTAGCCCCGTCTGCCCGCAGTAATCACTGGTATCGGCGGGTAGACGGGTCGCCCCCTGCTGTCCACTCATGTGCCTGTCACAGCACAGCACATTGTTATTACTTTAGCTTTAAGTCGTCCCCTTTTATCTTTTAAAGAGATTAAAATTCTTTCTCTAAGCTTTTCCTCTCCTCTCTATGCTATGAGCACATTTCAGGGTGCTTCATCCCTTCGCGTAGATGAGATTTCTAGCCGCATCTTCCTTCTGCGGGAATGATGTCCTTTGATGGCCGTTCGTCAGGTATAGGTGGTGGCAGTGCATTCTCAGTCATCAGTTCCGTTCTGATTGATGGTCATTCGCCACTCTGAGCACAGTCGGGCCTCCTGGCCTGCACAGTCTCTGCTGACGGTCTGGATTATTCTTATCTGGTCCTTGTGCTCAATGGGCCTTTCTTCCATGGCTGCTTTTAAAACTTTCTCTTGATCTCTTTATCACCGGTTTTCAGTGACTTAATGATGATTGCTTATGTGTGGTTTGCTTTGTTATCCTGCTTGTGGTTTGCTGAGTTTCTTGGATGTGACGTTTATACTTTTCATATCATTTGGAAAACGTTTGGTCATTATTTCTTCAGATTTTTTTCCCCCCCTTTTGGGGACTCTTGAGTACATGTACACATTACGCAACTTGATGCCGTCCCACTGGTCACGGAGACACTGTCTGCTTTGGGCGTTTTTCTCTCTGCCTGATTTTGGATAGTTTCTGTTGCTCTGCTTCAAATTCACTGATGTTTTTTTCTGCAATTATATAATACGCTATGAATTCCCTTGTGTTGGTTTGGGGCCTTTATGAAACAGAAGCAAAGATGGGGTTAGAGGTGGACAGATTTGGGGGGGAAACACCTGTGAAGGATAAAGGGGACAGGCCTGAGAGGGCAGGGAGAGCTCCTCGTCCTCGGTGCCAGCCTGACAGCTGCGACAGGGAGGACAGGGTAGGAGCAGTCCCGGAAGGGTTTGACCAGGACGATGGGGTGTGCTGGAGCCAGGGCGCCTACGGGAGCAGCTGGCATGGGGCCTCCGCTGCGCCCAGTCGTGGGCCGAGCACTCGTGTGGGAAGCGTGGCCTCAGCCTGGACGGGGTGGCGGACCCAGAGGCTCAGCGTCTGGGCCGGAGTCTCGTGTTCAGTTAAACACGTTCCGACTGCGCGTCAGCGTCCGTCGCCCTGTTTACTGTCGCTTCTTCCTTGAGCAAGCAGCTCCCCCTCCAGGGACGTGCCCGAGGCCGGTGACCCAAGGCTCGGCGGGTGTCCCCGTGGGAAGAGGCAGGGAGCACCATGAGCCGAGCTCAGGCGTGTCGCGAGGGTGGCGCTGCCGGTGGCTTCGCTCCCGGCCCCCCCGTGGCCTGCGTGTACCGTGGGTGCGCCCCTGCTCGCAACCTCCGTCATGTCACGGGCCGCCACCCCTTCATCAGCCTCCTCCGTGGCCTGCTCCCCCCTCCTCGGTCCCTCTCGCCAGACCTTTGTCCACGAGTCAGCGCTGGCCTCCCGGCACCGTCCCTTCTCACGTTCACCCTGCACACCCTCACCACGTCACCGCCGTCCGGGTCACTGGGCGGTGGCTGTGCGTCTGCAGGCTCCGGGACAGCCCTGTCCTGCAAGGTCCACACCCCCAGGTGTGCGCAGCGGCCCGCGGGCTGCTCCCGCTCCGTCTCCACGAGGAGCTGGGTGCTCACCTGAGAAGCCACCTGTCATCTGCTCCCAAATTACCAGGACTTCCTGAGTGTCACTAGGCCCCTGCCCTCTTCCAGTGGGGAGGGGCTGAGACGTCTGTCCCCCAGCTCCCCTGCCGTGTTGGGTCCTTCACCCCGCCCATGCCGCACACACACTGGTGACCCCACTGTCCCAGCCAGCACCCCGCCGACCCCTGACCTCGTTTCCCTGGCGAGCGTGCGAGCGTGCTGTCTCCTGGGTGTGTGCGGGGCTCGCCCCCACCGCCAGGTGCCACCCACAGCCCCTCCGCCTGGCTGGGTCGCCATCGCCCTGCCCTTTGCCGGGCGGTGGCAGCAGGAGCTGCAGCGTGGGCTCCAGCGTGTGAAGGGGTGGCTTAGGGACAGCGGTGGGGCGGGCTGGCTGTGAACCGCTGCTGACCATGGCTTGCTTTCCCCCACAGCTGCCAGGCCGCAGGTACAGCCCCGGGTACAACGCGGACGTGGGTGACAAGTGGATCTGGCTGAAGTGACGGCACGGCCTCCGCCAGAGCCGC
>NW_024340908.1:0-5621 GCF_902729225.1 Pteropus medius
CCCAGGGCTGGCGCCGCCCGGTCATCTGCGGGTACTGGGGTGGCGAAGTTGGAGGAGCACTCACTGACACTTTGAGCTTCTAGAGGTACAAACTACGTGTCATTCGTCTCTGCATCCTCTTGCAGGGTTCAGGGCCGCCCACAGACAGTGTACCCGGGGATGCTTTGGCCCCTCCGTCCATGGCGGCCGTCACCCGCTGGAAAGAGTTCAGTTGGGAGACACTGCAGACAGCTGTGGGTCTGAATTCGGCCTCCGTGCCTAGGAGCTTTGCGATCAGCTCTTTGAGCCTTTCATTTCTTCATTTTGAATGCGTCCACGGGGACCATTACGACCATCCCAGGCAGAAAGGTGAGGGAGAGGGAGGTGTCTGCTTCCGTCCTGAAGTGTGATTTCCACTGCGGAAAGCGGGAAGGAGCCGAGGCCTTAGGAAGGTGCCCCGGGGCCTCTGGGATGAAAAGAGATCATGCTGAATTGTGGCTCTGGAACGCCCGGTGTCCACACTGCGGGGAGGTGGAGGTGCTAGGAGCGGCCTGTCTTCCGTGGTAGACCAGGGGTCCACGCAGGTTTCCTTCGAAATCCACCATATACATATATATGCATATAGATGAACATATATATGCATATATATGTATATGGTAGCTTTGGCAAAAAGCTCTCTGGTGACGTCCATTTCGAGCCAGAATCGCAGACTTCCGAGAAAAGGCTCACTTGCGGCAAATGCACAGCCCTCCCGGGGCCTTGGGGCTCTGTGGGCGATGCTCGGTCATCTGCGGGTACTGGGGTAGCGAAGTTGGAGGAGCACTCACCGACACTTTGAGCTCCTAGAGGTACAAACTACGTCTCATTCGTCTCTGTATCCTCTTGCAGGGTTCACGGCCACCCACAGACAGCGTAGCCAGGGATGCTTTGGCCCCTCCGTCCATGGGGGCCGTCACCCGCTGGAAAGAGGTCAGCTGGGAGACACTGCAGACAGCTGGGTCTGAATTCGGCCTCCGTGCCTTAGGAGCTTTGCGATCAGCTCTCTGAGCCTTTCATTTCTTCATTTTGAATGCGTCCACGGGGACCATCACGACCATCCCAGGCAGAAAGGTGAGGGCGAGGGAGGTGTTTGCTTCCGTCCTGAAGTCTGATTTCCACTGCGGAAAGCGGGAAGGAGCCGAGGCCTTAGGAAGGAGCCCCGGGGCCTCTGGGATGAAAAGAGATCATGCTGAATTGTGGTTCTGGAACGCCCGTGTCCCCACTGCGGGAGGTGGAGGTGCTAGGAGCGGCCTGTCTTCTGTGGTAGACCAGGGTTCCACGCAGGTTTCCTTCGAAAATCCACCATATACATATATATGCATATAGATGAACATATATATGCATATATATGTATATGGTAGCTTTGGCAAAAAGCTCTCTGGTGACGCCCATTTTGAGCCAGAATCGCAGACTTCCGAGAAAAGGCTCACTTGCGGCAAATGCACAGCCCTCCCGGGGCCTTGGGGCTCTGTGGGCCATGCCCGGTCATCTGCGGGTACTGGGGTGGCGAAGCTGGAGGAGCACTCACTGACACTTTGAGCTCCTAGAGGTACAAACTACGTGTCATTCGCCTCTGCATCCTCTTGCAGGGGTCAGGGCCGCCCACAGACAGCGTACCCGGGGATGCTTTGGCCCCTCCGTCCATGGCGGCCGTCACCCGCTGGAAAGAGTTCAGTTGGGAGACACTGCAGACAGCTGTGGGTCTGAATTCGGCCTCCGTGCCTTAGGAGCTTTGCTATCAGCTCTTTGAGCCTTTCATTTCTTCATTTTGAATGCGTCCCCGGGGACCATTACGACCATCCCAGGCTGAAAGGTGAGGGAGAGGGAGGTGTCTGCTTCCGTCCTGAAGTCTGATTTCCACTGCGGAAAGCGGGAAGGAGCCGAGGCCTGAGGAAGGAGCCCCGGGGCCTCAGGGATAAAAAGAGATCATACTGAATTGTGGCTCTGGAACGCCCGGTGTCCACACTGCGGGGAGGTGGAGGTGCTAGGAGCTGCCTGTCTTCTGTGGTAGACCAGGGGTCCACGCAGGTTTCCTTCGAAAATCCACCATATACATATATATGCATATACATGAATATTTATATGCATATATATGTATATGGTAGCTTTGGCGAAAAGCTCTCTGGTGACGTCCATTTTGAGCCAGAATCGCAGACTTCCGAGAAAAGGCTCACTTGCGGCAAATGCACAGCCCTCCCGGGGCCTTGGGGCTCTGTGGGCTATGCCCGGTCATCTGCGGGTACTGGGGTGGCGAAGTTGGAGGAGCACTCACTGACACTTTGAGCTCCTAGAGGAACAAACTACGTGTCATTCGTCTCTGCATCCTCTTGCAGGGTTCAGGGCCGCCCACAGACAGCGTACCCGGGGATGCTTTGGCCCCTCCGTCCATGGCGGCCGTCACCCGCTGGGTAGAGGTCAGTTGCGGGGTTCTGCAGACAGCTGTGTGTCTGAATTCGGCCTCCGTACCTTAGGAGCTTTGCGATCAGCTCTTTGAGCCTTTCATTTCTTCATTTTGAATGCGTCCATGGGGACCATTACGACCATCTCAGGCAGAAAGGTGAGGGAGAGGGAGGTGTCTGCTTCCGTCCTGAAGTCTGATTTCCACTGCGGAAAGCGGGAAGGAGCCGAGGCCTGAGGAAGGAGCCCCGGGGCCTCCGGGATAAAAAGAGATCATGCTGAATTGTGGCTCGGGAACGCCCGGTGTCCACACTGCGGGGAGGTGGAGGTGCTAGCAGCGGCCTGTCTTCTGTGGTAGACCAGGGGTCCACGCAGGTTTCCTTCGAAATTCCACCATATACATATATATGCATATAGATGAATATATATATGCATATATATGTATATGGTAGCTTTGGCTAAAAGCTCTCTGGTGACGTCCATTTTGAGCCAGAATCGCAGACTTCCGAGAAAAGGCTCACTTGCGGCAAATGCACAGCCCTCCCGGGGCCTTGGGGCTCTGTGGGCCATGCCCGGTCATCTGCGGTACTGGGGTGGCGAAGTTGGAGGAGCACTCACTGACACTTTGAGCTCCTAGAGGTACAAACTACGTGTCATTCGTCTCTGCATCCTCTTGCAGGGTTCAGGGCCGCCCACAGACAGTGTACCCGGGGATGCTTTGGCCCCTCCTTCCATGGCGGCCGTCACCCGCTGGAAAGAGTTCAGTTGGGAGACACTGCAGACAGCTGTGGGTCTGAATTCGGCCTCCGTGCCTTGGGAGCTTTGCGATCAGCTCTTTGAGCCTTTCATTTCTTCATTTTGAATGCGTCCACGGGGACCATTACGACCATCCCAGGCAGAAAGTTGAGGGAGAGGGAGGTGGCTGCTTCCGTCCTGAAGTCCGATTTCCACTGCGGAAAGCGGGAAGGAGCCGAGGCCTTAGTTAGGAGCCCCGGGGCCTCTGGGGTGAAAAGAGATCATGCTGAATTGTGGCTCTGAAACGCCCGGTGTCCACACTGTGGGGAGGTGGAGGTGCTAGGAGCGGCCTGTCTTCTGTGGTAGACCAGGGGTCCACGCAGGTTTCCTTCGAAAATCCACCATATACATATATATGCCTATAGATGAATATATATAGGCATATATATGTATATGGTAGCTTTGGCGAAAAGCTCTCTGGTGACGTCCATTTTGAACCAGAATCGCAGACTTCCGAGAAAAGGCTCACTTGCGGCAAATGCACAGCCCTCCCGGGGCCTTGGGGCTCTGTGGGCCATGCCCGGTCATCTGCGGGTACTGGGGTAGCGAAGTTGGAGGAGCACTCACTGACACTTTGAGCTCCTAGAGGTACAAACTACGTGTCATTCGTCTCTGCATCCTCTTGCAGGTGTCAGGGCCGCCCACAGACAGCGTACCCGGGGATGCTTTGGCCCCTCCGTCCATGGCGGCCCTCACCCGCTGTAAAGAGTTCAGTTGGGAGACACTGCAGACAGCTGTGGGTCTGAATTCGGCCTCTGTGCCTTAGGAGCTTTGCGATCAGCTCTTTGAGCCTTTCATTTCTTCATTTTGAATGCTTCCACGGGGACCATTACGACCATCCCGGGCAGAAAGGTGAGGGAGAGGAGGTGTCTGCTTCCGTCCTGAAGTCTGATTTCCACTGCGGAAAGCGGGAAGGAGCCGAGGCCTTAGGAAGGAGCCCCGGGGCCTCTGGGATGAAAAGAGATCATGCTGAATTGTGGCTCTGGAACGCCCGGTGTCCACACTGCGGGGAGGTGGAGGTGCTAGCAGCGGCCTGTCTTCTGTAGTAGACCAGGGGTGCACGCAGTTTTCCTTCGAAAATCCACCATATACATATATATGCATATAGATATATGCATATATAAGTATATGGTAGCTTTGGCGAAAAGCTCTCTGGTGACGTCCATTTTGAGCCAGAATCGCAGACTTCCGAGAAAAGGCTCACTTGCGGCTAATGCACATCCCTCCCGGGGCATTGGGGCTCTGTGGGCCATGCCCGGTCATCTGCCGGTACTGGGGTGGCGAAGTTGGAGGAGCACTCACTGACACTTTGAGCTCCTAGAGGTACAAACTACGTGTCATTCGTCTCTGCATGCTCTTGCAGGGGTCAGGGCCGCCCACGGACAGCGTACCCGGGGATGCTTTGGCCCCTCCGTCCATGGCGGCCGTCCCCCGCTGGAAAGAGGTCAGTTGGGAGACACTGCAGACAGCTGTGGGTCTGAATTCGGCCTCCGTGCCTCAGGAGCTTTGCGATCAGCTCTGAGCCTTTCATTTCTTCATTTTGAATGCGTCCACGGGGACCATTACGACCATCCCAGGCAGAAAGGTGAGGGAGAGGGAGGTGTCTGCTTCCGTCCTGAAGTCTGATTTCCACTGCGGAAAGCGGGAAGGAGCCGAGGCCTGAGGAAGGAGCCCTGGGGCTTCCGGAATAAAAAGAGATCATGCTGAATTGTGGCTCTGGAACACCCGGTGTCCACAGTGCGGGGAGGTGGAGGTGCTAGCAGGGGCCTGTCTTCTGTGGTAGACCAGGCGTCCACGCAGGTTTCATTCGAAAATCCACCATATACATATATATGCATATAGATGAATATATATATGCATATATATGTATATGGTAGCTTTGGCGAAAAGCTCTCTGGTGACGTCCATTTTGAGCCAGAATCGCAGACTTCCGAGAAAAGGCTCACTTGCGGCAAATGCACAGCCCTCCCGGGGCCTTGGGGCTCTGTGGGGCATGCCCGGTCATCTGCGGGTACTGGGGTGGCGATGTTGGAGGAGCAGTCACTGACACTTTGAGCTCCTGGAGGTACAAACCACGTGTCATTCGTCTCTGCATCCTCTTGCAGGGTTCAGGGCCGCCCACAGACACCGTACCAGGGATGCTTTGGCCCCTCCGTCCATGTCGGCCGTCACCCGCTGGAAAGAGTTCAGTTGGGAGACACTGCAGACAGCTGTGGGTCTGAATTCGGCCTCCGTGCCTTAGGAGCTTTGCGATCAGCTCTTTCAGCCTTTCATTTCTTCATTTTGAATGCCTCCCCGGGGACCATTACTACCATCCCAGGCTGAAAGGTGAGGGAGAGGGAGGTGTCTGCTTCCGTCCTTAAGTCTGATTTCCACTGCGGAAAGCGGGAAGGAGCCGAGGCCTGAGGAAG
>NW_024340909.1:0-400 GCF_902729225.1 Pteropus medius
TCGAAAATCCACCATATACATACATATGCATATAGATGAACATATATTTGCATATATATGTATATGGTAGCTTTGGCAAAAAGCTCTCTGGTGACGTCCATTTGGAGCCAGAATCGCAGACTTCCGAGAAAAGGCTCACTTGCGGCAAATGCACAGCCCATCCCGGTACCTTGGTGCTCTGTGGGCGATGCTCGGTCAACTGCGGGTACTGGGGTACCGAAGTTGGAGGAGCACTCACTGACACTTTGAGCTCCTAGAGGTACAAACTACGTCCCATTAGTCTCTGTATGCTCTGGCACGGTTCAGGGCCACCCACAGACAGCGTACCCAGGGATGCTTTGGCCCCTGCGTCCATGGCGGCCGTCACCCGCTGGAAAGAGTTCAATTGGGAGACACTCTA
>NW_024340910.1:0-16760 GCF_902729225.1 Pteropus medius
CTTTAACATGAATAAAACTCATGCTTTCCTGCTTGCTGTTCATCTTGCCTTTGATTTCTTTCTTGTGCAATTTAGCAAAAATCTGGTCATCGGACCCACTAGAACTTCAGCTGTTGATCTCACTCTGGAATTCTTTCTCGCAGAATAAGACGAGAATCTTTCCAGAGACACAGGTTATAGCTTCACGAATATTTCTTCATGACAATCTAAGTATAGATGAGAGGAAAAGGACTCGCAGCGATTCTAAATTCTACCAAAGATCACAGAAATAGATCAAGAAGGCCGAAAGGGTGAACAAAAATAACGTTTATTTCTCCCAGTGGAAAACGATGATCTCTCAGCTACAGAAGTTTCCAGGAGCTAGCAGTAACCCAGCCGTTACTTTTCCTGCCACAAAAACAATATGGAAGTTTTGTAGTTTTCTGAAATCCATCTTAAGTGCGTGGAAAGCGGCAGAACCTTGGACCTAAGGAAGGATACAGAGAGGAATTAGATGCATTTTCTGTCCCAAGGAGCTCAATGGGACCCTGAGAGCTTGTCAAACATATGTACCCACTACCCGCAGAGGACTGAACACTGCCCACAAAGCCCGAGGGTCTGACAAGCCTGTGTATTTGCCGCAAGTGAGAAATTGCTCAAAAGTCTGCACTTTGGGCACTAAATGGATGGGAACTGAGTGCTTAATGCCAGAGCTACCATATATATATATGCTTATATATAAATATGTGGACATAGCGGGTCCCAGTGCCACAATTAGAGAGTCCCAGCTCATCAAGAGGCCCCGGGACTCCTTTCCTAGGACTCTGTTCCTTCCCGCTTTCTCAGTTTGAATAGAAACTTTTGGACTAGAGCAGTCACCTATCCGCGGTCACATTTCTTCCTGGGATGGTCGTGGGGGTCCGTGGATGCTCATTCAAAAATAAGTCACTAAGTCTCAGAGAGGAGATCACACGCCTAATAAGTGACAGAATCAGAGTGTGGACACAGGGGCTTCCAGAGCCACAATGCGACCTGGTCCCTTCTCATCCAAGAGGCCTGAGACCCCGGCTGTGCCCCCACCTCCCCGTATTCTGGCCTAGCTGCTGCTCAGTACCCAGAGACCCCGGCTTTGAACCAAGACCCCAGACACCCCATCTCAGAACCCAGAGGTCTCAGGTCGCTATACAGGAGTCGGCACCCGGCCAGCCCTGATGGCTGACAGCAGCCTCAGGGTCCCTCCAGGCAGCGGACCATGCTCTGAGAAACCCCTGTCCACCATACCGCCAGAGACTTCCTGTGCAGAATCTCTACGCCGACCCCACAGGCTGTTCACTACCACCCCACAGTTCCCCGTCACGCTGCTTTAGAGTATTGGAGTTTTCCTTAAGCCTGAACCCCAACCTGTCCCCCAATCACAGACATGCCCAGAAATGCACACGGGTGCCAACGCCAGCCCCTCCTTCTCAGTTCTCACATCTCCCCGCTCCACCCCTGCTCTGCAGTCAGAAGCTGAGGGACCCCAAGGGCAAATATGTTTCTTTACAAAACTCACAGCCCCTCCCAGCATGCGATGCCTGGGGGAGCAGGAGGCGCTGGGGCCTCACAGGCCTGAGATCCCAGGAGCATCAACCTCACCCCAGCCACATCTGAAGGCGGGGAGGGCACAGAGGGTCAATGCTCCCTCTCCAAGGTCACGACCGCGTGTCCAGTCGGCTCATGGATTCCTGCAAAGGCCTGCAGACGGCTGTGTCTGTTTCGGCCACGTCAGCGCCTGGTGGCCAGCGCTGTGTTCTGTGACACGGGGCATGGGCGTGGAGGGCCGTGAGGGGCCTGAAGCTGCGCGCAGCTCCGGGGCCTATTTGCTGCCCTCGGACCACCCCGGCGGACTACGGGGCAGGCGAGGGAGAGATGGGGAGTCCCGGGCTCAACTTTGAGCGGTCCCCAGCCCCCAGCATTGGCCAGGCATCTCTCAGGGCCGTCGCGTTCCACGGGGGTGAACTGCTGCGGCTGCGGGACGCATGAAAGGGCTCAGGCCCCCTCCCTCTGTCCCTGCCCCCTAAATCCCACTGCAACTTTGGAACCTAAGGACCTCGGAAAAAATAAGGGCTGACACTTACATGAAATGACTTTGTATATACACTGAAACCCTCGGAGGTGAATATCGTTAGGACCATCCACAGGTAAGAAGCTGAGGTAGTAAGAGGCAGGGTAGAAACTGCTGCGTGTTCAAACCCGGCTCCTCCTGCAACCGCCTGTGAGAATGAGGCAATTGGGCACACGTGGTGGGGGGAGGAGCCGGGTTTGAACACGGGGCAATTGAAGACCAGAGCAGGTGCTCTTAAGCAGCGTCTTCTGCTGCAGCCCCACACCCCCGCTCGCTTTCCCAACAATGGTCTTGAAATCCTCTGCACCTGACCCCAAGAAAAAAGTCAGGATGGTGGGGACAGCGGTTTCTGATGCTTTGCGCTGCCAAACCTCCTCCAGAGCTGACGAAAGACGCTCAGGACATGGAGCCACCCCAAGGAGCTCCACGGAACCCAGAGTGCTTGTCAAACGTCTGTCCCCAACTACCCGCAGAGGACTGAACATTGCCCACAAAGCCCACGGCCTGATAAGCCTGGGTATTAGCCGCAAGTGAGCAATTTCTCAAAAGTCTGCACTTTTGGCTCAAAATGGACGTGATCTGAGTGCTTAATCCCAGAGCTACCATATATATATGTATATACATATATATGAATATATATGCAAATATATATGAATATATATCCACATATATACATATATATATGGTGGATTTTTAGGAAAAAAGGCTGTGTGGCCCTCAGGTCTTAGGAAAGGCAGGCCGTTCCAAGCACTTCTGCCTTCCCGCATTGTGGACACAGGGGGTCCCAGAGCCGCAATGAGACAGTGTCCCAGCTCATCCAAGAGACACCGGGGCTCCGTCCTGGGGCCTTTCTTCCTTCCTACTTTCTCAATTTGATATCAGACCTCTGTACTGGAGCAGACACCTCCCTCTCCTCCACCTTTCTGCCTGGGCTGCTCGTCATGGTTCCTGTACACTTATTCAAAATTCAGAAAACACAATCTCATACACGTGATCACACAGCTAATAAGTGACAGAGTCACATACAGCCCAACAGGTGTCTGAAGTTTGCCTTACTGACCTATTTCTACGAGAAGAAGGATGCCTTTTGGCTTCCTCCACGACAACGATGGAGGGGCACATGGGACGATGGAAGGGCGGCCCAAAATATCGCTGGGCACATTGCCTGTGGGTGGCCCTGAAGTCTGCAGAAGGATACAGAGAGGAATTAGACCCATTTTCTATCCCAGGGAGCTCAATGGGACCCTGCGAGCTTGTTAAACGTATGAACCCACAACCCGCAGAGGACAAAACATTGCCCACAAAATCCCAGGGACTGACCAGCATGTCAATTTGCCGCAAGTGAGCTATTTCTCAAAAGTATGCATTTCTGGCTCAAAATGGATGTGAACTGAGTGATTAATCCCAGAGCTAGCATATACACATGTGCATTTATATGAATATGAATATATATGAATATAAATGCACAAATATATAGTGGATTTTCAGGAAAAAAGCTCTGTTGCCCTCAGGTCTTTAGGGAAGGCAGGCCGTTCCAAGCATATCCGCCTTTCCGGATTGTGGACACAAGGGGTCCCAGAGCCACAATGAGACAGAGTCCCAGCTCATCCCAGAGGCCCCGGGGCTCCTTCCTAAGGACTCTGCTCCTTCGAGCTTTCCACATTGGAAATCAGACTTCTAGACGGAAGCACACACTTCCCTCTCACTCACCTTTCTGCCTGGGATGGTCGTAATGGTCCCCCGGGACGCATTCAAAATGAAGAAATGAAAGGCTCAAAGAGCTGATCGCAAAGCTCCTAAGGCACGGAGGCGGAATTCAGACCCACAGCTGTCTGCAGTGTCTCCCAACTGAACTCTTTCCAGCGGGTGACGGCCGCCATGGACGCAGGGGCCAAAGCATCCCTGGGTACGCTGTCTGTGGGTGGCCCTGAACCCTGCAAGAGCATACAGAGACGAATGGGACGTAGTTTGTACCTCTAGGAGCTCAAAGTGTCAGTGAGAGCTCCTCCAACTTTGGTACCCCAGTCCCCGCAGATGACCGAGCATCGCCCACAGAGCCCCAAGGCCCCGGGAGGACTGTGCATTTGCCGCAAGTGAGCCTTTTCTGGGAAGTCTGCGATTCTGGCTCAAAATGGACGTCACCAGAGAGCTTTTTGCCAAAGCTACCATATACATATATATGCATATACACGTTCATCTATAAGCATATATATGTATATGGTGGATTTTCGAAGGAAACCTGCGTGGACCCCTGGTCTACCACAGAAGACAGGCCGCTCCTAGCACCTCCACCTCCCCGCAGTGGGGACACTGGGCGTTTCAGAGCCACAATTCAGCATGATCTCTTTTCATCCCAGAGGCCCCGGGGCTCCTTCCTAAGGCCTCGGCTCCTTCCCGCTTTCCGCAGTGGAAATCAGACTTCAGGACGGAAGCAGACACCTCCCTCTCCCTCACATTTCTGCCTGGGATGGTCGTAATGGTCCCCGTGGACACATTCAAAATGAAGAAATGAAAGGCTCAAAGAGCTGATCGCAAAGCTCCTAAGGCACGAAGGCCGAATTCAGACCCACAGCTGTCTGCAGTGTCTACAACTGTACTCTTTCCCGCGGGTGACGGCCGCCATGGACCCAGGGGCCAAAGCATCCCTGGTTACGCTGTCTGTGGGTGGCCCTGAACCCTGCAAGAGCATACAGAGACGAATGAGACGTAGTTTGGACCTCTAGGAGCTCAAAGTGTCAGTGAGTGCTCCTCCAACTTCGCTACCCCAGTACCCGCAGATGACCGAGCATCGCCCACAGAGCCCCAAGGCCCCGGGAGGGCTGTGCATTTGCCTCAAGTGAGCCTTTTCTCGGAAGTCTGCGATTCTGACTCGAAATGGACGTCACCAGAGAGCTTTTTGCCAAAGCTACCATATACATATATATGCATATATATGTTCATCTATATGCATATATATGTATATAGTGGATTTTCGAAGGAAACCTGCGTGGACCCCTGGTCTACCACAGAAGACAGGCCGCTCCTAGCACCTCCACCTCACCGCAGTGTGGACACCGGGCGTTCCAGAGCCACAATTCAGCATGATCTCTTTCATCCCAGAGGCCCCGGGGCTCCTTCCTAAGGCCTCTGCTCCTTCCTGCTTTCCGCATTGGAAATCAGACTTCAGGACGGAAGCAGACACCTCCCTCTCCCTCACCTTTCTGCCTGGGATGGTAGTAATGGTCCCCGGGGACGCATTCAAAATGAAGAAATGAAAGGCTCAAAGAGCTGATCGCAAAGCTCCTAAGGCACGGAGGCCGAATTCAGACCCACAGCTGTCTGCAGTGTCTCCCAACTGAACTCTTTCCAGCAGGTGACGGCTGCCATGGACGCAGGGGCCAAAGCATCCCTGGGTACACTGTCTGTGGGTGGCCCTGAACCCTGCAAGAGCATACAGAGACGAATGGGACGTAGTTTGTACCTCTAGGAGCTCAAGTGTCAGTGAGTGCTCCTCCAACTTCGGTACCCCAGTACCCGCAGATGACCGAGCATCGCCCACAGAGCCCCAAGGCCCCGGGAGGGCTGTGCATTTGCCGCAAGTGAGCCTTTTCTCGGAAGTCTGCGATTCTGGCTCGAAATGGACGTCACCAGAGAGCTTTTGCCAAAGCTACCATATACATATATATGCATATATATGTTCATCTATATGCATATATATGTATCTGGTGGATTTTCGAAGGAAACCTGCGTGGACCCCTGGTCTACCACAGAAGACAGGCCGCTCCTAGCACCTCCACCTCCCCGCAGTGTGGACACCGGGCGTTCCAGAGCCACAATTCAGCATGATCTCTTTTCATCCCAGAGGCCCCGGGGCTCCTTCCTAAGGCCTCGGCTCCTTCCGCTTTCCGCAGTGGAAATCAGACTTCAGGACGGAAGCAGACACTTCCCTCTCCCTCACCTTTCTGCCTGGGATGGTCGTAATGGTCCCCGTGGACGCATTCAAATGAAGAAATGAAAGGCTCAAAGAGCTGATCGCAAAGCTCCTAAGGCACGGAGGCCGAATTCAGACCCACAGCTGTCTGCAGTGTCTCACAACTGAACTCTTTCCAGCGGGTGACGGCCGCCATGGACGCAGGGGCCAAAGCATCCCTGGGTACGCTGTCTGTGGGTGGCCCTGAACCCTACAAGAGCATACAGAGACGAATGGGACGTAGTTTGTACCTCGAGGAGCTCAAAGTGTCAGTGATGCTCCTCCAACTTCGGTACCCCAGTACCCGCAGATGACCGAGCATCGCCCACAGAGCCCCAAGGCCCCGGGAGGGCTGTGCATTTGCCGCAAGTGAGCCTTTTCTCGAAGTCTGCGATTCTGGCTCAAAATGGACGTCACCAGAGAGCTTTTTGCCAAAGCTACCATATACATATATATGCATATATATGTTCATCTATATGCATATATATGTATATGGTGGATTTTCGAAGGAAACCTGCGTGGACCCCTGGTCTACCACAGAAGACAGGCCGCTCCTAGAACATCCTCCTCCCCGCAGTGGGGACACCGGGCATTCCAGAGCCACAATTCCGCATGATCTCTTTTCATCCCAGAGGCCCGGGGCTCCTTCCTAAGGCCTCGGCTCCTTCCCGCTTTCCGCAGTGGAAATCAGACTTCAGGACGGAAGCAGACACCTCTCTCTCCCTCACCTTTCTGCCCGGGATGGTCGTAATGGTCCCCGTGGACGCATTCAAAATGAAGAAATGAAAGGCTCAAAGAGCTGATCGCAAAGCTCCTAAGGCACGGAGGCCCAATTCAGACCCACAGCTGTCTGCATTGTCTCCCAACTGAACTCTTTCCAGCGGGTGACGGCCGCCATGGACGCAGGGGCCAAAGCATCCCTGGGTACGCTGTCTGTGGGTGGCCCTGTACCCTGCAAGAGCATACTAAGTCGAATGGGACGTAGTTTGTACCTCTAGGAGCTCAAAGTGTCAGTGAGTGCTCCTCAAACTTCGGTACCCCAGTACCCGCAGATGACTGAGCATCGCCCACAGAGCCCCAAGGCCCCGGGAGGGCTGTGCATTTGCCGCAAGTGAGCCTTTTCTCGGAAGTCTGCGATTCTGGCTCAAAAAGGACGTCACCAGAGAGCTTTTTGCCAAAGCTACCATATACATATATATGCATACATATGTTCATCTATATGCATATATATGTATATGGTGGATTTTCGAAGGAAACCTGCCTGGACCCCTGCTCTACCACAGAAGACAAGCCGCTCCTCGCACCTCCACCTCCCCGCAGTGTGGACACCAAGCGTTCCAGAGCCACAATTCAGCATGATCTCTTTTCATCCCAGAGGCCCCGGGGCTCCTTCCTAAGGCCTCGGCTCCTTCCCGCTTTCCGCAGGGGAAATCAGACTTCAGGACGGAAGCAGACACCTCCCTCACCCTCACCTTTCTGCCTGGGATGGTCGTGATGGTCCCCGTGGACGCATTCAAAATGAAGAAATGAAAGGCTCAGAGAGCTGATCGCCAAGCTCCTAAGGCACGGAGGCCGAATTCAGACCCACAGCTGTCTGCAGTGTCTCCCAGCTGACCTCTTTCCAGCGGGTGACGGCCCCCATGGACGGAGGGGCCAAAGCATCCCTGGCTACGCTGTCTGTGGTGGCCCTGAACCCTGCAAGAGGATACAGAGACGAATGAGACGTAGTTTGTACCTCTAGGAGCTCAAAGTGTCAGTGAGTGCTCCTCCAACTTCGCTACCCCAGTACCCGCAGATGACCGAGCATCGCCCAGAGAGCCCCAAGGCCCCGGGAGGGCTGTGCATTTGCCGCAAGTGAGCCTTTTCTCGGAAGTCTGCGATTCTGGCTCGAAATGGACGTCACCAGAGAGCTTTTTGCCAAAGCTACCATATACATATATATGCATATATATGTTCATCTATATGCATATATATGTATATGGTGGATTTTCGAAGGAAACCTGCGTGGACCCCTGGTCTACCACAGAAGACAGGCCGCTCCTAGCACCTCTACCTCCCCGCAGTGGGGACACCGCGCGTTCCAGAGCCACAATTCCGCATGATCTCTTTTCATCCCAGAGGCCCCGGGGCTCCTTCCTAAGGCCTCGGCTCCTTTCCGCTTTCCGCAGTGGAAATCAGACTTCAGGACGGAAGCAGACACCTCCCTCTCCCTCACCTTTCTGCCTGGGATGGTCGTAATGGTCCCCGTGGACGCATTCAAAAGGAAGAAATGAAAGGCTCAAAGAGCTGATCGCAAAGCTCCAAAGGCACGGAGGCCGAAATCAGACCCACAGCTGTCTGCAGTGTGTCCCAACTGAACTCTTTCCAGCGGGTGACGGCCGCCATGGACGCAGGGGCCAAAGCATCCCTGGGTACGCTGTGTGTGGGTGGCCCTGAACCCTGCAAGAGCATACAGAGACGAATGAGACGTAGTTTGTACCTCTAGGAGCTCAAAGTGTCAGTGGGTGCTCCTCCAACTTCGGTACCCCAGTCTCCGCAGAAGACCGAGCATCGCCCACAGAGCCCCAAGGCCCCGGGAGGGCTGTGCATTTGCCGCAAGTGAGCCTTTTCTCGGAAGTCTGCGATTCTGGCTCAAAATGGACATCACCAGAGAGCTTTTTGCCAAAGCTACCATATACATATATATGCATATATATGTTCATCTATATGCATATATATGTATATGGTGGATTTTCGAAGGAAACCTGCGTGGACCCCTGGTCTACCACAGAAGACAGGCGGCTCCTAGCACCTCCACCTCCCCGCAGTGTGGACACCGGGCGTTCCAGAGCCACAATTCAGCATGATCTCTTTTCATCCAGAGGCCCCGGGGCTCCTTCCTAATGCCTCGGCTCCTTCCCGCTTTCCGCAGTGGAAATCAGACTTCAGGACGGAAGCAGACACCTCCCTCTCCCTCACCTTTCAGCCTGGGATGGTCGTAATGGTCCCCGGGGACGCATTCAAAATGAAGAAATGAAAGGCTCAAGGAGCTGATCGCAAAGCTCCTAAGGCACGGAGGCCGAATTCAGACCCACAGGTGTCTGCAGTGTCTCCCAGCTGACCTCTTTCCAGCGGGTGACGGCCCCCATGGACGGAGGGGCCAAAGCATCCCTGGCTACGCTGTCTGTGGGTGGCGTGAACCCTGCAAGAGGATACAGAGACGAATGAGACGTAGTTTGTACCTCTAGGAGCTCAAAGTGTCAGTGAGTGCTCCTCCAACTTCGCTACCCCAGTACCCGTAGATGACCGAGCATCGCCCACAGAGCCCCAAGGCCCCGGGAGGGCTGTGCATTTGCCGCAAGTGAGCCTTTTCTCGAAGTCTGCGATTCTGGCTCAAAATGGACGTCACCAGAGAGCTTTTTGCCAAAGCTACCATATACATATATATGCATATATATGTTCATCTATATGCATATATATGTATATGGTGGATTTTCGAAGGAAACCTGCCTGGACCCCTGCTCTACCACAGGAGACAGGCAGCTCCTCGCACCTCCACCTCCCCGCAGTGTGGACACCGGGCGTTCCAGAGCCACAATTCAGCATGATCTCTTTTTCATCCCAGAGGCCCCGGGGCTCCTTCCTAAGGCCTCGGCTCCTTCCCGCTTTCCGCAGTGGAAATCAGACTTCAGGACGGAAGCAGACACCTCCCTCGCCCTCACCTTTCTGCCTGGGCTGGTCGCGATGGTCCCCGTGGACGCATTCAAAATGAAGAAATGAAAGGCTCAGAGAGCTGATCGCAAAGCTCCTAAGGCACGGAGGCCGAATTCAGACCCCAGCTGTCTGCAGTGTCTCCCAGCTGACCTCTTTCCAGCGGGTGACGGCCCCCATGGACGGAGGGGCCAAAGCATCCCTGGCTAAGCTGTCTGTGGGTGGCCCTGAACCCTGCAAGAGGATACAGAGACGAATGAGACGTAGTTTGTACCTCTAGGAGCTCAAAGTGTCAGTGAGTGCTCCTCCAACTTCGGTACCCCAGTACCGCAGATGACCGAGCATCGCCCACAGAGCCCCAAGGCCCCGGGAGGGCTGTGCATTTGCCGCAAGTGAGCCTTTTCTCGGAAGTCTGCGATTCTGGCTCAAAATGGACGTCACCAGAGAGCTTTTTGCCAAAGCTACCATATACATATATATGCATATATATGTTCATCTATATGCATATATATGTATATGGTGGATTTTCGAAGAAACCTGCGTGGACCCCTGGTCTACCACAGAAGACAGGCCGCTCCTAGCACCTCCAACTCCCCGCAGTGGGGACACCGGGCGTTCCAGAGCCACAATTCAGCATGATCTCTTTTCATCCCCGAGGCCCCGGGGCTCCTTCCTAAGGCCTCGGCTCCTTCCCGCTTTCCGCAGTGGAAATCAGACTTCAGGACGGAAGCAGACACCTCCCTCGCCCTCACCTTTCTGCCTGGGATGGGCGTGATGGTCCCCGTGGACACACATTCAAAATGAAAGAAAATGAAAAGGCTCAGAGAGCTGATCATAAGCTCCTAAGACACGGGAGGTGAATTCAGACCCACAGCTGTCTGCAGTGTCTCCCAACTGACCTCTTTCAACGGGTGACGGCCCCCATGAATGTGTGGGAGGGGCCAAAGCATCCCTGGGTACGCTGTCTGTGGGTGGCCCTGAACCCTGCGAGAGGATACAGAGACGAATGAGACGTGGTTTGTACCTCTAGGAGCTCAAAGTGTCAGTGAGTGCTCCTCCAACTTCGGTACCCCAGTACCCGCAGATGACCGAGCATCGCCCACAGAGCCCCAAGGCCCGGGAGGGCTGTGCATTTGCCGCAAGTGAGCCTTTTCTCGGAAGTCTGCGATTCTGGCTCAAAATGGACGTCACCAGAGAGCTTTTGCCAAAGCTACCATATACATATATATGCATACATATTTCATCTATATGCATATATATGTATATGGTGGATTTTCGAAGGAAACCTGCGTGGACCCCTGGTCTACCACAGAAGACAGGCCGCTCCTAGCACCTCCACCTCCCCACAGTGTGGACACCGGGCGTTTCAGAGCCACAATTCAGCATGATCTCTTTTCACCCCAGAGGCCCCGGGGCTCCTAACTAAGGCCTCGGCTCCTTCCCGCTTTCCGCAGTGGAAATCGGACTTCAGGACGGAAGCAGACACCTCCCTCTCCCTCAACTTTCTGCCTGGGATGGTCGTGATGGTCCCCGTGGACGCATTCAAAAATGAAGAAATAGAAAGGCTCAGAGCTGATCACCAAAGCTAAAGGCACGGAGGCCGAATTCATACCCCACAGCTGTCTGCAGTGTCTCCCAGTGACCTCTTTCCAGCGGGTGACTGGCCCCCCCCATGGTGGGAGGCCGGCATCCCTGGCTACGCTTTGTCTGTGGGTGGCCGTGAACCCCTGCAAGAGGATACAGAGACGAATGAGCGTACTTTGTACCCCGCTAGGAAGGAGCTCAAAGTGTCGTGAGTGCTCCTCCTACTTCGCCACCCCAGTACCCGCAGATGACCGGGCATGGCCCACAGAGCCCCAAGGCCCCGGGAGGGCTGTGCATTTGCCGCAAGTGAGCCTTTTCTCGGAAGTCTGCGATTCTGGCTCAAAATGGACGTCACCGGAGAGCTTTTTGCCAAAGCTACCATATATATATATGCATATATATGTTCATCTATATGCATATATATGTATATGGTGGATTTTCGAAGGAAACCTGCGTGGACCCCTGGTCTACCACAGAAGACAGGCCGCTCCTAGCACCTCCACCTCCCCGCAGTGGGGACACCGGGCGTTCCAGAGCCACAATTCAGCATGATCTCTTTTCATCCCAGAGGCCCGGGGCTCCTTCCTAAGGCCTCGGCTCCTTCCCGCTTTCCGCAGTGGAAATCAGACTTCAGGACAGAAGCAGACACCTCCCTCGCCCTCACCTTTCTGCCTGGGATGGTCTTGATGGTCCCCGTGGACGCATTCAAAATGAAGAAATGAAAGGCTCAGAGAGCTGATCGCAAAGCTCCTAAGGCACGGAGGCCGAATTCAGACCCACAGCTGGCTGCAGTGTCTCCCAGCTGACCTCTTTCCAGCGGGTGACGGCCCCATGGACGGAGGGGCCAAAGCATCCCTGGCTACGCTGTCTGTGGGTGGCCGTGAACCCTACAAGAGGATACAGAGACGAATGAGACGTAGTTTGTACCTCTAGGAGCTCAAAGTGTCAGTGAGTGCTCCTCCAACTTCGCTACCCCAGTACCCGCAGATGACCGAGCATCGCCCACAGAGCCCCAAGGCCCCGGGAGGGCTGTGCATTTGCCGCAAGTGAGCCTTTTCTCGGAAGTCTGCGGTTCTGGCTCGAAATGGACGTCACCAGAGAGCTTTTTGCCAAAGCTACCATATACATATATATGCATATGTATGTTCATCTATATGCATATATATGTATATGGTGGATTTTCGAAGGAAACCTGCCTGGACCCCTGCTCTACCACAGAAGACAGGCCGCTCCTCACACCTCCACCTCCCCGCAGTGTGGACACCGGGCGTTCCAGAGCCACAATTCAGCATGATCTCTTTTCATCCCAGAGGCCCCGGGGCTCCTTCCTAAGGCCTCGGCTCCTCGGCTCCTTCCCGCTTTCCGCAGTGGAGATCAGACTTCAGGACGGAAGCAGACACCTCCCTCGCCCTCACCTTTCTGCCTGGGATGGTGGTGATGGTCCCCGTGGACACATTCAAAATGAAGAAATGAAAGGCTCAGAGAGCTGATCGCAAAGCTCCTAAGGCACGGAGGCCGAATTCAGACCCACAGCTGTCTGCAGTGTCTCCCAGCTGACCTCTTTCCAGCGGGTGACGGCCCCCATGGACGGAGGGGCCAAAGCATCCCTGGCTACGCTGTCTGTGGGTGGCCGTGAACCCTGCAAGAGGATACAGAGACGAATGAGACGTAGTTTGTACCTCTAGGAGCTCAAGTGTCAGTGAGTGCTCCTCCAACTTCGCTACCCCAGTACCCGCAGATGACCGAGCATCGCCCACAGAGCCCCAAGGCCCCGGGAGGGCTGTGCATTTGCCGCAAGTGAGCCTTTTCGGAAGTCTGCGATTCTGGCTCAAAATGGACGTCACCAGAGAGCTTTTTGCCAAAGCTACCATATACATATATATGCATATATATGTTCATCTATATGCATATATATGTATATGGTGGATTTTCGAAGGAAACCTGCGTGGACCCTGCTCTACCACAGAAGACAGGCCGCTCCTCGCACCTCCACCTCCCCGCAGTGTGGACACCGGGCGTTCCAGAGCCACAATTCAGCATGATCTCTTTTCATCCCAGAGGCCCCGGGGCTCCTTCCTAAGGCCTCGGCTCCTTCCGCTTTCCGCAGTGGAAATCAGACTTCAGGACGGAAGCAGACACCTCCCTCGCCCTCACCTTTCTGCCTGGGATGGTCGTGATGGTCAACGTGGACGCATTCAAAATGAAGAAATGAAAGGCTCAGAGAGCTGATCGCAAAGCTCCTAAGGCACGGAGGCCGAATTCAGACCCACAGCTGTCTGCAGTGTCTCCCAGCTGACCTCTTTCCAGCGGGTGACGGCCCCCATGGACGGAGGGGCCAAAGCATCCCTAGCTACGCTGTCTGTGGGTGGCCGTGAACCCTGCAAGAGGATACAGAGACGAATGAGACGTAGTTTGTACCTCTAGGAGCTCAAAGTGTCAGTGAGTGCTCCTCCAACTTCGCTACCCCAGTACCCGCAGATGACCGAGCATAGCCCACAGAGCCCCAAGGCCCCGGGAGGGCTGTGCATTTGCCGCTACTGAGCCTTTTCTCGGAAGTCTGCGATTCTGGCTCAAAATGGACGTCACCAGAGAGCTTTTTGCCAAAGCTACCATATACATATATATGCATATATATGTTCATCTATATGCATATATATGTATATGGTGGATTTTCGAAGGAAACCTGCCTGGACCCCTGCTCTACCACAGAAGACAGGCCGCTCCTCGCACCTCCACCTCCCGCAGTGTGGACACCGGGCGTTCCAGAGCCACAATTCAGCATGATCTCTTTTCATCCCAGAGGCCCGGGGGCTCCTTCCTAAGGCCTCGGCTCCTTCCCGCTTTCCGCAGTGGAAATCAGACTTCAGGACGGAAGCAGACACCTCCCTCGCCCTCACCTTTCTGCCTGGGATGGTCGTGATAGTCCCCGTGGACGCATTCAAAATGAAGAAATGAAAGGCTCAGAGAGCTGATCGCAAAGCTCCTAAGGCACGGAGGCCGAATTCAGACCACAGCTGTCTGCAGTGTCTCCCAGCTGACCTCTTTCCAGCGGGTGACGGCCCCCATGGACGGAGGGGCCAAAGCATCCCTGGCTACGCTGTCTGTGGGTGGCCGTGAACCCTGCAAGAGGATACAGAGACGAATGAGACGTAGTTTGTACCTCTAGGAGCTCAAAGTGTCAATGAGTGCTCCTCCAACTTCGCTACCCCAGTACCCGCAGATGACCGAGCATCGCCCACAGAGCCCCAAGGCCCGGGAGGGCTGTGCATTTGCCGCAAGTGAGCCTTTTCTCGGAAGTCTGCGATTCTGGCTCGAAATGGACGTCACCAGAGAGCTTTTGCCAAAGCTACCATATAGATATATATGCATATATATGTTCATCTATATGCATATATATGTATATGGTGGATTTTCGAAGGAAACCTGCGTGAACCCCTGCTCTACCACAGAAGACAGGCCGCTCCTCGCACCTCCCCCTCCCCGCAGTGTGGACACCGGGCGTTCCAGAGCCACAATTCAGCATGATCTCTTTTTTCATCCCAGAGGCCCCGGGGCTCCTTCCTAAGGCCTCGGCTCCTTCCCGCTTTCCGCAGTGGAAATCAGACTTGAGGACGGAAGCAGACACCTCCCTCTCCCTCACCTTTCTGCCTGGGATGGTCGTAAGGGTCACCGTGGACGCATTCAAAATGAAGAAATGAAAGGCTCAAAGAGCTGATCGCAAAGCTCCTAAGGCACGGAGGCCAAATTCAGACCCACAGCTGTCTGCAGTGTCTCCCAACTGAACTCTTTCCAGCGGGTGGCGGCCGCCATGGACGGAGGGGCCAAAGCATCCCCGGGTACGCTGTCTGTGGGCGGCCCTGAACCCTGCAAGAGGATGCAGAGACGAATGACACGTAGTTTGTACCTCTAGGAGCTCAAAGTGTCAGTGAGTGCTCCTCCAACTTCGCCACCCCAGTACCGCAGATGACCGGGCATGGCCCACAGAGCCCCAAGGCCCCGGGAGGGCTGTGCATTTGCCGCAAGTGAGCCTTTTCTCGGAAGTCTGCGATTCTGGCTCGAAATGGACGTCACCAGAGAGGTTTTTGCCAAAGCTACCATATACATATATATGCATATATGTGTTCATCTATATGCATATATATGTATATGGTGGATTTTCGAAGGAAACCTGCCTGGACCCCTGCTCTACCACAGAAGACAGGCGGCTCCTCGCACCTCCACCTCCCCGCAGTGTGGACACCGGGCGTTCCAGAGCCACAATTCAGCATGATCTCTTTTCATCCCAGAGGCCCCGGGGCTCCTTCCTAAGGCCTCGCTCCTTCCCGCTTTCCGCAGTGGAAATCAGACTTCAGGACGGAAGCAGACACCTCCCTCGCCCTCACCTTTCTGCCTGGGATGGTCGTGATGGTCCCCGTGGACGCATTCAAAATGAAGAAATGAAAGGCTCAGAGAGCTGATCGCAAAGCTCCTAAGGCACGGAGGCGAATTCAGACCCACAGCTGTCTGCAGTGTCTCCCAGCTGACCTCTTTCCAGCGGGTGACGGCCCCCATGGACGGAGGGGCCAAAGCATCCCTGGCTACGCTGTCTGTGGGTGGCCGTGAACCCTGCAAGAGGATACTGAGACGAATGAGACGTAGTTTGTACCTCTAGGAGCTCAAAGTGTCAGTGAGTGCTCCTCCAACTTCGCTACCCCAGTACCCGCAGATGACCGAGCATCGCCCACAGAGCCCCCAAGGCCCCGGGAGGGCTGTGCATTTGCCGCAAGTGAGCCTTTTCTCGGAAGTCTGCGATTCTGGCTCGAAATGGACGGCACCAGAGAGCTTTTGCCAAAGCTACCATATACATATATATGCATATATATGTTCATCTATATGCATATATATGTATATGGTGGATTTTCGAAGGAAACCTGCCTGGACCCTGCTCTACCACAGAAGACAGGCCGCTCCTCGCACCTCCACCTCCCCGCAGTGTGGACACCGGGCGTTCCAGAGCCACAATTCAGCATGATCTCTTTTCATCCCAGAGGCCCCGGGGCTCCTTTCTAAGGCCTCGGCTCCTTCCCGCTTTCCGCAGTGCAAATCAGACTTCAGGACGGAAGCAGACACCTCCCTCGCCCTCACCTTTCTGCCTGGAATGGTCGTGATGGTCCCCGTGGACGCATTCAAAATGAAGAAATGAAAGGCTCAGAGAGCTGATCGCAAAGCTCCTAAGGCACGGAGGCCGAATTCAGACCCACAGCTGTCTGCTGTGTCTCCCACCTGACCTCTTTCCAGCGGGTGACGGCCCCCATGGACGGAGGGGCCAAAGCATCCCTGGCTACGCTGTCTGTGGGTGGCCGTGAACCCTGCAAGAGGATACAGAGACAAATGAGACGTAGTTTGTACCTCTAGGAGCTCAAAGTGTCAGTGAGTGCTCCTCCAGCTTCGCTACCCCAGTACCCGCAGATGACC
>NW_024340911.1:0-496 GCF_902729225.1 Pteropus medius
TTCATGGCATATGAACCAAAAGAACTCACTTTGCTTTACGGCCAGCTCATCTGTATTAGACTGGAAGGGTAATGAAGTTAAAATTCCTTTCCACTCTGCTCAATATTTACAATATTTGTCCTCTGTTTCTAGAGTAGATATATTATTTACAGATAGAAAGAAAGAAATGGGCGAGAACATGAAATAAAGTAGAGAGATTTAGAAATTGGCCAGGGTTTTCTTTAATATCATCATGACTTTTATTTTATTTTATTTTTTTCAGGTTTGATTCCAGGGCTGAACTGCCTTAAAGAAAGAGACAAACTTTCAGGTGGGCCAAGGCACTTTCAACCACAAAAAGGACCTCATTTATTAAAAAACAAAAATGAAATGCAAAACCATCTTAAGCCTTGTGGTGGAAGATAGGATTCTGATAGTAGATAGCTTCAGAAACTTTAGAATAAATGCATCTTAGCTCAAAAAACATCATAGACAACTTTTCACTCATGGTCTCACT
>NW_024340912.1:0-28550 GCF_902729225.1 Pteropus medius
GGAGTCAAATGCCTGGTGCATTCTGAAAGTATCTTGACAGGTAAAAACTTGTAAGTTCCGAAAGGTGTAGATCTGAGGTTTACAATGCTTTTGATCAAGGTATGTGAAAAGAGTCTATAAATTTTGCCAGTTGACTCTTACTGAGGCCATTAGTAGATTCAACAAAACTCAGACTTGAGTGTGGTAGACACAGTGAAAATTCTGTAGAACTGGCCCAATAGCACAACCTTGTTTTAACACCTGAGCAATCAAATAGTTTCCTCTGTCACTGTGCAGTTTGACAGGAGCTGCTCTATGCGATCAGTGTTCTCTAAGAAGCCTTTGGTCAGTAAGAGGAAGTAGCTTTCTCAATCCAATGAGAAAGCTTACAGATCATGAATAAAATGTTTATATCCATGAGATAGAGTTTGATTGTGAGGAAAGCTGTATGAAATTTCTTTACCAAACTTCAAATGGTCCACTAGGCAATCTAAAATTTCCAGCAACAGTGCAAATATGCTGCCTGGATTATCCTTGGGACAATTGGGAAAAGTGAGGCAGCCTTGTTAATATCTCCCTCCTCACCCCAAAATATAGGTTCATAGATGCTTCCATTTTGTCATTGTCCCAATAGTTTAATGCATGCACAGTGTAAGTAGTGAGAATCTTAGAATTTCTCATTTTGCTCTTTGGCCTAAACTACGGATACTAGATTTCCATATTGGTTTTCCTTTACTGGGGTCAATTGTTAGGCATTTCAGTTTCAGTGGAAACAGCCTGGCTCCAAAAGGAATTGGGCCAAAGACTAGCATAGTTCCAATAAAACTGCCTGATGTCAAGTCAAGCAGAAGTGCCAATTGAATACTTGGAGGCAAAACAAGGCCTTTAATCAGAAAAGCAGGAAGCCTTAAAATAGATTCCGCATAGTGTCTGGGGTGCTTCAAACACAAAGAGAGCAGAAGCTGTGATCCAGGAGAGAGATCAACTCTTAAACTCCAGGGTCAGTGAGGGAACGACCAGCTCAAAGGACTTTATGGGTACTGCACTAGCCTATTCAAGCACCCTGGAGATGTTCTCTGGATGCTTGTGGATTCTCATGTGTACCATCAAATAATGTTGAACTTAAAAATGAAACAGCCGTGACAAGGCCATGTCAATTTCAAGCTCTGTGTCTGGGGAGAGGGTTCCCTGGAGGGTTCAGCATACATTTAAAGAAGGGTTATTTCTGTCATATACCCCAGCCACTGCATGATGTTCACCCTCAAGGATTGCAGGCCATTCAGATTCTGTGAACCGAAGTGCATAAATGCTGTAAAAATGAAAGCAATCTTTGAAATTCAAGTGTAGTGAAGGATTCAGTAAAGCCACTGGCAAAGAGCTTACAGTGGATAATTCATTTGCATTTGAAAAATGTAGCAGTGAACCTGTCAAAATACCAGGAAGAGCTGTATGTGGAAAAAAACTATTGATACAATGAAGAGAATCAAATCGATCAATGAAATTTAAAATGAAAAGGTTGAAGAAAATGAATAACTATAGAAGGTTCAGGAAATCAGAGAAAGGAAGCAAAGCATTCCTGTCATCTGGGCCCTTCTTGCATACAAAGGAAAACAGCTGGGAAACAAAATGGTACAGAAATTATGACAAGATGTGGATCTGGAATCTGTTTCTGAAAACCTTACTGTTTAACCATTTCTACGAGCACATTGAAAAACCTCCTTTAGAGAATTAAATGTCTAAATTACTGATTTATTTTGATATAAGATGGCTCAAATAAGAAAGTGATTAAAAACATCTTGTTTACATTGTTATCTGCAAAACATCAGATTTTATGCAAGACTGTCTGTCCATGTCAAGTCTTCACTGATAGAAGTACCTATGCAAATCAAGAGAATTCTATAAACACAGAAGTGAATTATGGACATAAAAATGTCATGCTACTGATAAAGACACTAGGCAGTATATATGTAATAATTAATGATAAAAATGTATGGCTAGTGATATGTAAAATAAAATTCTTTTGCTGAAAAAAATAAAAGATATTTTGCCAGGAAAACATGGGTTTATTCATGAACAGCAAAGAATTGCAGTTTGGACAAGCAGGCCATAACAAAAGTCATTGGCATTCCCACAGATAAAGGGGAAGAAGTTTATTTTGTAGAGAAAAATGGAGTTGCTTTGGAGGAGTCATTCTGAACAGAAGTCCATTGGGGAAAGAAAGTGAGATCAGGGTGGTGAAGTTTTCTCTTTGTGGGGTTCCTGGGGCCTCAGTGTCTTGTAGGCACTGTCTGTGTTTCAGGTCAGAGGACCTTTCATTGGTCATTCTTTTCTGGAGAAGAGTCCTCTATAGGGATGTGCAATTGACCTCAACTGGTAACTTGTGAGTGTGTTCTCTCTTGGCCTCCAATTCCACTGGAATGAGGTTTCCCTTCATTCGATTTCACAATAATTATAAAATATCTACAGTCAGTTGGCTTCTTTTAACACGTGAAAATCATATTATATTTCTGTGATCAAAACTAGTTAAGAGCCAGAAACACTCTTCCCATTTTTTCTTGCGAAACCCAGGTGTTAAGTTGACCCTCCTTTCTGGACCTCTTGTCCTTGTATTGGATGTCTTATTTTTATGCAATATGCTTGTCGAGTTGTTTTCATTTGTTTGGTTTTACCTCTGACTTCTTACTTCTGAATGCTTTTTAGACCTACCTGACTTAAAAATACTTATTACTCATAATGTCATTTTTTTCACAATTAAAATTTTTCTAGGGTTTTTCCTAATACACATTATTTCACTAATCGTATTTCAACTTTTGATCCATATGGAACTCATTTTGTGTTTACACATTGTCTCACCATAACTTACTGAATGACTGAGTTTTCCTCAGAAAGGAATGTGGTATTCACCACATTTACATAGATGTACCTATGGTTCTAAAGTTTTTGCTGAAAGTGGATTTCATAAGGACAAAAATGGGCCAAGGACAAAATTCGGAATCCTGACTGAAGTCCAGTGGAACACAAACGTCTTCCGCGAGCTCACAGCTCCAACTCAGCCTGAGTGTAGGTGCCAGAACCTGTGGAGTCGAAGGGAAGGAGTTAGAGGGTCCTTCTCCGAGGCACGCTCAAAATCACACTGTACAAACTGTTTCTTGACAGATACTTAGGGCAGCCAATCTCTACGGGGTGGGGCGGGACCTTCTGAATAAGGTGTGACGAACTGCCCTCCAGCCTCGCCCTGAGCCCAGGATTCAGTACTTCCCATGACTGACAGGCAGGCTCCGCCCCATGCCCCACCCTTTTAAAGTCTTCAATCGGGCAGTTGGAGGGTAGAACCCCGTGATCTCAGCAGTGATTGGCTGCTTTCAACGATGCAACTGTACAATTGGGTACGTCTCCTTCCGCTATGTATCAACCCTTGAGGGAGGCAAGTGCGCAGGTGCTTGGACATGGCGTCGGTCCAGGGCTCAGTTGCGCAGCACCCAGGTCAGCCGGGAAACTGACGAGAAAAGCGGGGAGACTGGGAGGGGGGACTGGAGTTTTGTTTCGCGAAACTCATAAACCATTAGACCTTCACATTCAGCCTAGAAGAGCCTAGAGAAAGTCACCCTGAGAGGCGCCAAATCTCATCAGCCTCGAGGGACACGAAATCGCGTCACTTTGAGGGAGCCCACATCTTCTAATCTTGAGAGACCTCAAATCTCATCGTCCTGACAAACCCCAAATCCCGTAATATTTGGATCTCCGCAAACACCCTGAGAAACACAGTTCCCCTCAGCCTGAGGCACTCCCAAATCTCTTTTCTTTGTAATCCCTACATATAGCACCCATAGGAAGGCCGATTTCGCCAGCGTCAGGTATCCAAAATGTCCTTGACCTGGAACTCTTAGTTCCATCTGCTTCAAGGCCCCAGTTTCATTCAGTGTCCGGGAACCTAGAGCGTCTTAATGAGAGCCCTTACAATTCATCAGCCTGGAAAATCTCCAACTCTCTCAGCCTGAGCATTCTCAATGGCTTCCTCCTGAAAGACCTCAAATCTTGTCCCAAGAGACCACAAATATCACCAGCACGAAGGACCTCAATTCATGTCACCCTGAGAGTCCCTTGCCATATGAAAACTGAGCCTGCTTTATGTGCTTTATGGCCAGAGTTTCCCAGCATCCCTAGGTGGGATTCCAGCAATGCCCCTGTGAGAAATACACATTTCTGGTCTCTGAAGGGGAATGCTGATGATCAGCCTGACCCCATTCTCAGAAGCAGAGGCATCTAAGTTTCCTTGGGGCTTCCATTTCCTCTCACCTCAGGGCTCCTCCTAAACACAGATATGTGGGTCCTCAGGGCTTCCACCCAAACACTGCTATTTTGGCCCAGATGTCTTTTTTGCTTTTTCTGATACAGGCCAAGCTACAGGGGAGCTAAGGAAATGTAACCCAGCTCACATGGTCTTACCCGGCCATCAGCAGACTTTCTCACACATACTCAGATCTTTGTGGGGTCTCCACAATTTCTGTCTCTGGACACCTTCACTTGGCCTGGCTCTGTGTAGTTGTCTGCACTGTCAGCCCCTCTCACATCTTCTCCTTGCACAGACACCTTGGCCTCAGGACGAGGAGACTCAGGGCGCCTTCATGGTCCTGGCAGCATGAGGCCTGACAGATCTCCAGAAGAGAGCCCTGTGGGAGACACAAGGAGGCTAGGGCGTAAGCCCAAGGTAAGAGTTGGGGGAGGCAAAGACTCTAAATGGGTTCTGATGGTGTGAGGGACCTGGTGACATGGAGCTGGTAACCAGTGGACCACAGATTCATACCCTCCAATGATGGGTGATCCGCTCTGTGTGTATACACAGAATGAGGTGCTAGGAAAATACTCAGTGTTTGCTCAGAATCGGAAAAAGGAGACTGCCCAGAGGTCTCAGTCCAAACCCTGCACACAGGTGGAGGAAGGAGAAACCAGCTAGAAGTTCTGACTTGTATTAGTACGTTAGTTATTGATGGAATCTATTATTTTCTCCAGTCCAAAGATGCATTCAAAGATGTTTCCATACACTTCTCCAAGGAAGAATGGACAGAGATGGGAGACTTGGAGAAAATTCGTTCCAAGAATATGAAAAGGAACTATGATACGCTTCAGGCCATAGGTAAGTGCTGGGTACAGATGAGCCTGGGAAACATGAATCACTTGTATTAGCTTGACTTTCTCTTAGGTAGTTCCATCTGCCTGCAGTTTCTTTCTGTGTGGAGAACAATCTGAAGGAAAATTTTGGTCTTTTGTGTCACCGCAGGGCTGGTACTGATAACGCAGAACTCAGGATGTCTTGTTCTAGGTTCTGCCTGCCCATCAGAGTGAGTTATTCTGGCTTTGTGGTGCTTTATTTCTCCTTCAAGCTTTTCCATTTCAGGAAAATTTTGTTTCTTTCTAGGTCTCAGAGCCCCTCGACCGGCCTTCACTTGTCACCGCAGGAAAGCCGTCAAACCCCAAGTGGATAATATTGAGGATTCTGATGAAGAATGGACTCCAAGGCATCAAAGAGAAGGGCCAGGAGGAGTTAGAGGTACTGTTCTGAAACTTAACTTGGGTTTAGGTCTGAGCTGCATCTCAGGTAACAAGGAGACAGTATTTGCTTGTTCATCAAATAAGCTAGATGCAAAACAGTATATTTTACACTAAGGGGATATTCTAATAATGATTTTCAGTGTGTAAAATAATTATATATTTTATATATATGTATATATATATAAAATATATATATACATATATATGTACAAATATACATATATATGTGTATATGTATATATACATACATACATATATATACACATATATATATACATACATACATATATATATACACACACATATATATATGTATGTATGTATGTGTATACACACGCACACACACACACACCAAGCAGTAAGTATATAAAAATCTGAGAGTGAATAAGAACAAATTCAAAATAGCTATCATCACAAGAGAAGGAGGAAGATCTGGCAGATTACTTGGCTCTATAATAGTTAGGTTTTTGTTTGTTTTTGAATTTTGAAATAGAAATAAAAAGACATGAAGCCATGTGGCAGATATTGAGATCAGATTGGAAGGTGGTGGATGTTTAGGTTTTCCAGTAAAATTCTCCAATCTTTTCTATTTGTGTAAAATTCATCATTTTAAATGGGAGATTAGCTTTTGCTAAATGTGGCCAATCAAATGGCAAGTAAAGAAACCTTAGTTAAACTGTAATCCACCGAAGACCTTTCTAACACTAATCTCATAATATTTCCATTATTGTATTAAATGTCTTAGAAGAAGAAATGATGAAGATATGTAAAGATACGTAATTTCTTTATGCATATTTTATCTTACCACATGACCTTCTTACCCCTAAGTAAATCTGATTCTTTGTCTTAATTATGAGAAGGATTTTCAGTTTCTCTGATGTCTCCACATGTCACAGACTGGAGACAGCACCACATATATTAAATGAGTTCAGTCATAAAAAAAAAGTTAATAGCTCATGTCTTCTGCTCTCAGGAGAGTTTAGAAGAAAGTCAATCTGCCTCAACTTGAGAGAGCAACTTGGACTGGGTCTGAGCTTTCCCCATCTATGTATTTCTGATTCCTCAGGCTTATAAAAAAGTGTAAGAGCTCTGAAAGCCAGCACATGATTGCTTACAAAGGTTTCAGCATGAAAAGAGGGTTTACCGTACATGTACACATCTTATCTGGACTCAGTGAAAACCCACAACCCTGTATATTTCTATATCTATCTGTGTGTTTAACAATACATGCCTTAAATTGATCTTCTAATTTTGAAGTGTACAGTACAGTATTGTGAACTATATGCCCATTGAGTTACAATACCCTAGAACTTTGTCATCTTGCATGACTGAAACTCTAACCATTGAACAAAAGCTCTCCATTTTCTTTCTTCCAGCCCTTGGCAACTGCCATTCTAGTCTGTTTCCATAAATTTCATTCCCTAAGTACTTTCCATCAGTGAAGTCTGCAGTATTTGTCTTTTTGGTGATTGGTTTATTTTACTTATGGTAAGTTCCTCACAGTTCATCCAAGTGGTAGCATGTGACTGGATTTACTTCTGTGTTAAGGCTGAATAATATTCCGTTGTATGTATGCACCATATTTTCTTTCTTCATTTATATATCATTGGGAATTTAGGTTGCTTTTACAGCTTGGCTATTGTGAATAATGCTGGAATGACCAAGGGTGTGCAAATATTTACTTGAGATTTTGTTTTTAATTTTCTTTTTTTTGTATATATACTCCAAATTTGTCTTGCCAAATCATGTGACAGTTCTATTTATAAATTTTTGAGAAACTTTAACACTATTTTCTATATTGATGGAACTATTTTATGTTCCTACCAGCAGTGTATAAGAGTTCCAGTTTTTCTGCATTCTAGCCAATATTATTATTGTTTGGGCTTTTTTTATTTTTTGATCATTTTAATGGATTACAGATGATATCTCATTGTACATTACTTTGCATTTCTGTGATGATTAGTGGTACTGATCATTTTCAACATGCTTCTTGACCATTTGCATATCTTCATTGGAGAAATGTCTATTGAAATCTTTTTCTGTTTGTATTAGCTCAGGCTGCCATAACAAAATACCACAGACTGAGTGGCTTAAGCTACAGAAATTTGTATTCTCACAGTTCTGGAGCTTGGAAGTCTAAGATCAGGGTGTCATCCTGGTTAAGTTCTTTTCTTGGCTTATGGGCAGTCTCCATCTCACTGAGAGCTTATACAGCTCCTTTGCTTGTACATGTTTCTGGAGAGAAAGAAAGAAATCTCTCTCTCTCTCTTTTAACAAGAGCACTAATACCATACTGAGAGCCACATCATTATGAACTCCTCTTACCCTAATTACCTCTCAAAAGACGCATCTACATATACTCATGTTGGAGGATAGAGTTTCAGTATATTAATTGGGGGGACATAATTCAGTCAATAGCACCAAATTTTTAATCAGATAATTTGTCTTTTTATTACTGAGTTGTCAGAGTTTTTTTTATATATTCTGGATATCAACCTCTTACCAAATATATGTTTTTCAAATATTTTCTCCAATTTCATAGATTGCCATTCATTTTGTTGATTTTTCCTTTGCTACACGGAAGTTTATAGGTTTAATGTAATCCTATTTGTGCATATTTGCTTTTGATTTTTGTGATTTTGGCGTCATATCCAAGAAAGCATTTCCAGTTTTCCTCTAATAGTTTTATAGTTTCAAGGTTTAATTTAGGTTACTGATCCATTTTGAGTTGATTTTTACATATCGTGTAAGATAGGTGTCCCTCTTCATTCTTGTGCAGGTGGATGTTCTGTTTTCCTAGCACCTCTTGTTGAAGATACTATGCTTTTCCTCTTGTGTAGTCTTTGTGTAGTCTAATAAAGATCACTTGACTGTATGCTCTAGAGTTTATTTCCAGGCTCACCATTCTATTCCATTCATTTATATTTTTGTCTTTATGCCACAAATATGCTGCTTTGATTACTGCAGTTCTGCATTATGTTTTGAAATCAGAAAGTGTGAGGCCTTCAGCTTTGTTCATTTTTCTCAAGCTTGCATATGCTTTTCTTGGTTTTTTGAGTTAAAGATTGCTTTTTCCTTTCTGAAAAAAAAATGCCATTGGGATTTGCTTGGGCTTACATGAGTGGCTTAAAAGGATGTCTGCTGAAAGTAACCTCTCATAGTGATCTTAACATTCCTAACAGCTCAGGTTATGGTGAGTAGACATCTGGACATCGTAACTTCTTTAGTAAAAGTTTGATCTTTGCCATAAGTAAAACCTGTTCATTGTTTCTGTGTATCTGGATCAACACAGCTTTGAAATGTCTCTTTCAGAAACTTCAGAAGCAAACCATCCATAGGAGAGCACATCATTTTAGTAATACTTCTTCTCACCTTCATGTAATCTTCCCTAAGTTCCCTCTTTAATTTCAAATGCCTAAAAAGGCTGCAAACTGTCACTCTGAGAAGCAGTTTTCTCAGTCTGTTGAAATCTTGCTTCCAGGCATATCATCTGTTTGACTCAAATAAATTTTTATAAATGTTCTCTACAGTTTAGACAGTCTTACCTCAACACATTGAATTTTTAGGTTGTTTTGGGTAGTATGGGCATGTTAATAGTTCATTCCATGAACGTAGAATGCCCTTACTTGTGTCTCCTTTAATTTTTTTCATCATTGTTTTGTCATTTTCTGTGTACAAGTCTTTCAGGTTTATTTTAATTATTTCATTCTTTTTGGTGCTGTTATAAATGGGATTATTTTCTCAATTTCCTCTTTGAATTCTTCAATATTAGTGCATAGAAATGCAACTGAAGAAATGCAACTGACTTTTAAGTGTTGATTTTGTATCCTGCAAATTTGCTGAATTCATTAATTAGTTTTACTAGTGTGTTGTGGCTGTGTGTGTGTGTGGTAGTGTGGCTTCTTACACATGTAAGCCAGACAGGAAAAGTTGAAAAGCCCATGGTATCACTTATATGTGGGATATAAACCTGAAAGCAACAAGCAAGACAAAAAAACAGAGACTCGTGGACATGGACAATAGACCAGAGGGTAAGGAAAGGGGAGAGGTAGATGGAGTAAAAGGGATCAAATATAAAGTAACAAAATATAAGGGGAACACAAAATACAATATACATATGCCTTATTGTTAAATTATAAAAAAAAAAATCATGTCATCTGTAAACATACATAATTTTACTTCTTGTTTTCCCAACTGGGTGCCTTTTGTTTCCTTTTCTTGTCTAACGCTTCCATTTCTAAGTTTGTTATGTAGTTTCCTGGGGCAGAGAGACCAAAGAAAGAGAAGGACAGCTTCATCCCTACATCAGAAGTCTATTAAGGGAATTTATGTATGAGGCTTGTCTTAGGTGAAGATGAGATACCATGGATATCCTCCACATCATGTAGCAGGTGCTAAGGAGTTATGCAGAATGCGGCAGCATGGATGGAGTACAGAGTGTGACCTAGCAAAGATAAGGGGGAAATGCCTCATATACTTGCCTAGGGAAGGGCAGTGGTCTGTTCTAGAAACCAGCATCGGGGGTGGTGGCGATTTGGTGAGACTGTTTCTGGGGATTTATGGGAAGTAGTCTGTTCTAGCCTGGATGCAGCTGGATCTTATTCAAGGGTCACATCATGGAACTGTTGTCACATCATGGAACTGTTGCTCTCCCACAATGACAATTGAAAGTGGCTAGTGTGGGCATCTTTGCCTTCTTCTTGCTCTTAGAGTAAACACTTTCAGAGTCTCAGCATGATTTTAGAGGGAGACTTCTTGTATGTGAACTTTGTTATGTTGAGAGGCAGTATCCTTTTTCTAGTTTGTAGAGTATTAATTTTTGTCATGAAAGGCCAGCTTTTTTAACAAATGCAATAGATACCTTTTGAACATTGGATGAAGAGTAGATGAGGCTTTGTCTATTTTTCTTAACATTTTAAGAAAATTAGTGAGTGCTGCAATAAAAGAATAGGCCTTATTGATACTTTAGAAATCATTTTCCAATGACACTTGGGTTTTTCTTGTTTACACAACACTCTCTATTGCAGAATTCTTATCTCTGATAAGATTTTAGAAACCTTTACTAACCAAAACACTGATTTTCATCACCTTTTTTTCAGAGATTGTTGGGTGGCCTTGAGTGGAACAGAGTAAGCACCAGAATATGTGTTTCCAAAATCTCATTGATAGTAAAATATTCTTCATGGATGCAAAATCAGGGAAGATGAGAAAAATGAAGAATAACCTAGGAACAGCTGCCTTTCTTTCATGGTCTCTCCAAGACAATGGCTGATTTAACCATAATTTTAATACTTAATATAACAGCAACAATAGGAGCTACTATTTGTTTTATTTTCACCCTATTTCACACTCTAAAGAATTTTACATGCATAAACCAGTTCATACTCCAGTGAGGTAGGTACTATAACCATCACCATTAATAGGTGAGAAAAGTGAGGTGTCAGAGGCACAAAAAAGTTAGATTCCCTGTCCGAGGTTACAGCATCAGTATTGGTATGGTCAAGTCCACAGTTTCTTCAGTAAGCCATGTACAAACCCGGTGAAACTCTCATAGATTTATCAAGTCTACTCTGTCTTACTGCACACATTTACATTCTTCATCTGACAGATGATCTCAACTTCAGTTCTTTTCTGCTATGCTAAAGTGAGAGGTGCACAAGACCCTCTGACTAGGTGAAGCTAACTGATATACAGGCAGTTTATAAAATGGATGGTCCCAGATGAAGGAGGATATAGGACCCTAGCCACAGAGACTGGTGCTCTAAGAAAAGGAAGCCTCTCCCATCCCTGAAGAGCTGCAGGGTTGATGATTGAGACCACAGATGATAAAAGACTCAAGGACTTCACATCAGTCACATGCTAGGAAGTCTCATCTCTGGAACTGATTCCAAATGCTCGTACCTGTAGGAGGAAGTAAGAGCTTCTTTCACTGAGCTCCATTTGGACAACTCTCACGTGGTGTGGAATCATTTGTTTAGCCAGTCTACCCTGCACTGCAAGCTCTTTGAGAGGGTACTTCACACCTGATCTTTCTCCTAAGTCCCAGGCCATTTTCAGGGCCCTTGAGCACTCCCTGAAAGATTTTGGAATTAGTGATTTCACATGCACAAATTAAAACAGGATCAATAAATGCTGAAGATACTATCTGTGAATAAGTTATGGGGATGACTGAGAAGATAAGTTTTAAGCACGAATATAATTTTATATTTGTACTCTGTTTAATAGCACACAGGCACTTCGGTAAACATTATTACATGTCTTGTTCACCATGACTGCTATAGAATTAGTATGTTATGGACTAGGAAATTAAAGAGAATTAGCTGGTATATGACCTTATTCAGATAGAGTGATTGGAACCAGCTCATCGAATTACAAATATTATTTCTCAGATATAGCAATATGCAGATTTTAGCATCATTTTCTACATTGTCTAGATATGTTTCTGCCACCCATTTATTTGTTATATTCTCCGAACCCTCGCTCTTACTCTTACAGAGAAAGTGGAAAGGAAAGAGCCTTAGGGCACAGTTTGTAGACTTGGATTCACTATCTACATATGTCCTTTCTTTCCCCCATACTCTTCATACTCCCCTTGTACTTCCAACTGTTGTTGAAGTACTAATTAAAGTTATGCATGTGAAAAGACATCATAAGCTTTAAAGTATTAAAGAAGTGCATGTTATCTTTTAATATGTGGCACTCATTTTGAAGGCCATGTCCATGGCACCATTAAGTAATGAACCCAGTTTGTAAAGAGTGGCAAATTTGCTGAAGGTTGTGGCTTTGAACAGGCTCAGAAACCACTGTCGTCTCCTGGAGAAGCAGATGCCCCTGAACAGCACTCAAATGAACATTGGTGAAGAGAAAATAATTTGAGAACTTTCATTCCTCTAAGTCCTCTGGAAAGGATGATAGTATGGCCTGGGTATTTGGGGTGGATTGTGGCTAGGGGTGGGTTTAAACTAAACTAAACTGAGATTTGAAGTGAGCACTGGGGCTTTGGACAAATCTTATGAATTCTCTGAGTTCCCCAAAGCTAATCTGTACAGTAAAAATAAAGACACCAAGTCCTTGTTTGAAAGGATTAAGTTTAATTGAAAAAGATTGCCATGGGCAAATTATCGTAAAAAATCCACATGTGATATTAACAGTGACCATAGTTTCTTGGTATTGCATGCCCATGCCTTGGTTCAATGCCTAACACATAATTTGCCCTCAAGAAATATTTCTGAATAAGTGAACATGTAGATGAACCATTTTGTAAATAGAACAATTGGAAAGTTCAACCTATAAATGGGAAGAGCTAGAAATTAAAATTGAATCAGCCATGTGCAGTCAGTGTGAAGTCTTAGTCTCTCTTGACCAATACTTAAGGTGAAAAAAAAATACAGGGCATACAGAAAGGCTAGTGAAAGTTTGATGGTAGGAAATTTCATGTTTTCTGGCAAAACAAGCACTAGCACTCCAGACCCCACCAACCTCACTCACTTACCTTTCTCCAACTTAGAACTCAGAAGAAAGGGGACTGAAGTGAAGATGTATAGCCTCCGAGAAAGGACGGGCCATGTGTACCAAGAGGTCAGCGAGCCCCAGGATGATGACTACCTGTGTAAGTGACGCTCGGAGGAAAGCTGTTTTATCTTGATACTATACTTTCATCAGGTCACTTGACCCCAGTCATTTCCTCCCTCTGGCGATGTGTGGTATAGGATTGAGCCTCAGTGACGTGAGTGCCTGGGCTGTGCCTGAGCTCTCACGTGAAGGGACATGCATGACACCTTTCCTAATCTCTGTTATTCTCACCTCCAGATTGTGAGAAGTGTCAGAACTTCTTTGTCGACAGCTGTACTGCCCATGGGCCCCCCACATTTGTAAAGGACAGTAAGGTGGACATGGGACATCCCAACCGCTCAGCCCTCACTCTGCCCCCTGGCCTGAGAATTGGACCATCAGGCATTCCTGAGGCTGGGCTTGGAGTTTGGAATGAGGCATCTGATCTCCCGTTGGGTCTGCTCTTTGGCCCCTATGAGGGCCAGGTCACAGAGGATGCAGAGGCAGCCAACAGTGGATACTCCTGGCTGGTGAGAAGCAGTGACCCCTTCCCCTGTCTTTGGGCTTCTCATTTCCCCTCTATGAACTGGCGGGTCCTCACTTCCTGCAGGCTAGATCGCAGATGGGGATAATGTGGTATCTCTGTACACAGAGTGGATTGTGCTTGGACAATGTGCTCTTGCTTAAAGATCAGAGGTTGAGAGTGATTCAGTGGGACAGACACACAGGAGTGGCTCCTGCCTCTGTGCTCTTGCTTGAGCAGCTGACTTTGATGTGTAGTTGATGAGTAAGAAGCACATCATGTGGACACAGTTGACAGTGGAATCTTTGCAGGCAGAAGTGCTTGATGACAGTAGAGTTAAATACTTCTTCTAACTGCCACTTCTCCACCAAAAAAAGACTTGTGCGTCTTTTCTTGATCCTCAGATCACGAAAGCGAGAAACTGCTATGAGTATGTCGATGGGAAGGATGAGTCCCGTGCCAATTGGATGAGGTAAGGCCCATAAGTGTACATGTCCCAGAGGAAAATCTCTGACAAGCCCATATCACTTTTTTCATCGTGCTTTCCTCAGTGGTTCCTCCAGGCCTCTGTTTAACTCTTTTCTCCAGATTCAGTGTTCTTTCCTATTGAGGAACATATTGAGAATTAAAGAGATAAAATAGAGATTTCAAAATAGAAATCTCTATGCTAGATAAACTTGAGAAACTAAAATTTCCTGGAGAAGGCTTGATTCATTGTGAACCTTAGATTCACACTTTACTTTATGCAACAGACATTTATTTAGCACTTACTGTATTTCAGGTAGACAGTGGAATCCATTTTATCCTCCAGAGCTTAAAACTCATGTCCCAAGAGACATGACAAAAATGATTTTAGAAACACTTAGCTATAATTTTCCTATTTTGTGAGAAGGGCACAGGGCCAAGATCACCTAAAACAGTGGACCTTTATCCTGTGAGGACAGCAAAGCACCCTGGCCTCATTCTAAGTAGAACTGGGTTGTGAAGCCTATAGTAGAAGGAGTACAGAGTGGTAGTGGTCCTGCCCTGTTCTGTTTTATCAGGGGTTAGAGAATGAGAATGGACTGTGATCATTCTGTGTTGTGCTGAGACAGAGACTTCAAGTGCAAGGGAAACTTTCTAGTCAGGATGAGCACTGTGAGCAGTACTTGGAGATTGCAAAAGAGATTTAGGTATGAAAAGAAGGTTTCCCAAGAATGTTGTGGGCAGTGGACGACATCAGAGCATGAAGGCCATAGGCATCAGGTGATGAACTGGACATGGATCTGACAGGTGGAGAAACTAATCCCTTGTGGTTTTCTTTCTCCCCACCTGTCTTAACCTAGGTATGTGAACTGTGCCCGGGATGATGAAGAGCAGAACCTGTTGGCTTTTCAGTATCACAGGCAGATTTTCTACCGAACCTGCCGGGTCATCAGGCCGGGCTGTGAATTGCTGGTCTGGTATGGTGACGAGTATGGCCAGAAGCTGGGTATCACCTGGGGCAGCAAGAAGAAAAGAAAGCTAGTATCAGGGGGAGGTGAGCTCCACTCTTCTTCTTCAAAGGAGAATTCTCTGTAAATTTTCATTGTCCAACTCTTAAGTAGAGTAAAATCTGGTCTAAAATTAGTAAAATTTCAAATCAGATGCTTCAGAAATTAAAGATTTATTTCATAAGCCATTGATAGGAACACATTTTATATTTTTATTATCATTCTGATTTTTTAATACTTCATGCTAAAATTATATAACAGTATATAGTATAAATAGCCTTAGAGGCAAAAACAATCAATGAACAGAAACAATTTTTCAATACTTACCAGCTCTGTCAACAAAGCAAATTTTTCTGAAAATTTCTGCTGTTTCTTGTTATTTTCCTTTATATTTCTAAATGAAATATGTGTGTTAATATGCACTCATTGACATTTCAGTTAGTTGTCATGTAAGTTCCTGCTCTGTGCCACACAGGGTTCCCAGAGCTAGTAATTCATTGTAAACATGATGATCAGAATCATACTCTTGAGCAGCTTAAGGTGAAGGGAGTAAGCAAAGGTGCACCCACATGCATGACATCAGCCACTGGGCGGGCTCCCTCAAGAGAGAACACTTACAGACACCTGTGGGCAAAGCATCCGGTAGATTTAGAAAGAGGCGTTCTGTTTTAGGACCTCTAATGTCTCAGCATGGAAAGTAAAAAAGGTGGTTGGAGGGATGCTTCACAGCCTGGAATGTAGAGCCCATGATCCAGCTAACGCACATCACATTGTCCTATGTGATGAGGGACAATGGTGCCATTTTCAGCTGGTGTGACATGGTCTCTGTCTAAAGATTGTGCTTTGTGATTTTTTGGGAAATAGGCTGCAGTGGGGAATCCCCTCAGAAATGACTCTGTCTCCAGGTGACAGAGGATGGCAGACTGGATGAAGATGAATGGGAATCAGGGTTATAGGAAGTGAAATTGGGGATATATTGTACAACATGATTTCCTGTTGTATTTGGAGTGGACTAACACCAAATGTAACATCAAGTATGACTACTTAGTGTGAGGCTACTTTATGATCTCCGGAAAACTGAAAGAGAAGCAATTCATGACATAGGTAGAGCAGAGGGAGTGACAGTCCTAGAGACCAGAGGTTCCCAACTGTTTTGGCGCCAGGGCTCGGTGCTCTTATGAGAATCTAATGCCTGATGATCTGAGCTAGAGCTGAGGCGATGATTCTAGTGCTGGGGATTGGCTGTAAAAACAGAAGATGGTCCGCTGCCTTATACTCTGCCCACCTCCAGTTGTGCGTCCCTGTTTTTAACTGGCCATGGACAAATACCAGTCTATACCCCGGTGGTTGGAGACCCTGCTATAATCTGTCAACCTAGATAATAAGGCAAACTGAAGCAAGCATAAGTCACCAGAAATGGAGTTTCTTCATGAGAGCAGAGGACATTAAGTTTCCGGGAGAGGCTGAAACTAATTAGAGATGGGGTCCAAAATCTAGGTTTGGTTTCAGGACTGTTAGCCTGTGTGACACCATTTTAGGGCCTGTAGTTTCTCTCTCTGCTCTCTCTCTCTCTCTTCCCCCTCCCCCGCTTCTCTCTTTAACATGACTTAGAAGATACTTGCCTGTGGGGGGAAAAGTAACTGAAGTTACATTTTCAAGAACAAAATTGCTTCGGATACAACTTCAAAATTCATATTCTGGGCCATAGGTAGGAAAAGCCCTCAACTGGGCTTTCTGGGTTTCTGAAGAAGATGTAGTGCATAAAAATGGAATGACAAGATAGACTGTAGAGGAACACATTGTGGGAAACAGAGCTTGAATTGTTGGCACAATCAAAGTAATTAATGGGCAAGTTTTACTAGGATACGAAGCATATGTCCCAAGCAGCTTTGTCAATATTTTCCCTGACCAAAACCTTCTCTTTTAGCAGAAACAAAAACAGAGATCCATCCATGTCCATCCTGTTCTCTGGCATTCTCCAGTCAGAAATTGCTCCACCAGCATGTGGAACACAGTCATCTCTCTCAAAACCCTCCAGGAATACCTGCGAGAAAACAGCCGCAGTCGGAGGAGCCCTGCCCAGAGAGTCAGAGTCAGCAGCAGGAGCAGCATACTGCCCCACACAGCTGGAATGACAAAGCTCAAGGTCAAGAGGTCAAAGAAAAGTCCACACTTATACTTGAAAGGATCAGGCAGAGGAAGATTTCTAGAGCCTTTTCTAAACCCCACAATGGACAGATGGGGAGCTCTAAGCAATGTGAGAGAATGATGGAGGCAGAGCCCAGCACAGACCAGAAAGTGAATTCAGGGGACATGGGCAAGTTATTTCTGGGAGTAGGAAAATCAAAAATTGTAAGAGTCAAGTATGAAGGGTGTGAGCAAGGCTTTGATGATGGGTCACATCACATCAGATACCAAAGCACACAGTCAGAGGAGAAGCCCTTTGTTTGCAGTGAGTGTGTTCGAGGTTTCAGAGTGAAGTCGAGTCTCATCAGGCACCAGAAAACACATTCAGGGGGGAAGCCCTTTATTTGCAAGGAATGTGAGCGAGACTTCAGTGTGAAGTCAAGTCTCATCAGACATCAGAAGACACATTCAGGGAAAGCCCTTTGTTTGCAGGGAGGTAGCAAACTGCGAAAGGCTTCAGTGTGAAAAATCACGTCATCAGACACCAGAGAACAACTGCACTCAGAAGCCCTTTGTTTGTACCGTGTGTACCTGACGGTCGAGGCTTCTGCAGTGTAAAGTCAAATCTCATCAGACACAAGAGGACACACTCAGGAGAAAGCCCTTTGTTTACGAAGTGTATGACGGGCTTTAGTGAAAAGAATCAAGTCTCGTGGAGCACCAGAGACACACTCAGGAGAGAAGCCCTTTGTTTGTACACCGTGTGTGATCGAGGCTTCAGTGTGAAGTCACATCTCGTCAGACACCAGAGGACACACTCAGGGGAGAAGCCCTTTGTTTGCAGGGAGTGTAAGCGAGGCTTCAGCGTAAAGTCAAATCTCCTCAGACATGAGAAAACACACTCAGGGAAGAAGCCTTTATCTTGTAAGGAATTTTAGTGATAAGATCTGATTTCACACTGAATTATCAACAGCAAAAGATATACACAGGGCGAACCCCTTTGTTTGTAGGGACTGTGGCCAAGGCTTCATTCAAAAATCAACCTAAGCACACACCAGAGGACACACTCAGGAGAGAAGCGCTGTAATTATAGACAATGCACCCAAAGTTTTAAGAGTTCCCATCTCAGTAAAAGTCCCATCTGAGCAGACACCAGAGGACACACTCAGGGGAGAAGTCTTGTGTTAGCGGGAAGTGTGAGTTAGTCATTAGCAAAAAACTGCATCTCGGCAGCCCCCAGACAAATGTAGCTCCACAGTCTTAATAACCCAGCTCTGTGGAGGCTTCAGAGAGGGCCTCCTGACTCCTTAACCTCTGCAAAAGTGAATGAGTGAAAAAGTAACCAGTTAACAATTTAATGACTTGTCAAGAGACAGATTGTTTTGTGCTATATGGATGTCAGCATCAACCTCCATGATATTTTTTGTCTCCTGTTCTAATAAATTTTGTCTCCATACAAGTCTGAAGCTCACAAACCTCATTACACCCTTGTCAGTGAAAACAGAGGGGCCACAGAGAACTTTGACCTTCAGCCATAGAATCTCAGCACCTGGAAAGGCATAAGCCTGGAGTCAGTCTAGTTAGGGGACTGCCCAGGTTGAGAAGTCTAAGATTTGAGAAAGACTCTTAGGGGATAGGAATTCCCTGAACTGCTAGCAAGCATGGACTTTTCTGCCAGGAGGCTCCCCATCCTCCTCACTCTGCTTCTCTTAGCTCCTCTCCTGGTTTCCTCCAAGTTAGAGCCTGGGCGGGAGCTGAGCATGTATGTGATCGTGTGCCTGGCTCAGTCTGGGCCCCTGGTCTCCTCACTCTCCATGCTGTTCCTTCACTGCCAGCATCTCATGGTGCACAGCATGTGGACTCCAGATGGGCCAATGGGGGGTTTGACTCTCAGCTCTGCCCTCACCAGTTGTTTGACCTGTGGTAAGATACTCTACGTCTCTGTGTCTGTGTTCTAATCTATGACATGGGAATGATAAGCGGCTTTTGTTCTGATAGTCAAAGCTGAGTCAGCACAGACAGAATCCAGCACAGATGATGGGTGAGAACTCAGGCGTCTTCCTCAAAAGCTCCCAGTGCCCACGTATTCCAGGTCTTCAGTGCTGGACAAATGGACGTGAAGGGAGGGTAAGAATCTTTTAGCCCAGACGTTCAGAGAATGCAAAGACTCACTGCTTTCTCTAGAGGCTCGGCTGCCATGTAAAGTAATTGTGAAGACAGGGAGGCAAGCATGTACCTCCCTCCAGGCCACTACCCTTCCCACTGAGCCTGGGCTGATTTAGAACCTCCTTCCCCAAAAGGCTGTACTGAGAGTAACCTGTGAGACAGGACCTCATCTGCTCCTGCTATGAGCTCTCTTTGGGGACAGCTGTAAGTGAGTCTCTGAGCCCCTGCACGGCCTCATCTGCATAGGTGTTCACGAAGTCCCTCACACCATAGTTTCTCTAATGCACTTCCTTGTACCTGGGCCCAGAGAGGTTTATTGCAGCACTGTCATCATCCCAACATTTTAGTTATTGTATGTTTAAACTTACCTGTATTAGGCTAAGTCCGATGGGATGCTGGACGTGCTATGAGCAGAGCACCCATGGAGAATGATGGATGTTCTTGGCCTTCCATTCACAGATATTGTCCACAATGGCTCAGAAGCACAGAATCCATATGTCCACTCTTAACCAGCCCTATGCCACACCGTAGGCATTGGGAAGGTTCTGAGTAAAGCCTGCAGGCCACACAGGCCCATATGACTTGGCTATTCTAAAAAGGCTCCAACCTAGGTCTAGATATTCAGTACTCACAGAGGTTAAATGAATCCCAGAAAACAGGTCTGGGTTCCATGGGCTGGCCCTACTCAGCCAGGGATGGTAATGACAAATAGCTACCGGTATGTCTAGTTCCCAAGGACCTGAGCAGATTTCTATCAGGCTAAATGAGTCAGGTCCTTGGTCTAGAATCCAGGGACATGCTCAAGGCAGTGAACCTTGGGTTGAAGTCCAAAGTGACCCTTTATCTCAGTCCTGTGAATGGACTTGGGACTTTCTGTGCCCATCCTCCAAATCATAGGCAGCAGTGACACTTGCCTCAGGAGATGCAGTGCAGGTTAAGGAAGGCCATCTGTTCCTGAGAGCATTCCCCTGACAGTGATTAGTAACAGTTAGCCAAACAGGTTGGAGAGACATGTGACCTACCTGTGTTTAGCATCTCTGAAAAAGAGACCATGATTTTGGCCCACCTGGATGTGTGAGAACAAAGTAAATAAGTCATGAGCAGGTGATAACACATTTTTCAAACAATGCTGGATGTGAACCCAGACCCATCTGATCAAAGAACCCACACTCTGCAATGAGAGGTAGCCTATAAATAAAACTTCTGTTGAACTGGAAAGGCTCTGTTGCTGGGCCTGCTACAAATTGACACCCACCACTCTGTACATGAAGACTTGGTTTCTGTCCTTTCATCCCAAGAGAGAAATGTCAAGACTCAAACAGAGAATGGCAGGGGCACAATGGCCATATTCTCAATAAGCGCACAGTGGAAGTGTATCTGAACATTATTCTCTCCTTTAAATGGTGATACATAATGAATCCAGTGTCACTCCCATGGGGACTGGGGCCCTTGTCAGGATCTCCCTTCAGGCCAGCAGGTAGCAGGTGTTCCAGCTGAACCCCACTTAATGATCTCGCATGCCTTACTAAAGACAGAGACACTTGCTCTTTGAAGACTCAGTTAGGGGGACCTGACAAGAGGTTGGGGGAATGGCTCAGGGCTGGAGCCCAGGAGCAGCTGTGTGCCTCACCCCTCACGACCAGCAGGCTCCTTCTCATTGCAGCGGATCCCTGACTCCTGCCGGATACACAGTGCTGGGATCCTGGTAGATTAGCCAACACAACTGCAGCCCCTTCTCCCAGGCCCACTCAACTGAAGTGCAGGACCATCAGTTACTCCAAGACCCTGCTGCTCCTGGCCACATGCAGGGATGCCTGTCTCTTGGGTGTGTGGTCCATAGTTTTGTGCTGAACCCTGTCCCAGCAGAGGCATGGGTCTGATGGTCAGGGATAAGGCTATGCCGGGTCTTAGTTCAGGGTATGTGTGGGTGAGGTGAGGGGGTAATATGACCTCTTGGCTGCTTGTCTGCTTTGTTAGCCCACCGACTCCTGGGGGCTTGCACGGTGGAGGGAATGGTGTAGGGAATGGTGGGGCCCAGGGTAGAATTCTACTGGCTCTGGGCTGAGAGAGGATCTTGGGGAGGTGGGGCATGGCCAGCAGGGGTCAAGAAGGCTTCTATGTCCTCATGGTTTGCTGGTCTTTGCTTAGCCCAGGGAAGCACACATTTGGAAGGGCAGGTGTGCCTTTCAGCTATTCAGGACTCTGGTGGTTGAGACCCAGCCATAGTAGGAGGAAGCCGTAGGAACCCATTTCTTAATCTCTTTTACAAAGAGTGTTATCAATGACCACTGGGGGTCAGTGGCCAGAAATTGTGCTCATGCTCATATCCTCTCTCATCCCCCACACAGTTCCACTTATTACACACATGTTGCAAGGTGAGGACAGAGCCATCTAGGGAGGGTCCAATGTGGGTGTTTTTCTCAGGCAATTAGCCAGGATTGCGAATGTGACCTGGGATCTGGCAGCTCACCGGGATTGCGACTGACACCTAACCAGGATCATGTCACCAAAGTAGGATCAACCGCCCCGCCTCACACCAGCCACTTCGACCCCAGTGATGTATGATTCTAGAAAGTACAACCCGTGACTAGTGCTCCTTGCATCTGCACCTTCCCTTCCTCCTCTTCCCCTCCGTCTTCTCTCCTCTCCCATAAAGAGCAGAGACACAACAAAGGTGTGTGTGTGTATGTTGTGAGCATGTGTGTACTCACACCCACCCTCACACCCACCTTGACGCACTAGGAGACGGAGAGCTGGTCTGAGGTCCCTGAGCCATGCTCCCTGTACTCACCCTCCCAACGGGGTGCAGACTCCTGCAGTTGCACACAGCTCACATTCCCACCCCTGGCAAGGGCACATGGCACCCACAGCCACACCCACAGGGACCCAGAACTCCTGCCTCCTCTACGGTCACCACACAAACACCACGGAACACGTCTTCACTCAGCCCCATCCACCTAGCTGTGCCTGTCCAGGCGGCAGCTTCAGACACGTGTCCTTCAGAGGACCGGACAGCAAGTTTGCCAGAGTCCAGCCTAATAACCTAAGGTATTGTCAATCAGGCACATGTTGGCATCAAAAAAGGAATTAGGGACAGTTTCCTCCTTATTAGTTTTTTGGAATGATTGAAAAAAATAGTAGGTCTTAGACCTTATTTGATTGCTTTATAATATTCACCTCGAAAGCCCCTGATCTAGGCCTTTGTTTAAAGTTTTCTGATTACAGATTCAGTTTCATTAGTATTTATTTATCAGGTCCAATTTTTTGTTTTTACTGATTATTTGTTTGAAGTTTACATGTTTCTAAGAGATTTATTCTCTTTTTTTTGAGGTTGTAAGGTATTTATTCGTTTCTTTGAGGTTGTCTAATTTGTTGACATATAATTGTTATTGGTATTTTCCTTATAAACCTTTGTGTTTCTGTAGGGGAAGATGTCAGTTCTCTTTTATCTAATTTTATTTAATTGAGTCCTCTTTTTCTTAGTTAATCTGACTAAAGTCTTATGAATTTTATTTATTTTTTCAAAGAACTGTTGACTCTTGCTTTCACTTATCTTTTCTGTTGGTTTTAGATGCTAATTTAATATTTTCCACCCTAATCTTCATATTCCCTTCTTTCTAATCAGTTTGGACTTTTCTTTTTCCTTCTGTTAATTTAGATTAAGAGGTAACTCCGACTGAAATTTTTTGAGGCGAGACCGTATTGTCATACATTTTCCTCTTTAACTGCTTTGTACCATAAATTTTGAGCTGTAGTGTTTCCATGTTTTCATTTGTCTCAAGATGCATTGTGATTTCTATCTGGATCTCATTGTTAACTTGCTTATTAGTAGGTAGCCCTTATTTTGGTTTTCATGTGTTTATGTCTTTTCTAGTTTTCTCATTGTGATTGATTTCTATTTTCATACCAATGCGACTGGAGAAGAATGTTGATGTAATTTCAATCTCATATTTCTCAAAACTCATTTTGTGGTGTAACATGTTGTCTATCTTAAAGATGTTATATGCCCTTACAAAGAATGTATATTCTACTTCTTTTTACTGAAATGTTCTGAAAAGACCAATTAAGTCTGTTTGGCTAAGACATCATTTAAGGCCACATTTTTCCTTGTGCATTTTGTGTCTTTGTGATGCATCCACTGATGTCAATGGGGACCTAAAGTTTTATTATTATTGTTTAACTTTTGATCTCCAGCTTTATGTCTAGCAATATTTGTTTTAAATATGTAGGTGCTTCTATTTGGGTATGGATATACTTTCAAGAGTTAAAGTTTCTGGTTGTATAGACCCCTTTATCAATATAAAGTAGTTTTTTTCTTTTCTCGTGTCTTGTTATAGCAATTCTATTACAGTTTATTTTGTCTGATATAGGTACTTCTATTCTGGCTCATCTTTTTTTTCAACTTTCATTTGCATGATATATCCTTTTCCATTGATTTATTCTTACTCTGTGTTTCTTTCGATCTGAAGTGGAGTATTTTATAGGTAGTATATATATATATATATATACTCTCTATATATATATATATATATCAACCTTTCATATACAGTTTCAAAACTATAACAACTTAACATATGCCATATACTTTATATATATATATATATGCAATCAAAACCTATATATATATATATACTACATATATATATGTAGTATATATACTATATATATATACTATATATATACTATATATATATATGTATATATATATATATATAGGTTTTATTTTTTTAATCCTTTCATTCACGTAGTTTGATTGGAACATTTAGTTTTATCTTTTTTAAGTTTCAAGGAATTATTGAATATACTATAGCTTTTTCTGATTATTTTATGTAATTCTCATTGTTTTTTTCTAATTCTTTGCTCTTTTCTCTCTAGCATCGATGACACGTAGTGCTATGCTTGGGTTTATTTCTCTCTATTTTTTACATTTCTCTTCAGATCATTGATTTGTAATTACCATACGATTCCTCTATATCAAATTATATTTATAGCAGTCTGTTTTAAGTTGATGGTCATTTAAGTTTGAATACATTTAAAATTAGTCTAAAGTTTATTTATTCTTTCCATGTTTAAGTTTTCGTTATTATTTTTTACCTATCATGTATGAATGTTTTCTGTATCATTTATTCTACATTGTAATTTCACAAGGTTTTTACTTTTGTCTTTTAATGTTTGTACCAGGTTTATAGTTTGCTCATCTTGTCTTTTTACTATATGCCTTTGGTAGTAAGATTTTTTTCTTTTCCATATTTTCTTTTTACTATTTTTGATGTTGTTTTCTATTTTTAACATTTGTTTAATGTTTTTTGTAATACTCATTATTTTTTTCCATTCTCATTTAGTGATAATAAACATAGATGTTTATCTTTACTTCTCCTTCAATTCTAAATAATAACTTTAATGGGCAGTGAAATCCTCATTATAAGTTCTTTGCTTTTCATCACTTTGCATATTTCCTGGCAATCTCCTCTGACTTGAAAATCTTCTGTTGAGAAATCAGCTGACAGTCTTATGGGCGCTCCCTTCAAGATAAATAGCTGCCCTTGGCTTACTGCTGTTAAGAAAATCTCCTCACCTTTAACATTTGCCTTTTTAATGAGGATGTGTTTTGTTGTGGGCCCATTTCGGTTCTTTTTTTTTTTTTTTTTTTTTTTAGACTCTGAAGTTTGGAAGCTTGTACACCTATTTCCTTAACCAAGATAGGAAAGTTTTCAGTCATTCTTTCTTCATATAGCTTTTCTACTCCTTGCTCACTCTTCCCCCTCAGGTATGACATTGTTGCGAATGTTGGTGTGCTCCATGTTATCCCAGAGACTCTTTAGATGAGCTGCCCATTTTTTGCTACCTTGTTATTTATTTTTATTATTCTGATAGGTTACTTTTCACTATCTTGTTTTTCAGGTTGTTAATTCCATCATCCTTTTCATTAGAATGTTATTTCCCACTAGTGCCTTCATTTCACTAATGGAATTTTTATTTCTCTACAGTACACCTACAACATCAGGCCACTCAGTTATTACTAGAATACATGGCACATCCACATACAACTGACATGAAACACAGGGGTGTGGCTAAAAGTAAAATGACGCAAATGTCTTAAAAGAAAAAACAGGGGAAAATTCCAAAAAAATAACTAAACGAAATAAACCCAGCAACCAGTTCAAAACTGAGTTCAAAACACTGGTTATAAAGATGCTCAAGAAACAGAACTGCAACAAAGAATGGATAAGAAAAAGTAAAAGAATAAAATAAATAAAGTGAAATAATAAAATACATATCTGCCATGGAAAAGAACCACTCATAAAATAAAAAAAAAAAAACCTGTGATGATTGAATTGTACAATACCTTAGAATGAGTCACAGCAGAGAGATAAAGCAGAGGTTTAAATTACTGATCTAAAAAACAAGGTTGTAAAAACAGCCAATCAGATTATCAACAACAACAACAAAAGGTTTTAAATAAGGAATATAGTATCAGAGCCTCTAGGAAAACATCAATTATGAAAATAGTCTCATCATAGGAGTACCAGAGAATAAAAGTGAAAGAAAAAGAATCTAAAGACCTAATCAAGAAAATGAAAGAGATATTTTCTAACCGGTTGAAGGAAATGGATGTATAAAGACCAGGAAGCACAGAATTGCAAACAGAATGAACCCAAGTAGGTTCACGCCAAGACACATCCCAATTAAAATGCCAAAGTTAAAGACAAAGAGAAAATCTTAAAAGCATCGAGGGAAAAACAATTATTGACCTAGAGGGAGCTCCCATTGAACTGTCAGCCGATTTTCTTTTTTACAGAATCTGTGCAGGCCAGAATGGATTGGCGGGAAATATTCAGTGATATGACTCTATTCAGCAAAGCTATCATGTCAGATCAAAAGATGGAAAGAGTAATTTACACACACACACACAAGCATGCACACAGACACATAAAAACACACACACAGTAATAAAAATGTTTATCTATACTTACCCAGTGTTTCAAGAAATGTTAGAGGAACTTCTCTAGAAAGAAGAAAAAGTCAAAAAATAAGAATAACAAAATATCAATAACTACATATCTATGAAATATTGTTTCAAATGAAAAAAAGATTACAAGCTCAAAACAAAAGATACAGTGGATGAATAGATGTGAAAACAAGACCCTCACATAAGCTGCCTGCAGGAGACTCACTTCAGTTCAAAAGACACACACAAACTGAAAGGAACAAGAAAAGGATACACTATAAAAATGGAAATGAAAAAATTACACAGATGGGCAATTCTTATACTCATCCAATAGAACTTTAAAACAAATACATCAAGAAAACATAAACCTAGCAAACATATATGCATCCAACACAGGAGTACCAACTTACATAAAGCAATTATTAACTGACAGAAAATAGAGATCAACTGTAATACACTCATAGCAGGAGACTTTGACACTGCATTGACACCAATGGGCAGATCTGCCAGACAGAAAAAAATAAAGAAAGAAATAATGGGCCTAAAAGACATACTAACCAGATGGATTTAATAGATATATTCAGTGCATTTCACCCCATAGCAGCCAAATATATAGTCTTCTCAAGTGCACAGGGAATGCTTTTCAGGATAGATCACATATTAGACACAAACCAATACCAGTAAGTTGAAGAAGACTAAAATCATATCAAACTGTCTTCTCTAATCACAATGGTATGAAACTGGAAATCAACTACAAGGAAAAAGGAGAAGATATGCAAACACATGGAGGCTAAATAACATGCTACTAAACAAATCAATGGGTTGGCAATGAGATCAAGATAGAAATAAAAAAAAAATACCTGGGGACAAAAAGAAAAAAAAATGAAAATACAGCCCCTTAAATTTAACATCAAAAACAGTCCTAAGAGGGAAATTCATAGCATTACAGGCCAACCTCAAGGAACAAGAAAAAGCTCAAATAAACAATCAAACCTTACACTTAAAATAACAAGAAAAAGTATAGGGGGGAAAAAAACAAGAAAAAGAAAGAAAATAATAAAGATCAGAGAGGCAATAAACAAAATAGAGTCTAGAGAAACAATACAAAAGGTTTATGAAACTAAGAGCTGGTTCTTTGAAAGCATAAACAAAATTGACAACCACTTAAACAGCCTCATCAAAGAAAAAGGGCCAAATAAATAAGAAGGGCCAAATAAATAAGGACCAAATAAATAAAATCAGAAATGAAAGAGGAAAAATAACTATGAACTCCACAGAATACAAGGATTATAAGAAAATACTATGAGAAATCATATGCCAACATATTGGACAAGCTGGAAGAAATTGATACATTCCTAGAAATATGCAATTTCCAAAGACTGAGTTAAGAAGAAATGAAAGATCTAAACTGATCGATTATTACCAACAAAAGTGAACCAGTAATCAATATGTTCCACACACAGACAAAAAAAAAAATGTCCAGGACTAGATGGCTTCATAGGGGACTTTTATCAAACAATCGATGAAGAATTAACACTTATTGTTCTCAAATTATTCAAAAAATTTCAAAAACAGAAAAGGCTCCCTAACTCTTTATATGAGGCCACCATTACCTTCATTCCAAACCTAGACAAAGACATTACGACAACAACAACAACAACAACAACAACAACAACAATAACAACAAAACTATAGGCCAATATATCTTATGAAGAGTGATGCAAAAATTCTTAACAGAATATTAGCAAATCAAATTTGGAAGTACATTAAAAATATCATACACCATGATCAAGTTGGATTTATTCTTGGGATGTGGGTTGGTACAATATCCACAAATCAATTAATGTGATGCACCACATTAACAAATAAAAATAAAAATTATATGATCATTTTAATAGATACATAAAAAGCATTTCATGAAACCTAGCAGCTATTTACTATAAAAACTCTCTACAAAGGGGGAATAGAGAGAATATACCTCAACATAAAAGAGGCCATATATGACAAAACTATAGCGACCATCATACTCAAAGGAGAAATGCTGAAAGCATATTTCCTAAGACCAGGAACAAGACAAGTTCACACATATTTGACATTATATTTGAAGTCTTAGCCATGGCAATAAAACAAGAAAGAGAAATAAAAGCTATCCAAATTGGAAAGAAATAAGTAACATTTTCATTATTTTTTTTCTTTCTTTCTTTCTTTCCTTCCTTCCTTCCTTCCTTCCTTC
>NW_024340913.1:0-331 GCF_902729225.1 Pteropus medius
ACCAGGCGAGACCGGGTGAGATCCCGTGAGACAAGGCGCAACCCGGAGAGGCCTCGCGTGGTGGCCGTCCCAGCGGGAGTCCTGGCCTCGTTGTCACCTCCCTTTTTCTCTCGCTCCTCTGGGGTCCTCGCCACACGCCCGCTCACCAGCGGCGTCTTCCTCCGCGTCAGACGTGAGGCCCCTGCGAGGCAGGAGCGTCGAGACAGCGCGGGCTCTGGAGTCCCGCGAGACCAGGCGAGACCGGGTGAGATCCCGTGAGACAAGGCGCAACCCGGAGAGGCCTCGCGTGGTGGCCGTCCCAGCGGGAGTCCTGGCCTCGTTGTCACCTCCC
>NW_024340914.1:0-37282 GCF_902729225.1 Pteropus medius
AGAATCTAGCACACAATAAAAACATACCACTGCAAACCCATTGAAAGAGCTACAATTAAAAACACTGACCATAACCAGTGCCCCCAGGAATCTAAAGCAACTATGACTCACACTGTTAGATGTAAAATGGTATAGTTGCAAAACATTTCGACACATTCTAACACAACTTTAAAATACACCTCTCACATAATCCAGTCATTCTATTCCTCGGAGTTTATCCAATAAAGATGAAATTATATGTCCACGCAAAGACTCATATAAGAATGTCCCTAGCAGGGGAAAGTGGGGAGTGCTTGAGCAGGATAACGAGGGAGAAATCCAAATCTAGGGAGAAGGATGAATACCTTCATTAGCTATCTTGAGTGTGGTGAAGGTTTCACAAACACACGCATGCACACATAAATGCACACATGTATCAAAATATATTTTGTTTACTTTTAAGTCGTGCAGTTCCTTTTAAATCAAGTAAATTCAATTAAGTTGTTAAAAATTATGTGGGATGCATCAAAATATGTGTCTAAAGGAAAATTTAGAGCACTGATGCAAAAGAGGATAGCCTAAAAATTTAAGATTTGAAAATACACTTCACAAAATGAGAATATAAAGAAGGAATTTAAAACTGAAATTTTGAACATGAAAAATTAACGCCGATTATGAAAACATAAATAAGTGACAAATCCAAGACTTTTTTATTTAAATGATAAAAATATGATAAACCCCTGGCAATACTGATCAAGGGGATGAAGAAGACACACACTATGAATAGCAGGATTATAGAGGGGATGATCTTTAGGTTCCTGAGACACATACATTCTGTTATAAGGAAATATATGGCAATGAATTTCAAATTTATGAAATGATAAATGTTTTCTTAAATAACAAGAGAGTTAAACTAGGAAATCTCAAGGATTCTCTATCTATTTAATAAACTGCAACTGTATAGAAAAACCTTCCAAAACCTGAATTCCATATCCTGATATCCTGATGTTTCTCATATAACTGAGAAATAAATAACACCAATCTTGAACAACCTCTTCCACGAAAGAGAAACAGCAAAAAACCCTTGCCAAAATGTTTTATGAGACCCCTAGAAACTTGATATCAAAATGATATCATTGCATGAAAGGAAAATCAAAGTTTTTTATGCCTCATGACAAACACCAAAAAAGTAAAGTAAGTGAAAACCTTATGTTTGACTAACAGAATCCAAAGATAATTCAACTATGTAATACACAAGAAACAAATTAATACAAGAATGGACTCCTGTTGGTTTAACACTTTCAAGTAAAACTCCCTTGAAAAACAGAGGAATGAAATCATGTCACTATGGCAGTCGGTAGAGAAAACATATTTGATTTAATTAACTACCTATGATTTAAAAAAAAAAACCTTAGAAAGCTGCAGCATATATATTTACTGGTGAAATATTGAAAAACTTTTCCTTGAGATCAAACTAGAAACAAGGATGTCTACTAACACCACTTGTAATCAACATTTTAGGGAAAATTTAGTCAGGACGATAATGAAATAAAGAAAAAGAAGAGAAATCAAGCATAAAGATTGGACATGACTAAATGAACACGTCTTATTCACAGATCACATAATTATGTCTCCATACTATCTAAAAGCAACTTATAGGTAAAGCATTAGAACTGATTTATCAAGGTTGTTGGATACAGTTAAACATAAACACATTTCTCTGAGAATAGCAATAACCTTTTCATATACATCATAAGAAATAGCACAAAAACTCCACAGGACAAGGATATGTGGTTAAGGCATTTTCTATGCAGCTTTCGGATAAATTTCGAGAGTCATGATAACTCTGATATTGTCATTTTTAATGATATTATGCTAATAGAGATCATAAAAGATTAGAAACTTTACAATACACTTGCCATTGAATGCCAGGGGAACAACAAAAAGAGCATTATTTGTGACAATGTTACCTACGATCCCTATTTAATGATCTCATTTTAGAAACGAGAGAAATAAAATCATAAGTTTTATGGGGAAATAATTTATTATGACACACTTTAAAAAAGCTGATCTCAAATCAGTCAATGTTTTCAGCATGACTTCTTACCTATTCTGTACTACCGTAAGAGGGAAAATCATGTAAGTAGAGGTTCAGAAAACGATCATTAGTGATATACCATCATATAACTATTTAATTTTCTTTTACTACTGCTAGCAAATTTTGCTCACTGCAAAAATTTTCAAAAAAAATGCAATGCATATTTCATTTCAGAAATATCCAAGAATATCAATAAAGTGTGCACAGAAACAGATATATACATAACTATGCATTTACATAAAGAATATATTTATATACGCACACATTTAAAATTTTAATTACCTTTTTCCTTTATTAGCAATACATCATGGAAATATTATGTATAAGTATACAAGATATACCTGATTGACTGTATAGTTACATAATATCCATAAAATGAACACAATATAATTCATTAAAAAATAGTTCCTTTGCCAATTATGTAACCATACATTTATGCTCAATTGTGATATAGTCCTCAAGTCAAATTATTTTAGAGTATGTAAAAAAGTTGGTAAAAATGCCAAATTAATTTCTAAAAGACCAGTACCGCTTTATAATTCCTCAATAATTTGTTATCACGATAAAGAGAATTTTGTTTTTCCTTTAATTTGTACTAATTATTAAGCACATTCAATATAATTATGGACAATTCATGCTTATTTTGTGTAAACTGTTGTATTTTACTATTCCGTTTGTTAGTTTATCACTTTTTAATTTAGAACAAAAATTTTATACAGTAAAACTATATGTATGCATGTACTTGTTACTTTCCCTTATCTTCTATGTATTGCCTGTTACTGAATCAACTCCCATGATAGACTATATTTACATAAATAGCTTCAGATATACAATATGACTTGCCAATGCAAGTATTTTACTGTAGGTAATACGAGTCACTTCATGATTCTTTATAAAGGAATTTAATTTCTTTTCATACATTTTCTCGTGCATGTCAACATTAGCAACAGATAAGCAATTATAAAAGCAATTTTGATATTTTTACTTGGGAATGTACTTAAATTATTTTATTTTGTGTATAATTTGTACGTGTGTATTAAATAAGAGTTAAAAATAAAATATAGTTTCCTATGGGAGATTTGCTTTTGCTGTTTTCTTGCTACTGTCAATCAAATACTTTTCTTTAGATAAATGGAATAATTTCTATTAACAATATAGGTTTTGAAATTTTTGAAATATTATTTAACTACATATTAGGCATCTATATAAAATAAAAAGAATACAAGTAAAATCAACAAACATATACCAAGTGAAAACATCTGAAAAATAAAGATATATTACCTATCCCAGAAAAAATGATTTATAAGATGGCTGCCCTCTCAATGGAATCCACAGAGAACCAGAGAAAATGAAGAATCCTTCCGATGCTGAAAGATAATATAAAACTGTCAACCCAGAATTCTACATCCATCAAAATTAAGCTTCCAAACTGAGAGTTAAATAAGACATAGCTACATAAACAAACCTGAGACAACTTTTTGGTCGATAAACTGTAAATTACATGGCTAACAGCCCGTGCTGCATACAAAACCAACGGAAAACAAGAGTCAAAGATGGCGGGCCAAGATGGCGCCCTCCACTGTTGGTCGTTGGTAATGGCAGCTGATTGACATTTCAGCCTATGAGCTCACAAAGCAACCAAACTGCTGCACGCTATTGGTTACAAGAGAGTCACCGAGGTAGGCCCATAAACCTGGGAGGGGCCATAAAGGGCATCTCTTGAAGCAAAAGTGTCAAAACATATGTGGCAACTGTCCAGAATCCTGGGAAGGGCCATGAACTCCAACTCTTGAAGCAAGGGAGTGTCAAAACCTTGTGGCATGTGTTTAAATTGCCGAAGATAAAAATCCAAGACAGGAATTTAAATTGAATGGCAAAAATTACTCAATAAAAAACAAAAGCAAGCACAAAAAGAACAGAGAAATAAAAAGAGATGGGGAAAACAGAAAAGGAAGGAAAAAATGGACAACTGTACATCAATCCATATTCATAAAATACTAACTTTATAAAGTCTATACTTTCCAATTAAAATGTAAAGTTTTTCAGACTAGAAAAAAAGCAAGTCCCAATTATATGCTGGTTATATGAAGAGCAATTTAAAATGAAAGATATTGTAAGGTTGAAAGTAACAGTACAGAAAAATGATACACCATGCAAAATTAAGCATAAAAAAACTGAGAAGAGTAAATTAATGATAAACAAATTAGACTTCCAGGAAAGGAGGATAACTGGAGATAAAGAGTGACATTGCATTAAGATTAAAAAATTCATTCATCGGTAATGGAAGAAATGCATTATATATGTGAGAAATGTCATTGAAGAATTTAGAAACAAAGACAAAATATAAGCAATTGCATTCCAATAAAAATGAAATTATATGAAATATAAAACCCAACTTAACAAAAAGTGAAACGGAAATCTACACAGTCCTATGTTTAGTAAATAAGTTGAATCTATAATGAAAAATCTTCTATAAGCAAATCCCATGCTCTGGTGATTGAATTGGTAAATTGCCTTGTATAATTAAGAAAAAAAAATAACACCAATCTTACATAAGACATTACAGAGAATAAAAGTAGTAGGCAACCCCTCCAAATATTTAAAGAATGTTATAAAAACTTTACACCAAACTGAGGATATCACATAGAAAAAGAAATCGTGGCCAAATGCAAAAAAAAGAAAAGTAAAGTATGTTTAACAAACTGAATCCAAAGTTACATCAAATCTGAAACACCATGAACACACTAGGTTGTACCCAGGAATAAATTCTTGGTGGATTAACTTTTAAATCAAAGTATTTCAATAAAACAAAGGAACTAAATAGTGTAATTATTATAATAGATACAAAAAAATAATATAACTTACCATCCACTTAGGATTATTTTAAAAAATTCATAAGACCGCAGTTACTATTATAATAAGGCCTGAAATATTTCAATCTTCCCCTGAGATTAGGAATGAGAAAAGGATTCCTATCATCATTTCACTTCAATATTTATGTAGGACAACAATACACGAAAAAGAGAAAAAAGATATAAGGGTGAGAAAGGAAAAAATGCAACTGCCATTATTCACATGCTTAAAGAGTATGTTTCTAGACTACCTAAAATCAATCTACATATTATATATTAGAATTGATAAGTGAATTTAGCAAGATTGTTGGATGCATAATAAAACATCAATGGTAACTGTAATTCCAAATGCCAGCAACAAATAATTAGAAGATTAAATTGATTATAAATACCATTTACGACAACCTCCAAGATCACCAAACTCCTAGGTATAATTTTAATAAAAATTGTGCAAGCTCTTTGCACGGCAAACTGTGAAAAATTATCGATAGGAATTAATGAAGATATGAACAATTTGAATGGTGTCCAAAGCTTATTAAATGGAAGAGCCGTTATTTTCAGGTGACCAACACTTCCCACTTTGAAGCACATGCAATCTCATTCGATGCGAACCCAAGTCAAAGCCCAGCATTTCCAGGAATTCAGTATGTTCTGTAAAGGCATAAGTAAAAAATGTTTTGGGGCTAATGAGGAGAATTAATAGAAAGTTAGATCCCGGTTAAATAGGAAGAAGGGAAAACCTACTGGTGACTGTTAAGGACAGTTCTGAAAATTGGTGGTTGCCTGCCACTGAAGTTCATGGAGAAGCTGTATAGTACCTTGGTGGAGACATTCTACTGGAAAATTAAAGATAGGCTGATGGCTGATGACAGCTACACTTTATATGTTAATAGCTGACATATGATTCTATTATTTTAGAGTATTTGGGTATCTGATAACCTATTGACTTTTCTATAGCCTAGTATTCCAGAATCAATCTTTTAAACCATGGGGAGATTTTTCATTTTTAGGATTATTTTTAAATGGCATGCTTATATAGAAGGTGGGGTATATAATTTGCTGAACATTTCAATGTTACCATCGGTATGGGGTATTGTGATTACGCTGGTGTTTGTGCCATGGACTGGAGCATATAGATCCCACAGAATTTAAGCACTTAAGAAGTTTTGCATCACACGTTTAAGAAAAAGACACTAAGGTCAGAGAAGAGAAGCAAAGTGATTTTCCCAAGTTTATGGAGAAAGAATGGCACAACAGAGTGTGACACTATGCTATTCTCTCAAGGTGAGTTTCCATAAAAATACCCATTTATTAACAAGTGTGCCTCCTTTAAACAAGAGGCGGATACATTCAAAACCATTAGAATAATTTCCTCAGATTTGCATAGATTCTTTAACTGGACTCTACTGTTCTTACCATTTTAGAAATAATTTATTAAAGCACAATGCTTAGTTAATCTGTGAGGTCAACCAAGGGTTGCCTCGCCTAAAAAAGAAAAAAGAAAAAGAAAAAAAGAAACTGAGAACTTCAAGGAGTAAAGACCACTAGGAAAGACATATTAAGAATGAAAGTAGGCTCAAATAATCAATACCAAGCATGTAGAGAGCATAATACCACATATCCTGGAAACATATACATAATAAGGAAATTCATTCTGATATATTAGAAATTACACAAAATGACAAATTCAAAAAGAAACACGCATATGTCCATTGATCTTGGGAAACATTAATAGTCCTTTATCTATCAAGTCAATTTTGTCTAACGAAACTTCCTACAAATGATTTCCATGCCTAGTGCTTTAAGCCATGAACTTTACCATATAACTGAGAAAGAGAAATTAACCTGGTACACCCTCTTCCACAGAAGAGAAAGAGTAAAAGCACTCTCCAAATCTTTTTATTGGATCTGTATAAACTTTACATAGAACTATGAAGGATATTATCTTAGGTTTATATCCCTCGTAACATACAACAATGGCAGCAAAACTTTTTGACGAGCAGAACCCTAAAATACATCAAATATATAATGCAGCATGAACAATTTTGGTTTAAGCCAAGAATAAATTATCGTAGATTCAATATTCAGAAGTCAAACGATTTTAACAAAGGAAAAGATCATGTCTTATCCCAATAGGCAGAAAAATGATTTGACAAAATTTGCTGTTCACGTGTGATGAAAAATAACTTAGAGAATGGAAGAATATCATGATTGGAATTGGAATATTGAGAATTTTCACCTAGAGGTGAGGACTGAGAAAAGGATGCCTAATATCACTAATTCTAATCAACATTTTATAGAGGTCCTATCCAGGGCAACAATGCAAGAAAAAGAAAACCTCTATAAAGACTTGAAAGGAGGAAATGGAAAAACTTTATTCAAGAGCACGATTATGTTGACAGACTGAAAGCAACCTGTAGGTGATATATTAGAATTGCTTAGAGTATTTAGCAAATTTGCTAGATTGCATTCAGTTTAACATGAACAGATTTTTCTAAGAATATCAAATCTTAATAAATTTTTATACCTATCATAAGAAATGGCACAAATACCACATGATGAGGTCATATTTTGAGGCTTTTCTATATATTTATCAAATAAAACTAGAGTGTTATAATCCTGAATATTTTTGTCATTTTTATGATATCATGGTAACAGAAGCTCCAGTACAGAAGATAAAATTTGCAATACACGTGACATTTAATCCCAGTGGAACAATAAAATAGAACATTATTTGTGGTAATTTTACTTATGGACTGTAGTTTAATGATCTCACTAACTAGAGTGCAGCTTCTCTTAAGTGGTTCATAGTGAAATTAGTTTCTTTACATTTATTTTTAAAATATTTTCATTGTATTTTGCCTCTAACTCTTTCTAACTCTTTTCTAAATCTGTCTATAAGCCTAGCTTGTAATGCTATTCTGTACGACTTAGAAGAAAAGACAGCACAGATCTTTCAAAACAACTATTAGTAATAGGTCATCATGTGACTATTTGTTTTTATTTACATCTTTAAATGCATACACATTTGGCATATGTTCAGTGTAAAATTTTCAAAGAAAGAATGCCAATACATATCCCTATAAGAGGTGATAATGATTGGCAATGAAGTGTATATAAAAATATGCACATGTATTGAAGTGAATCATATATTTACATATTTGTACATACGTCTGTAAGTAAATTACAACGTGCTTTCTTTATACTAGCAATAAATCTTGGAGATGAATTCTGTAACAATTTCAATGAGAGATTCTAAAAGCTGCAAAGTAAAACAGTATAGGAACAGCATAAGTTTTTTAAAAGCTGTTTTGCCTTTTTCCCTCCTTTTCTTACTTTCATAAAATTGACGTGAAGTTCATGTAACATAAAATAAACCACTTTAAAGTGAACAATTCAGTGGCATTTGTTTTGCCTTTCTTGTACTGTATCTTAATGTGCGTGTGTGAGCACCTTTGTCAGATACAGTCCTGGAAGGAAAATTACTGTGCAAAATATTTTGTATTTAAAATTTAACAAAAAATGACAAATTATATTCCAAAAACCCAGCACCATTTCATATTTCTTCAATAACGCACTATCGAGATAAATAAGGATATCTTGGTATTTAAAAGGTTTACATTCATTAAGTATTAAGCATGTTAATATACTAATGGACCATTTATTTTTATTTTCTTTATATCCTGGGATGCAAATTACTAATTCCATTTGTTAAGTAGTCTATCATTTAATAATTACTTGAATACCAAAACTATTATATTAAATACATATCTATCTCACATCATTATTCTTCAAGAGATTTTTGGCTTTCCTCATACACTATCACATCCAGGTCAACATAAGCATTAGAAGAGAAATTGTAAAAACAAACATTTTTAACATTTTGCTTGTGAATGTGTTTGTTTTAATTGTATATCTTTATGCCGATATTTTTAAAATTTCATTAAGAAATTATGCTATTTTAGTGCTTTTCATACAGCTTTTTCCTTTGGGGGGTTTGTCTGCTCTTGTCAATTAAATAAGCTATTTTCTTACGTAAGGAGAATAATTTTAATGATAAAATAGCTTAAGTTTTTGAAATACTATTAATAAACTCTACATTGGACGTCTATATAAAATATGAAATATATTAATGAATTGAACAAACATATATCCACCAAAAAAATCAAAGACTTAAAAATACATTATGTACCAGGGAATGATGATTTAAATGGTAACTGCCTTCTCTACAGTATCCAAGACCCACCAAAGAAAATAGGACAGTATCAAGCACCAAGGAAGGAAAAAAAGAGAACTCCCATCTCACATTCTATAGCAAGCAAAATTATCCTTCCAAATGAGAGTGAAATAGACACAGCCATATAACCAAATCTGAGATAGTTCATCGCTGATCAACCTGTAATACAAGTGATGCTAAAGAAAGTTCTTCAGGCTGTAGGGAAATGACATATGATGGAAACTAAGATGTATACATACAAATGAAGAGCAGTGAATAGAGAAAACACGTGGATAATTATAAAAGGCTAACATTTCTATAATTTCTTTGAAAAAAAATTGATTCTTTAATGGGAGAATAAATGCAAATTTCCTCTTGTAAGCTTACAAAAGGTGAGTCCTAGAGCAAATTAAGCCAGAAACATCGCCGGAGGCAAAAATGATAAAACTGAAACTGTCCCACTTCAGGCACATCATGAGAAGGCAGGGTTCTTTGGAAAAGATAATAATGGGGAGAAAATAGAAGGCAGAAGGAAAAATGAAGACAGAATATCAGATGGACTGCTCCATAACTGAAGTCATAGGCATGAGTCCACAGGAGCTGAGCAGGGCTGTCGGGGACAGGACATAATGCACATCACTCATTCACAGGGTTCCCAGGAGTCCGCGCTGACTCAACAGCACATAACACACAACAGGTTACATTTGGAAAGAATGATATCGGATACAACTAGGTACACCACAAGAAGTCAAAAATTCAAAGACCAATCCCTTGAGTAAGCACCAAACATAACACAAAAATATATAGGTAATACTCTACTTACTGTAACTAGAACACACTTATACTAAATTTAAAGTACACTTTAGAGGTAACTGTCCATTTCTATGAATTTTTTTGTATATCCTTTGATGGATGTTACTAATTTCACTTTTATTATTCTTCTATCATTCATAATTATTGTTCACCAAAATTACAGTACATGAAGCACACAAACACACTAGATAGATATATAGATAGGTGATATATAAATTGGTGACAGACAGGCTCATAAATACTTGTTGCACTTATGTTCTATATATTACTTGGTACTTAATTGTTTCTGATACGTGTTATGTTTATATAACGCATTTTGTATTTAAATACATTTTGCCAAAGCACAATACTATTGTATATTATAGGAGATGACACAACTCTAAGTAGAACATGAAGAATAAAGAATTCAAATGGCAATCCCTAGTTTTATATGCTAAAACTACAAAAACTGATCAAAGAAATTTAAGATATAAAGATATGGAGAAATGTACCATATTCATGTATTGCAAGACTCAACATAGTAAAATAAACATTTCAATCTCCACAAACTGATATATTAGTTTAATCCTATTCCTAATAAAATTACAACAAAGTTTTTTAAAGATACAGACAAAATTGTTCTAGTATGTATATGATAGGACAAAGGACACAGAATAAAAACTATTTTTAAAAAGAAGAATGAACTTGGAAGAATCACTCTACCCAATTTCAAGGCATATTTTCCAGCTACAGTAACCACAACAGTGTGATATTGTTGGAAAGACAGACACACAGTCTCACACAATAGAAAGAGAACTCAAAAACGGCCCCATACCGGTATGGCCAACACATTTTTTATAAAGCTGGAAAAGCAATTTCATGGAGAAAAGAACAAACTTTTCAACAAATGGTGCTAGAGCAATTGGATAACCATACACAAAAATGTAAACCTGAATCTAAAACCTAACAACTTATACAAAAATGAGCTTGTAATGAATCATATTTTTTTTTTTTTCAAAATAGCGGCAATAAATCTTTGGGCCTAGGTCTAAGGAGTGTCCTTAAACTTGACACCAAAATTTGACCCATAAAGGAAAAATTTTGATACTTTAGACTCCATATTATTTAAAGATTTTCCTATTTAAAAAGTTGCATCGTCAGTTAAGAGTATAAACAGACAAGTTACAGATTTGGAGAAAATATTTTCAAGCCATAGGGCCAATACAGAACTAGTATCTAGAATATATAAAGAACTCTTAAAGTAGCAATATAAAATAAACAATGTGATTTGAAAATGAGCAAAAGATATGAACAAAAATTTCACTAAGGAGCATGTGAAGATGGCAAATAAGCACATGAAAAAATGTTCAACATTATAGCCATCGGGTAAATGCAAATTAAAACCGCAGTGAGACATCTTTACACAGAAAAGAATGACTAAAATAAAAAAATAATGACATAAACAAATGCTGATGAGATAGAGGAAAACTGGACCACTTAAAAAATGCTTGTGGAAATGTAAAATATTGCAGTCATGCTGGAAAACAGGCAGGTTCTTAAAAAACTGAGCTTGGAAATATATGATATAGTAAATGCACTCTCAGATATTAATCCAAGAGAAATGAAGATACCATTCACGCAGTAACCCATACACGAATGTTTATGGTAGATTTATCAGTATTAGCCAAAAACTAGAAACAACCATATAGTCTTCAAAGAGTGAATGGCTGATGGATGGATCTTGAGATAATCATGCTAAGTGAAATAACTCAGAAAAGGTTAGAGCCACTTGATATCACTCATATGTGAAATATGAAACTGAAAACAACAAACAAACATGACAAACAAACAGAGACATGGACATGGGCAGAGGATTAGTGGTTACCAGAGGGAAGAAGGAAAGAGAGGAAGTAGAGAGATGTAAAAGAGTCAAATATCGGGTGATGAAAGGAAATGTAACTCTGGGTGGTGAACACACAATGCAAAATACATACGACTTACTGTTGAATGATATACTTGAAACTTATTTGATTTTGTAAATGTCACTCCAATAACTTTTAACAAAAAATAAAAAAATACATTAAAAACCAAAGTGTGAATCGTTGAACAAAATATGGTACATCCACACTGTGAAATATTACTCAAAAAGAAAATGGAATAAACAACTGATGGAAACAATGACTTCGATGATTCTACAGACAATTACATGTTCTGAAATGAGCCAATCGCAAAGGTCACATGTACTATGACTGCATTTACATAACGATCTTGAAATGAAAAATTTTAGAAATGAAGAACAGATTAGTGGTTGCCAGAATTCAAGGACAGGAGGGGATGAGGGAGATGGGTTTGCCTTTAACTAAAATATAAGGAATCTTTGTGGTGATGGAAATGATATCTATATCTTGACTGTATTGATGTGAACGTCCTGACTGAGAAATTTTACTTTCCTCTTGGAAGATGTTAAAATTGGCTGGAAATAACTAAAAGGTACACAGGGATCTCTGTATTATTTTTCGTATCTGCAAATGAATGCACAGTTATCCCTTTCTATTTTGAACATTTAATTTAAATTGCTTATATTCTTAATTTACAAACTGCATTAACTGGATATATAAGAAGCAATATATATACAAATTAAAACATTTCAAAATAGTGTTTCTGAAGATACCTTCTTCTAGTAATAGCAGACCAGACTTTTCAGGCCAAATATTCTACTAAGAAAAACTGAAATATGGAAAAATATAAGACATCTGTTTGAAGATACAAACCCAAATAATCAAGCACTGCAAAGACTAAATCTCAGGGAAAAGACCAGCAAAGGGGGTGAGAACCAAATCTGGTAGCCTTTCTCCCCATGGGAATATCCTTCCTCAAATGAGAAGATTGAAAACCTAGGATCCTAAGCAGAAAGGTTTAGCTGAAAAGCTAGGCACCTGAGTAACATTTCTGGTGGACTCACCAGCCCATAGGACACATACCAGATTTCACTACAAATATTTCCTGGAAAAGATTTACGAGATCCTTATTAAATGACTTTACATCAAAATGAAAAGAATATTAAAACAATGGAAATTTAATAGTATACATCCCTCATGAAAGGCATAGATATCCTCCCAAAATAAAACTTAAGTTTGACAAACAAAACTCTAAGCTATTTCAACTATAATACCCCGTGACAAATTGGGTTAACTGAAGAATGCATTACGGTGGGAGCAAAGTTTTGGGACCAAATGACGTTAACGAAAGAAAGAGCAACAAGCACGTCGCTATCACAACAGAGAAATAAAATAAAACCAAATTTAACATCTAGTCATGATAAGATTTTTTTAAAAATAAAAAACCTGTAGCCAACATCATAGCTGGTAGCAAAATATTGAAAACCTCCCCTGAAAACAGAAAAGAGACAAGGAAGCATCTACCATCACCAGTTCTATTCAATAAATTAAAAAAAAAAAAAAGTTTTAAATTTTAAAAAGCATAACAATTAGACTAGAAGATACTAAATCACTTTTTATCACAGATTGCATGTTTATATTTCCAGATTACATAAAAGCATTCTATAGACACTGCATTAGAATTAAATACTAAATTTGGCAAAACTGCTGGATTCCATTCTGTTAAACATCAGCATTTTCTAATAGTAAACGTTTACTAATAAATGTTCATAAAATTTAAAAATTACTAAAATAAAAACGACTAAAAAATAGAAACTGTTCCTAAAATGAAAAAAAATGTTACTTTACATACACATAAGAAATGACACAAAAACCCTACATGACCAGGTTATATTTTTGAGGCTTTTTCCATATATGGATCAGATGGTATTTGAGAGTGTTTTAACTCTGATTACTGCTATCAATTTTTCTGCTATCATGGAAACAGAGGCCCTTTACCATACTCCTGAAATTTAATTCTGGTGGAAAAATAAAACGAGCATTCTTCATGACAATTTTACATATTGCCTCTAGTTTAATTATCTCATTGACTAATTTGAGGTTAGCCCCTTATAAAACACTCGCCATTAATTTATTTTCTTCTCAAATTTTGTTTATATTTTTCTTATTTTTCTCTTCTAACTCTTCTCTAAACCTGTTGCCTTAAATCTATCAAGAGATTTTGCCTGGGAGACCAGGAAAAATGGAGTAGATGACAGAAGCTCTGTTCATCCCCTATTGTGACCACATGTAGTTGTAACGGAAACATGGAGCCAAAAGTAAGCTAAGTCACCTGAGGTCTAGATGAACAGAGCCCTACAACTAGAGAGAAAAATAAGAATCCCCCTGCAAAGATAGAAGGTAGGAGGGGGCAAAGATCAGAGGCTGCCAGGTCCCCAGCGGTGAGTGGGACAGAGGCTGCGGTAGCTGCAGTCTTTCCTCTTAAAGAGTCTGTGTCTGCAACCGGACGTCACAGTGACAGACTCACTCTAAGTATCACCTTCAAGACGGCTGGTCGGGGGGACCCAGGGACTTACAGGGGGACATTGAGTTGTTGAAGCGAGGGCTGGAGTCGAAGCTCTCTCACGGGCAGAAGTGCTGGCAGTATCCTTTGTTCCTCCATTGAGCCCTCCCCGCTCCCAGTGTGTGGACACAGTGCTGCCATAGCTGAAACCTCATCAAATTGGATAAAAGCGGTCGCTCAGCCCAAAAGATTCCCTGAAACTCTGCCTCCCACAACTCATGGACCCACCCAAGCCACATCCAGGTGTGTCCTTGGGGAGTCTCGTGCTCCGTGCCGAGTGGCTCCAAGACCCCCACTGGTGGCAGCTGACCTCGCATCTGTGGATTGCTTGCAGAATCTTAACAGGTGGCCCCAGAGGGGCACAGGCCGGGTCTAAGTGTAGACTGCAGCTGAACTCCTCTCAGGACTGTGCCACTGGACACCTACTACACAAAGCCATGCTAATAAGACCGAGAGACTTAGGAACTTTGCTTAGTACGTAGAAACAGATACAGGAAGGCAGCCAAAAACGGAGTCAAGCAATCTAACAGATGCAGAGTTCAAAAGGCTGGTTATAGAGATGTTCAATGAATGTAGGGAAGAGTTAATGAACTCAGTGAGAATTTTAACAAAGAGATAAAAACATAAAAATAGAAATGGAAATTATAAAAGGGAACTAGTCAGAAATGAAGAATACATTATATGACATGATGAGTATATTAGAGGGAATCAACAAAGTGGAGGAGGAAGAGGACTGAAACACCGATATAGAGGATGGGGGTGCAAAGGACGCCCAGTCAAAATGGCAAGAAGAAAGCAGCCAAGCATATAATAATTTAAGGAGCCTATGGGACAAAAGTAAATGTAAAAGCATCTGTGTCATAGGGGTAGCTGAAGGAAAACAGGGAGAACAAGAAGTTGAAAACCTATTTGAAGAAATAATGATGGAAAATTTCCCTCACCTGGTGAAGGAAATAGACATACAACCCCAGGAAGCTCAGAGTCTCCCAAAAAAGGAACCCAAAGAAACCCACACCAAGACATAACATAATTAAAACAGCAAAGGTTAAATACAAAGAGAGAATCTTAAAAGCAGCAAGAGAAAAGCAGTTACCTACAAGGGAGCACCCATAAGACTGGCAGCTGATTTCTCAACAGAAACTTTGCAGGCCAGAAGGGCTTGGCACAAAATATTCAGAGTGATGAAAACCCAGGCTCTATAACCATGAATACTTTATCCAGCAAAGCGATCATTGAGAGTCGAAAGACAGATAAAGAGCTTCCCAGACAAAAATAAGCTAAAATAATTCATCAACACCAAGCTAGTATTACAAGAAATCTTGGAGAGACTTCTTTAAGAAGAAAAAACATGTATCAAAACCATGAAGAAAGAATGGTAATAACTACATTCCTATCAACATGTATCTCAAATGGAAAAGAATTAAGTACTCCAATGAAAAGATAGAGTGGCTGAATGGATAAGAAAACAAGACCCCTATATATGCTGCCTACATGAGACTGACTTGATTAAATTGCACACACAGACTAAAAGGAAGGGGATGGAAAAAGATATTCCTTTCACGGACCTAGAGGGAATTGCACTGAATGAAATAAGTCAGATAGAGAAAGACAAATATCACATGATTTCATGGACATGTGGATTCTAAAGGACAAAATCAAGAACAACCAAAACAAAAAATAGAAACAAACTCATAGCTACAGAGAGTATTTTGAGAGCTAATACACAAGAGGGCGGTTAGGAAGATGATGAAAAAGGGCAAAGGGATTAAGAAATACAAAAGGACATATACGAAGTACTCATGGAGATATAAAGTGTAGCATAAGGAAAATAATTAACAGTGTTGTAATACACATATACGGGAGAAGAGAGATACTAGATTTAGTGCAGTGATCGCTTTTTGAGTTATACAGATCTCTAATCACTATGCTCTACACCTGGAACTAATATATTATTGTATGTCAACTATAATTAAGAAAACCTCATTGAATTGTACAATGTAAAAATGATGAGCTATTTGTCTATTACATCTAAATAAAGCTGTGGGGGAAAAAAGATTTTTGCGCCCTCATATACTATCACATCCTGATGAACATTAGCATCAGATCAGAAACAATTAAAACATTTTTGATATTCTACTTTTGTGCTGATATTATTTTCATTTGTATATAAACAGCGAAGACATTTGTATATTATAAGAAAAACTGGTTCTATTTTGCTTATGGTACTTTTCATGCACCCTTTTTTTCTCATTTCAGTTTTTTTGCTATTTATCAAAAGTAATTTTTTTAAATAAATGGGATGATTTTTGTTTACAATACAACAAGTTTTTTATTTCATTAGTAAACTATATTTGAAATACATATAAAATGCAAAACATTTTAATGAACTGAATAAATGGATATCCACCAAAAGTTTCAAGAAATACATATATTACCTATCTGGGAATGATGATTTAAACGTTTATGGCCTTCTCCACAAAATCCATAGAGAATCTGAGAAAATAGAGCATCCTGTTTCAATTATAAATGAAAAGATAAAACTTTCAAACCAGAATTTTAGATTCAACAAATTACTCTTCTAAACTGAGAGTGAGTAAGACGTATCTACATAAGTAAATCTGAGACAATTTGTCATTGGCCTAACTGGATACAAGTACTATTTAAGGAATGTATAACTTTCCAATGGTTACCATAAAAACAATTCCATATACTGGATTGCTTTAAAAAATTATAAAAGAAATTTCTTGTCTCACAGTTTTGGAAGTTGGAAGTCTGAAACCAAGCTGAAGACATGGCCGTGCACCCTCTAAAACCTATAGGGGAATCCTTTCTGGCCTCTTCCTAGCTTCTAGTGGTTTCCCAGCAGCAACCTTTGGCATTCCTTTGCTTACACATGCATTTTTCCAAATCCTCCATCTTCATATGGCATTCGCTCTGGGTGTATCTTCGCATACTCTTCCCTCTATGCATATCTGTGTCTGTGTCCAAATATCTCCTTGGGACATAGACACAGATATGCATAGAAGGACATCAGTCACAACCAATTAGGGCCAAACTTAATGACCTCATCTTGACTACATCTGTAAAGATCTTATTTCCAAAGAAGGTCACATTCCAAAGTACCAGGAGTTAGGACTTGTTTGAGCGACACAATTCAACAAGGAAGTTCTTCAGGCCAAAGGGAAATGACGACTGATGGAAACCACGAACTACAGGGCTACAAGAAGTTGTGAAGAACACTAGATAAGGCAAACGAGTGGATAAATATAAAAAACTAATGCTTTCTATTGTTTATCTGAGAGACATCTGACACTTGAAAGGAAAAATGGCAAATGATATTATTGATATAAACTACAGAACAAGAACACAAACGAAAGGTAGCATAAAGAGAATTATAGTGTAGTGAGGGAGGTTACAGTTACAGGAAGTGATACTATCTAATTCCACTGAGAGTATGAAAAGTAAAGAACTCAAATATACATCCCTTGAGCAACTACTAAACATAACAATAATAAATACATAATATTCTACTTGTTATTACTGAATAACAAATAACCACAATACTGATTTTCTCTATTATCCTCCATATATCCTTGCTGTTTTTCTACTAAGCTTTCCCTCAATAATTTAACTCAGGCACATCACCTGTACTTGGTACAAGCTTGAAAATGAAGAAATATTAATGAGATGAATGAAATAATTACATTAAAAGAAATTAAGCAAATAATGGCAGAAAAGAAAAGCATCTATTGCTTATAAAGGACATTTAGGTTAAAAAAAAAATTGTAGATGTCTGGTTCCCAGAAGATGGAATAGACATACTTTCCTTATTTCTCATCCTAATTACAACTAAAATTTCTGGAAAGTATATATAAAAACAAACATAAAAATACTCTAAAGGGTGAAAAGACTAAGGAAGACTAACTAGGAACCTCAAAATCCAAGGAGCAACATGGTGCTACTTTCCACGTTTTATTTTCTATGTTTTATTTCTTTTTTGCTTCTTAGACCTGGATCAGAAAAATAAATGTGAAAGTGTGCAGTCAAAAAAAAAAAATGTGACATCAGAAGTATGGTGGAATGAGGGGTCCCCTTGAGCTCTCTCTTTCAACCTACAAGTCGAACAGCTATAATCTAACAAAGGATTCCCAGCCTAACACACAAACGTTTCTGAGAGATCGGCCCACGGAAACATCTGAAGGTGGACAAATCTGGGGCAAACACGGAAGGAGGAAAGAAGAGTGAGACGGGTGTCCTGGGCGTACTCCAGAGCTCACTGAAGGGCTCGGTGAGAGGGAAGGAATCAGGGAATCAGGTTGCTGCATGCACTCTCTGTAGCCTGGAGCATTCCTGCCTGAATGATCAGCATATACTAAGGCTGAACCCAGTGATCTATGGGGCAGAGGCCAGAATACAGAAGTGCGATAGCTGTGCTCTAGCAGCTGCCACTGCCAGGCAGAACACAAAGCCACGGAGCCTGGTCACCTCCCCCAACTCTCCCATAGCTAGCAACGAACCCCAGAAAGTAATGTAACAGCAAGTGTGAAGCTCAAACCCCAGTATCTACAGCCCGAGTATTGGAGAAACTTCTTTTGAGTGGCAGAAACGCACTGCAGCTAATCTCAATGATAAGGGTAGAGATACAGAGGAGATGTAGCTGAGGCCTGGCAGTCGACATTACTGGGAGGAGAACAAAGCCACAATCACACCAACTACCTCTCTGGACATCCTTTTCCCCCCTCCCACCCTCCACACTCCCTCTAGCCAGCAGGAACCACTGGGATATCTCAGGAAGTGCAACACTGTGTCTGTCTACTGGCGACGCGCCAGGACCTCAGGGATTCATAACCACATCACCAATCACATTCTCCCACAGGGGTGGAGCCCTGAGACAGAAGCGGCACCCTCCTCCCCAGGGAAGAAAGGGCATTTTTCATTGAGCAGAGATGAGCAGGCCTGGGCAGTGCAGGAGGCATGCGCTCCTTCAAGCGCCACCTACTGGAAAACAGAAGAAAAAACTCTTCTTATCCACCTGCTGAAGAAACATCACTCTTAATAATAACAAAACTTTGAAAAAGAAGAGTTCATTCCCATAAATGCCTAGTAACAGAAATAGTTCATCAAATACCATGAAAAATCAAAGTAACAAGGCACTCTGACGACAATGCAATAGCTACAGAAAGTAAACCTAGAGACATAGAAACATATGATTTAAATGACAGAATTCAAGACTGCAGTTCTGAGAAAACTCAAAAAGATGTAAGAAAAGTCAGGTAGTTTAATGAACTCAGAAGTAAAATCAGTGGACAAAAGGAATACTTTACCAAAGAGAGTGAAACTCTAAAAAAGAACCAAATAGAAATTCTGGAGCTGAAGAACTCAATAAAAGAGATGAAGAATGATATAGGAGCTTAGGAAATAGAGCTGATCAAATGGAGGAAAAACTTAGTGATATCAAAGACAGAAACTTGTAAATGACTCAGATGGATGAAGAGAGAGATTTAAGAGTGAAAAAACAAATGAAAGAACATTACAAGAACTAACTCCTTAAGAAAGAGCCTATTGCCATGCCACCCTGAACAAACCTGATCCCATCTGATCTCGGAAGCTAAGCAGGGTCAGGCCTGGTTAGTACTTGGATGGGAGACCACCTGGGAAGATCAGGTGTTGTAGGTATAAAAAAATAAAAAATAAAAGACTGTAAGCTGACAAGGTCCTTGCAATCTGTGAGGTCAACCAATGGTTGCCTCAACTAAAAAAAAAAAAAAAAAGAGAGAGAGAGAGAGCAATATAAGAATAATGGATACACCAGAAGGAGAAGAGAGAATGGAACAGAGAGCCTATTCAAATAAATAGTCGGTGAGAATTTCCTAATCCTATGGAAAGAACTGGATCCTCGAATCCGAGAAGCTAGCACAACACCTAATTATCTCAATCCAAAAAGGCTTCTCCAAGGCACGTTATATTAAAACTGTCAGATACTAATGATAAATAAAGAATTCTCAAGGCGGCCAGGGAAAAGAAGACAGTAACTCATAAAGGAAATCCAATTAGATTATCATCAGATTTCTAAGAGGAAGCTTTAAAAGCTAGGAGGCAGTGGAATCAAATATTCAAACTATTGAAAGAGAAAAGTTACCACCCAAGAATCATTTATCTTGCAGAGTTATCCTTTGGATATGAGGAGAAATAAGAGACATTTTCAAATATACAGAAGCTGAAGGAATTTTCTAGCACAAGGCCTGCATTCCAGTAAATGCTGAAGGGGGTTATTCTACCTGAAGCAGACAAAAAAATACAAAACTATGAGTAAGACGACTAACAGACAAACAGAAGCAGGAAATTGAAACCCTTACTCAGAAAAGGGTATTATATACTTAAATATTATATAATGGTTAAAGTTGTAAAAACACTTTAAAAAGAGAAGAACTACTCCAACTCCAAAATGAACTCAGAACATAAATACGGATAATTTTTGACAACCAAAAGAGAAAAAAGGAGGGGGTAAATGTCCGACTAGCAAAGGGAAATAGAGATAAGACAAACACAGAAGAAAAAGGGCTAGCGTACATACGAAATATTTTTTTACATAAACTTAATGGTGATGACACACGCACAAAGAAATCCAGAACTGAGACCTACAACATAAAGAAAGAGGGAAGAGAGGGGAAAAAAAATCATAGCAACCACCAAACTAAAATAACAGACTGAAACACAAGGGCAAAGAAACAATGGGGACACCTAGCTACTAGAAAGCAAAAGATAAAATGTAAATGAAAATGGACAGAATGCACAGACACACAAAAAAAGGGAAAGAGTTGCAGACTGGATCAAAAAACAAAATCCAACCATATGCTGCCTTCCTGAGATACATCTCACTCAAGGATAAATACAGACTCAAAGTGAAAGGGCAGAAAACGATACTCCAAGCAAATGGCATCCAGAGAAAAGCGGGAGTAGCCATTCTCATATCTGACAAAACAGACTTCAAAGAAAAAAGGTATTTCATAGTGATAAAGGGGACAATACATCAAGAAGACATAACACTTATCAATATATATGCTCCCAATCAGGGAGTCCAAAATAATGTAAATCAACTACTAGTGGAATAAAAGGGAAAAACTGACAAAAACGAACGATAGTACAAGACTGAAATAACCCATCGACAGCTATGGATAGATTGCTGAAATAGAAAAGTAATAAGGAAGTATCAGCCTGCAATGACACATTAGACCTATTGGACATAATTGACATTAGAGAGCCTTTTATCCCAAATCACCAGATTATAAATTACCTAGTATAACCTCTAGTGCACACGGAACATTCTCAAGGATAGACCACATGTTGGAACACAAAATTAGCATCGATGAATTTAAGAAAACTGAAATCCTACCAAACATATTCTCCAATAACAATGCTTTGAAACCGGAGAGGAAATGCAAAACAAAAAGCATGAAATATCATAAATATGCGGAGAATAAACAACATGATACTAATGAATGAATGGATCAAAGAAGAAATAAGTAGAGAGATAAAAAGAAACAAAAACTAATGAGAATGAACATACAACATATCAAAAGTTTTGGGGAACAGCAAAAGTGGGAAAAAGAGGAAAGTTTACATCATTATACGGCTATCTCAAGAAACAAGAAAAATCCCAAATAAACAACATAACATTACATCTCAAAGAACTACAAAAAGAAGAACTAATGAAGCCCAAACACAGCAGAAACAATAAAAATTACAGAAAAATTGAATGAAATTGACGACAAAATGACAAATAAAAAAATTAACTCAACATAGAGCGTGTTATTGGAAAAGATCCGTAAAACTGACAAACTCCTAGCTAGAGTCACTAACAAAAAAAGAGGAAAGACACAAATAAACAAAATCAGAAATGAAAGAGAACTTACGACAGAAACTACAGAAATATAAAGGATCATTACAACAATACTATGAAAAACTATGTGGCACCAAATTCAATAACCTAGAAGAAATGGACAAGTTCTTAGAAATACACAACCTTCCTAGACTGAATCACAAAGAACTGGAAAATCTAAATAGACCGATCAACGGTACGGAAAATGAAACGACCATCTAAAACGTCTCAAAAAGTAAAAGTCCAGGACCAAATGGCTTCACTACTGAATTCTTCCAAGCATTCAAAGATGATTTAATACCTGTCCTTCTCAAACTCTTTCAAAATATTGAAGAAGAGCAATACTTCCTAACTCATTTTATGGGGCCAACGTTACTCTGATACCAAAACCTTGTAAGTATAAAACAATCAGAAAATTACAGACCAATATCTCTGATGAATACAGATGCAAAAATCCTAAACACAGTACTAGCAAATCGAATACAACAACACATTAAAAAGATTACACATCACAATTAAGTTGGGGTTCATTCCAGAAGGGCGAGGATGGTTCAACACAGGCAAATCGGTCGATGTGATGCGCCACATTAACAAACTATATGATAAAAATATGGTCATATCAATAGATAAAGAGAAAGCATTTGACAAGAAACAGCATCCATTTCTTATTCAAACGCTTAATAAAATGAGTATAGAAAGTACCTCAACGTCATAAAGGCCAGAAATGACAAACCCTCAGCTAATATCATACTTAATGGTGAAAAACTGAAAACTTTTCCTCTAAGATCAGGAACAAGACAAGGATGCCCACTCTCACCACTCTTATTCGATATAGTATTGGAAGTCCTAGCTAGAGCAATCAGGCAAGAGGAATAAAAGGCATTCGAATTTGGAATGAAGAAGTCAAATTATCTCTGTTTGCAGATGACATGATTCTCTACATAGAATACCTAAACACTTCACCAAAAAACTATTGGAAACAATAAACAAATAAAGTTGCAGGATACAAAAATCAATGTAGAAAAATCCATTGCGTTCCTATATACTAACAATGAAATTTCAAAAAAACAAATCAAGAAACAATTCCTTTTGCTATTACATTAAAAAGACTGAAACAGCTAGGAATAAACTTAACAAAGGATGTGAAGGAGCTATACACTGATCACTATCAAATATTATCAAAAGAAACTGAAGGAGAGACAAATCGAAAGATATTCCATGTTAATGGATTAAAAGAATCAACAAAGTTAAAATGACCATATAACCCAAGGCAATAAACAGATTTAATGCGATCTCCATCAAAATGCCAATGGCATTTTTTAAAGAAATAGAACAAAAAATCATCAGATTTCTATGGAATCGCAAAAGAACCCAAATAGCCAAAGTCAACCTTAGAAAAAAGAACACGGCCGGAGGTACTGCCTGACTTCAAATTATACTACTAAGCAACAATAATGAAAACACCATGGCATTGGCAGAAAAACAGACATACAAACCAATAGAACAGAACTGACAGTCAAGAAATAAAACCACATATAGATCGGGTTTATATATAAAAAATTTTCAACAAAGGAGCCAAAAACATACAATGGAGAAAAGAAAGCCTCCTTAATAAATGGTGCCGGGAAAATTGGAAAGCCACATGCGAAAGACGAAACTAGACTGCTGTCACCATTTACCAAAAGTAACTCAAAATGGACTAAAACCTAAATATAAGACATGAAACAATAAATTTCATAGAAAAAAATAGAGGCACTAAACTCATGGACCTTGGTTTGAGAGAGGACTTTATGAATTTGACCTCAAAGGCAAGGGAAGTGAAAGCAAAAATAAATGAATGGAACTATATCAAACTCAAAAGCTTCTGCACAGCAAAAGAAACCACCAACAAAACAAAGAGGCAAGTAACTGAATAGGAGAAGATATTTGCAAACAATGCCTCTGATAGGGACCTAATATCCAAAATATATAGAAAACTCACACAACAACAAAAAATGAAGCAATTCAATTAAAAAATGGCCAGAGGAACTGAACAGACACTGCTCCAAGACAAATGGCCAACAGACAGATGAAAAGATGCTTAACTTCACTAGTATTAGGGAAATGCAAATCAAAACCACAATGAGATACCACCTCACACCTGTATTATCAACAAGACAAGAAATAACAAGTGCTAAGAGATTGTAGAGAAAAGGGAACCCTCATGCACTGTTCGTGGAATGTAAACTGGTACATCCGCTACAGAAAACAGTATGGAGGTTCCTCAGAAAATTCAGAATAAAATGACCATATGACCCAGTAATCCCTCGTCTGGGAATCTACCCCCAACATTTCAAAACATTTATCCATGAAGGTATATGCACCCCGATATTCACTACAGGATTACTCGCAGTGGCCAGGACATGGAAACAACCAAAGTGTCCTTCGATGGATGATCAGATAAAGAAGATGTGGTACATACATACAATGGAATGTTACTCAGCCATAAGAAAAGATGAAATACTGCCATTTGCGACAACATGGATGGATCTTGAGATTACCATGCTAAGCAAAATAAGTCAGACAGGAAAAGTTGAGAATCGTATGATTTCACTCAGATGTGGGATATAAAACTGAAAGCAACAAACGAACAAGACTAACGAAAACTCACAGACACAGACAACAGTTTAATGGCTACCAGAGGGAAAGGGGGAAGGGAGGTGGTAGATAAGGAGAAAGGGGATCAAATATATGGTGACGGAAGGAGATTTGACTTTGTGGTGAACGCACAACGCGATATACAGATGATCTATTATAGAACTGTACACTTGAAATCTATATAATTTTATCAACTGATGTCACCCCAGCAATTTAAAAAAATGAATAGGCAACTGTTATATGAAAGGTCTATGACAGATCTCAAACAATACTGAACGAAAGAAGCAAGAGAGAATACAACATTTATAGAACATTTAAAGGGGGAAATATTAATCTGTACTGTTTAAGGATATATTTATTTATATATGGTAAATCCATAACAGAAGGCAATACAAACAAGATTATAAGTGTTACAATAAAAAAGAAGGCTCAACGAAAAGCCTGTTCTCTCTAGGTAGGCAAAGGACCAGGAAAGATCCAGGCAAACAACAGAGGAAATTCATACATAAAACAGTTCCATGCTAAACACCATCCTCATCCACACCAGCAGAGGCCCAGTAAAGAACCTAGACATTCACCATTACCAGGCTGTAAAGACTCAACCCAAACTGTCCCTCTCCCTGTGGATCTATTTTTTCCATTTACTGGGCATGCCAGAGAAAGAAAAGAGTATAACCTGCTTACATCCATGCGATTTACACGGACACCACACATCCTTTGAAGGGCTACAATAAAAGAGGGTGACCACAAGAAGTGCTAGCAAGGATGTAGCGCAACTGAGACTCACACACTGCTGCCAGAATGGAAGACTGTTACTACCACACTGCAAAACTCTTTCACATAGTCGAAAATAGCTTAAAGGTACACCTCTCATGTGATCTGGCCATACCATTCCTTCATGTTCATCCAAAAAAATAAAAATATACATCCACGCAAAGACATGTATCGTACAACAATGCACACACCATAGGAAAGGAGGTAGGTTTAGGTAGAAAAAGGAGGGGGAAACTCAACTTAGTGAAGGGATGGATATGTACAGTATTTTGCTTCTGGTGATGGTATTTAAAATATATATTAAGTCAAAACTTATATTGCTCAATTTAAACTTGTAACGTTTGTTTAAACTCAATTATATTTCAATGAAGCCATTACAAAGTGCGAGCTACAACAATCTGTATGGCTAAAGAAATATTTACAGCAGCAATAAATGCAAAATCCTGAAATTTGTGATTGTAGAATCCACCTCCTAATATTAGGGAGAAATCAATATCAAACTAGTAATCCAAATGAGACAACAAAATTAAAGTCTATGAGTGGTATTACAAAAAATACAGAGAAAAGATAAAAAAAACAATTTTTTTTTCTTTTTTTTGGTGGAGCTGCGGGGAGAGTTACATAAACCTCTGGTGAGACTGATAAAGGAAAACCAAAGATGAAGAAACGTACATGCGACATGAACAATGTGAAAAAGAAATCCTCGTGCCATATCCTGGTGACACAAGAATAATTATATAACCAACTTTATGCTAAAATGTTTGATATATGAAAAGCAAAAATTGCAAGGAAGACACAGCTTGATGAACAATAAAACTTACAGAATCTCAATTGTCCTATAACTTGTAAATAAGCTATGCCTATCATGAAATATTTTCCTACAAATGAATCTCATGTGCTGTGCCTTAAGTTGTGAACTTTTCCACATAATGAAAAAGGAAATAACACCTATCTAGCATAAGCCTTTCTAAATTATAGAAATATTAAAAGTGTTTCCCGATATGCTTTGTGAGATCCCTATAAACTTTACATCAAAATGATAAGAAAAAGAAAAGATAAAAAACAGTGGTGTATATTCTTCATCAATCCTTGACTCTCCCAAAAAAAAAAATTATGTTTGACAAGAAAAACCAAAAGTACTTCACCTATAATACCCCCGGAAACATACTGAGTTTAAACCAAGAAGGAATTCTAGTGAGATAAAAATTTCAGTATCAAATAACTATCATAAACCCAGTAACGATTAAAAAAATAAAAGCACAACCATTATCATACATATATGAACCCTTAGCCAAATATATACAACATCCCACTTCCACGTAGCCAGCGTCTACCTTCTCCATGCCAACAACCTCCGATCAGGGCACACCTGAAGCTTTCCTTCCTTTTTCCCACCAAAAAGCTTTCGAACTCCACTAGTCTGCCTTTGAGTCTCCGCCAAACACAAGTAATGTTGGCTGACTTCCTTGCTATAGCAAGCTCCAAATAAATAGCATTTTCTTATTCTTATTTGGATAATATTCGTTTATTTTACTATTCTATTCGTTAAATAGCCTATTATCTTATAAATATTTGAAATACTAAAAATTATTATATATTAATTGCATATATACATATACTCTTGTTACTTTCACATATATATAGAGAACGTGAGCCTCTCATGAATTTATTCCAATATGTATTTATATATACAAATTATTTCATATGTACACTATGTCTGCCAAATTGAATGTTATTATATATTATAATTACTACGGGTATAAAATATTTTGCTTTAAGTAGTATTTAACATTACATTATTGTTGATCAAGAGTTTTATTTGTTCTCATACAATTTCTCATGCATGTCAATATGAGAATCAAATTAATAATTAAAATAAATGCTTTTGATATTTGCATGGGAATTTGACAACTTATTTTAATTTGTATATAACATGTGTAGATATTTGTATATATTTCAAGGAGAAATCAAAATTAGATATTTTGGCTTTTGCGAAATATTTTTTCACATGAGATTTCTTTTGCTTTTGTTTTGTTGCTATTGTCAATCCCATAAATTGTCTTTATTTACATAAATGAAAAAGTTTAGATTGATAAAACAGCTATTAAAGTTTTAAAATATTTTGTCAGTAAAATGTATCTTGGACATCTATGTGAAATATACATATAACAGTGAAGTGCACAAATGTATAAGAGCAAACATTTCTGAAAAATAAAGCACATTACTTACCAAAAACGAGGATTTAAATGATGGCTGTATTCTCAAAAGAATCCTTGAAGATTCTTTTGAGAAAATGGGGCAGCATTCTTCAATGCTGAAAGAAAAAATAAAACTCTCAACCCAGAATTCTTTATTCACCAAAATTATCCTGCCTAACTGAGAGTGAAATAAGATACAGACATATAAACAAACTTGAGACGATTTTCCCTGTCCAAAAAATATTACAAAATCCTACAGGAAGTTCTTCAGGCTGAAGGGAAAAAATACCTGATAGAAAACTACAGAAAAGAGAGAAGAGCACTGGATACAGAAAATATGCAGATAAATATAAAAGACTACTTTTTTCTATATTTCTTTTTAAAAAACTGATTCTTTGAAAAATGATCAACCATACTTTACTTTTCAAAATTAATCTAAATGTATGTTTACGCTTTGTGCATTTAACTGAGTATACAATATATTTAAGAAAATTAACGGGCAAAAATAATTTACATATAATCAGTTTAAGTTTTAAATAAAAATATTTAAATAATATATTTGACAAACGAGTCAAGGGAAAAGAAATGGATTCATCCTGTTTTGAGGTTACATATACATAAATTGGTATACCTTAAACTAATAGATCAAGATAATTTAAAGATTCATATGTCAATGCTTTGAGTAACCAGTAAATATAATACAAATAGATATAGGTAAATTTTGGTTGTGCTTGCAGCATAAAAAAGTACCACAAAACTTGTCTTCCGTAATATACTCCATATTTACTTGTCTGTTTTCCACCAGGATAGACTTCAATAACATACCTCTATGTGCATACATAGCATATTTAGGAAACTAAAGAAACACTTTGGCAAAAGACTAGATAACTGACCAAAGGAGAAAAATAATGAAAACTAAAACATACTTCAAAAATTAGTATGTGCAGAGCTGTCTTCTTCAGTAATGGTAGATTAGCCACTTCTGCCCAACCATCCTGCTGTGAAAAGCAGGAAAGCTGTAAAATATTAACCATTTTGTTCAAAGGTACCACAAACACAAAGAAGCAAGCATCTGAAGAAACAAGATCTCAGAGGAGAAGCCCAGTCAATAAGACACAAATTCGGTAGCACTTTTCTCCATAAGCCTTTTGCTGATTCGGAGGTGACTGAGAACACAGGAAACTAAGAAAAAAGTTGCAGCTTGAGAACCTAAGCAATTGACCAGGGCTTCTAGTGGTCTCACCAACCCAGAGCACACAGATTGGTTTCAAGCCCCCCTGGCATAGAGAATCTGGAAAACAATCTAGCGGTGAATTTAACATCCTTAAGGGTCTAAGCTCTAAATGTTGAAATGAACCTGAAACAGAGAAGTACTCAAAAAATCTGAGACCCAGCTTTAAAAGACTCAATCACTGATTGTAATGAGATGAACTGTCTTACCACACTAACTGCTTCCCAGAAGCAAAAGAAAATGCTCGCTGGAGAAAGATAAAATCACCCAGAACCTCCAATTACCTCTATAGTATTTCATGTATAAATTCCTGCATCCAATAAAAAAGTAATTATACATACAAAAACATGAATGAGAACAAAAGGATCAGCGTCAGGCCTGCATCCAGTTTTTCCATTCCTGGGACAGAAAGAACAATGACTTAGTTACACCCATGCAATTTAGACTTATACTGACATATCACTGCACACCTAAAAGTGCTACCATTAAAAATAGTGACCATAACACTGACAAGTATATAGAGCAACTGTGCCATTCATACACTGCTAGTAGGATATAAAATCATATAATGATTACAAAGCACTTCGGTATTTTCTAAAGTATCTTAAAGATATACATATCATGTGACCCAGCCATTCCATTCCTTGATATTTATACAAGAAAAATGAAGTGGGTATGCTCACAAAGAATTCTATGAAAATGTTCACGGCATGAAAAATAGGGAAGGGCCTGGGCTAGATCACAATAGGGAAAAACGTGAAGATGCACATGGAAACCTGGGAGGGGGATGAATATGTTCATCAATTTAATTGTGACAATGATTTCAAAAATATAGATATTTTTAAAGTTACACTATTTTAATGTTGCATAGTTTATTTTAATTAACTACATCTATGAAAAACTATTAAAATGTGTGGGATCCACCAAAATATATATCTAAAGAGATTTTAACATTAAAAGCAAAAAAAGAAATCCTGAAAAGATCTGATAATCCACCTCAAAAATCAAGACAAGAATTGATTAAACTAAATAATAATAAAAGAAAATTAGAATCATTTAACGAAACTCAGAAAAAATACAAAGATCAAAAATCCAAAAATTGCTAATTTTTTTGGAAAAGGTTAAAAAAATCATAAATCCTGGCAAAACTGATCACACACAAAAAAAGAAAGACATCACATCGTTAATACCAGATATATAGAGTAAATCACCACAGATGCTATAGACCCTTACATAATACCTGAAGTCATATTACATGACAAAATTCCAGAAAGATACAGCTTAACAACAATTTTTAAAATTTTGTTTTAATTAAATTGTATCCACAACAAAAATCCTTCCTACAAATGATTTCTATGTGCTGATGCCTAATTGTGTGAACATTTCCATGAATATAAAAATAACACCAATCTTGCACAAATTCTTCCACAGAATAGAACAGTAAAAGCACTCACCAAAATATTTAATGAGATCCCTATACATTTTACACTAAACTGATAAGGACGTTAAAAGAAAGGAAAATCAATGGTTGACATGCATCATGACAACATATAAAAAAAATTCCTTATTTTTGAAAAACAAAATTCAAACACACTTCAGTTACAATATCCCATTAATTAAATGGGTTTAATTCAAGAATGGATTCTTAGTGGCTCAACATTTTAAAAGCAAATCTCTTTCACAAAACAAAAGACAAAATCATGTCATTATCACAACAGACACCAAGAAACCATTTGTCAAATTTACTATCAAGTTATGAGTTAAAAAAAATCAAAAATTATAGCAAATATAATTAATGATGCAATACTGAAAAACACAACCTGAGATCAGGATGGAGGAAAGGTTACCTACTATGACCAGTTCTATTCAACATTTTATGGAGATCATAGTCAGGCCAATAAAACAGGGAAAAGTTAAAAAATAAATTATTGGAAAGAAAGAAAGAAAAGAACACATCTTTATTTATATATTGTATGTTTATGTTTCCAGACTATCTAAAAACAATCTATATTAATAAATTAAGATAATTGCATTTAGTGTTATTGCTGGATTCCATAGTTTAAACACATTTGTCTGAAAACAGAAATTCTCATTAAACATTTTGTGCACATGATAAGAAATGGCATGAAAACCCTACACCAGAGCATAGTTTTAAGCCTTTTTCCATATACTGATCAGATAAAAAGTGAGGATTTTAACCCTGATTACTGTTGCCACTTTTTCTGATATCATGGCAACGGAGGCCCCTCAATAGTAAGCTCTACATTAAACTTGACATTTAACCCTAGAAGAGTAAAAAGAGCATTCTTTGTGACAATTTTACTTACGGCCCCTAGTTAAATGATTTCACTGACTAAATAGAGGTCAGCTTCTTATAAATGGTTCAAAACTAAAATTATTTCTCCATTTAAATTTTCTGTACTTTTTCTTATAATTTCTTTCCTATCTAGCTCTGGTCTAATTCTGGCTTTAAGCATAACTTCTCACTGAACTATACTACTTATAAAAATGAAAAAATGTTGATGATTCAAAAGAATCATTAGTGATATGCTGTCATGTGGCAATTTATTTTAATTGATTACGAATAAGATGTTCACTCAGCATAAAATTTCCAAACTATGCAGATACATATCCTTTCACAGACGTAACTATGACTAGCAGTAAACAGTGTAATTTAACAAATATACATATGAATATACATTTATATAAATACATTTATATACTTGTGAACATGTGAAATAAATTATAATTTGGTTGCTTTCTATTAAAAATATGTCCTAGAGATACCTTCTACAATTATTTAAGAGCTATCTGATTGGGGGTAAAACCTTCGGTGCACTTAGAGTATGAACACAATATAGTCCATTAAAATAGTTGTTTTGCCTTCTCGTATATTTTTATGTACACATTTGACAGGTTCTGTCAGATACAGTGATAGAAAGGCAATTACTGTGGAAAAGGGTAGGCAACTTTAAAATATTGGTAAAAAATAGTAAATTAATTTCCAAAACTCAATACCATTTTATACTCCCTCCAAATTCTGGTATCGATATATAAAAAAGGTTATATCTTTCTATTTATTTATTTAATTTCCACTAAGTATTAAGCACATTGTATATTAATTGCCGATTAGTACTTATTTTTGTGTATATCACATGCATTTTATTAACATAATTTTTAAAGAGTATATAATTATTCGAATATTAAAATCATTACCTAAGTATGTTTACATGTATATATGCATAAACATATTACTTCCACTCCCATTCTATACATTCCGTTATTGAACTGGTTCTGATATGTACTCTGTATAAATAATTTCACCAACAATGTTTTCCAAAGAATTTTATTGCATATTATATAATTCCAGTAAATATAAATATTTTGTTATAGGTAATGCATGTCACTTAATTGTTTTTTATCAAGAGTCTTAGTTTCTCATCCAATTCAACAATTATAACATAATATTAGAACAATTATAACAAGCCATTTTGATATTTTGCTTATGAATATGCTTAGTTTTAATTTGTATATAATCTATGTATATTTTTACATATCTTAGTAAGAAAAAATGAATGCTTTGGCTTTTGCTATTATTCACGTGAGCTTTTTTTTTGCTTTTGCTTTGGTTATTTTAAAGCCAATAAATTATCCTTTTATACAAATGAGAAATTCTGGATTGACAAAATCTCGATTTAAACTTTGAAATATTTTAGTAGTAAACTATATATTAGATATGTATATGAAATATAAAGAATATTAGTGAAGTGTACAAAATTGAAACCTCTGATAAGTCAAGACACGTTACCTCCCTCAGAACGACGACATAAACGATGGCCACCTTCTCAACAGAATCCGTAGAGAACCGGAGATAATGGAGCAGAATCTTTCTGACGCTGAAAGAAAAAATAAAACTGGCAATAGAATTATCTTTCCAAATTGAAAGTAAATTAAGACGGACCCAAATAAACAAACCCGAGATGATCCGTCTGTTACGACCTGTTACTGACGTTGCTACCGTAAGTTCAAAGGTTGAAGGGAAATGGCTCTAGATGGAAACTAAGAAGAACCGAAATGTGTGAACAGCACTGGGAGGAAGACCAAGATGGCGCCCTCTGTTGGTCGGAGTAGGTAATGTTGGTTGGCTGGCATTTCAGCCCGGGAATCTATGCAGCATCACAATTGTTACATTGTCTTGGTCACAATGATTCATTAAGGTTGGCCCAAAACGCTGGACGGAGCCATAAAACCCATCTTTTTAAGAAAAGGGCGTTAAAAAATGTGTGGACATGTTTTTAGAGTGCCACAAATAAATATTCAGAAAAATAATTTAAATTGAGTAGTAAAAAGTCTTCAATAAACACAAAAGTAGACACAAAAAGAAGAACAAAAAAAACAGAAACAGGGAAAAATAAAAAAAAAATAAAAAAACAATGACAAGGTGGTAAAATTTAAAGCAAACTATATTAATAATAATATTAAATTTAAAAAGAAGTAATCATTCCAATTAAAATGAAGAGTTTTTCAGTCTAGATAAAAAGCAAAACCCAATTATATGCTGTTTATATGTGAAGTAATTTGAATTGCAAGACACTGTTAGCTTGAAAGTAATAGTATAAAAATAATGTACCATGTAAAATTAAGCAGAACAAAACTCGAATGGGTCCATTTATGCAAAAATAGACTTTAAGAAACAGAATATAACTGGCAATATACAGGGACATCACATTATGATTAACAGATACATTTATCAGGAAGACAATACTCCTAAATGTTTAAGTGCCTAACTGCAGAACTTCAAAGTACATAAAACAAGATCTGATTTTTTGTAATTTTTATTTCTCTTCTATAATTCTTAATTAGTCTTCTATTTATTTGAACATTTCAGGCATTCTTAATGCATATCTTATATATCTTTTACCTGGTTAACTTATATTCCTATTTCCACTATCTACTGTTTCAACGAATTTTGGTCACATGTTTTTTCTCCTACTTATCCTGGTGATTTTTAATTGAATGCCAGAAACTAGATACGAAAATTGTAGAGATATTTCAAATGTAATTTTACTATGGCTGAGCAACTAACAGCCCTATCATTTCCAGAACTATTTAATCCAAACAGAGACTCAAATGGTTCAAAGTTGAGCCTGATAAGAGTTGGTTAATTTCAGGTTTACCATTGCTCCCAATCATAGCCTTCAGTGTCCCACCCAAATCCAGCAGAATTTACAGCCTCTTATCCTGCTTTCCACCACACACAGACACTGATTAGTGAATCCTGAAATCTGGTTTTCCTGTGGTCTGGTGAGTTTATTGAAAGTTCTGCCTCTAACTACCTGAACGTATAAATCCGTCAAGGGGAAAGACAGTTGCAAATGCTCAACTGAAGTCCATGGATACTCACTTTGTAATTTTTCCAGCAAACCATTGCCTTTGTTAATTCCCTTTCTCCTTCTCTTTCTCCTCCTTCTCCTTCTCCTTCTCCTTCTCTCTCTCTCTCTCTCTGTCTCTCTCTCTCTCTCTCTCTCTCTCAACCTCTCTCTCTCCTCCACCATTTCAGATGATATAGATGATCTAGTTTACCTAGCCTGCCTTGATCAGACAAGCATCTCCAATATATAAATGAGTACATATTATGGATCTTAATGTGCCTCTGACTTTGTTTTTTTGACTCAATATTATGTTTGTAAGATTTATCCATGTTGATCTGTACAGTTCTAGTATATTTATTTTCAAATAATGGACATTTAGGTTGTTTTTATCATATAGATAGATAGATAGATAGATAGATAGATAGATAGATAGATAATAGATGATAGGTAGATAGAGAGATAGATGATAGATAGATGAGCGAGAGAAAGAGAGAGAGAGAGATGATAGATAAATAGATGTGTGTAGATAGATAGATAGATAGACAGACAGATGATTGATAGATTGACTTGGTCAGAGATTATAATTTGCTTGCTAAAACTTTTTTAAAATCCTTAATACTTATTTTGAGATTTAATATATGATCAGCTGTCTATTATTTATGCTAATATAAGAACATGTACATACCTGGATCTTAGCCCTTATCTTTAATATATCTCCTTAATAACTTGATTTTTCCACATTAGGCAATGACTAAATAATGTACCTCCAAGAGATGGACCATACTTGGCACATGATGGGAACTGGGGAAACATTTATGGATTCAATTAAAATTTTAAATGGAGGAAAATTAAGCAAATGACAAAAAGGATTGAATTTCCAAGAACATTTTCCTAGAAAGAATTTGTTCATCTTCTTAATATCTGATTTGGATTAATTGGCTATAGGAAGCAAAACTATTACAAATTAATACATAGTCCCCCCAAAAAATGGTAATTGTATAGATGTTTGCTTCCAGTAATGGCAGATCAGCCATTTCAGCCCAACCATCCTACTCAAAAAAACTAGGAGAGCTGGAAGATAGTAAAGATGCTATTGAAAGGCATGAAAGGCCCAAAGAAGGGACAGGATCTTGGAGAGAGGAGAAACCCAAGTAGTGAGACCAAATTTGGTATCATATTTTTCTCTTTCAGTCCTTTACTAACTCGAGAGATAATTGAAGACCCAAAATGCTAAGCAGAAAGTTGTAGCTGAGAAGCTATGCAGCTGACCAGGCCTTCTAGTAGTCTCACCAGCCCAGAGGACACAAATTGGATCTGACTACACACAGGAAGGAGAGGCTCTGGAAAACAATCCAACAGATCATTTGACATCTTTGAGAGAATATGCCCTAAATGTAAATATGAACCAGAAATATAAAACTTAGAAAACCTGAGACCTAGCTTCAAAAGGACTCAATCCTTCATTGTTATAAGATGAATTGCTCTCATGCTAACTGCCCCTCAAAAGCAAAATAAAATGTTCCCTGGCCTTCAATTATCTCCATAATATTTCATACAGAAAACCTAGTTGTAATCAACAATAACTATACATGCAAAAATGAATGGAAAGAAAAGATTAACATTAGGCCTATATTATATTTTCTTTATTTACTGTGGATGCCTGGAACAGAAAGATCAATGACTTGGTTATACCCATACAAATTAGAGTGACAGTGAGATATTACTGTACACCAGTTAGAGGGATGACGATTAAAAGTACTGATCATTCCAAGTGCTGACAAGGATGTAGAACTACTATAATTTCCATATGCTACTGATAGAGTATAAAATTATTCAATTATTTGGAAAAGAACTTATTGACTTTATCTGACTTATGGTGTGATCTATCTCTTCCACTTCTTGGTGTTTATCCCTGAGAGTTAAGGCATATGTCCATATACCTATTTTAATAAGAATGTTCGTTGCCTGGGCTTGAAGCCATGGAGAGTCAGGAACGGTGATTCCGCAAGTCCACATGGAAATTTCAGCAGATAACAGATATGTTCACTATCTTGTTTCATAAATATATACATATGTGCAGTCAATTATATATCAATTATACCTCATTAAATCTTTTTAAATGTGTGGGATGCACCAAAACATACATCTAAAGAAAATTCAGGATATGATTATTCCTCACAAGACTTTAAAAAATAAAATGGTAAAATGAAGGAAATAAAATAGTTAAAATAAAATCAAAATTTAATGAATTTTTAAAAGTACAAAGAGAATATCAACAAAACCAACAGAGATCTTTTTTTGAAAAGGTTTATAAAATTGATAAACACCTAGTGAGACATATAGAAAAAAGGTACACATAATTCACATTAGAAATATAATGGGGGTCATTCTAGAGATATAGAGATAAAATTATAAGCGGTTATATCCAATAAATTTGACGAGATGAAATGACAAAATTCCAAGAAAAACACACTTAAAAAAAAAAGTTAGGAAATCTGATGTTGCACAATCTCTTCCAGAAAATAAAAATAGTAAAAATCTTCCAAAACGATTTAATTAGACCGATTTGAAATTTATGCCAAATCGACAAGGATTTTATAGGAAAGGAAAATCAAAGGTTTATCTCTTTCATGACCAAATGAAAAAAGAAGGATGCTTGACAAACTTAATCCAATATACATCAACTGTAATACACATGAATGATAATGTTTAATGCAAGAATAAATCTATGTTTTGTATCAGTTGGAAATCAAGCAGCGTTAATAGAACAAATGAATAAAATCATATGGTTAT
>NW_024340915.1:0-6612 GCF_902729225.1 Pteropus medius
GAGCCATTATCTCGGAAGTCTGCAGTTCCGGCTCAAAATGGACGTCACTAGAGAGCTTTTTGCCAGATCTACCATATACATATATATGCATATATATGTTCATCTATATGCATATATATGTATATGGTGGATTTTCGAAAGAAACCTGTGTGGACCCTGGTCTACCAGAGAAGACAGGCCGCTCCCAGCACCTCCACCTCCCCGGAGTGTGGACACTGGGCGATACAGAGCCACAATTCAGCATGATCTCTTTTCATCCCAGAGGCCCCGGGGCTCCTTCCTAAGGCCTCTGCTCCTTCCTGCTTTCCGCATTGGAAATCAGACTTCAGGACAGAAGCAGACACCTCCCTCTCCCTCACCTTTCTGCCTGGGATGGTCGTAATGGTCCCCGTGTACGCATTCAAAATGAAGAAATGAAAGGCTCAAAGAGGTGATCATAAAGCTCGCAAGACGCGGAGGCGGAAATCAGACCCACAGCTGTCTGCAGTGTCCCCACTGACTATGTTTCAGCCCGTTGGCCTGCGGCCTCCCGAGACGGAGGGGCCCAAAGCACTCCCTGGTCCCAGCTGTCTGGCTGGGTGGCCTGGAGCTCTGCACGAGGATCCTGAGAGAATGAGACGCCGTTTGTACCTCTAAGGAACAGAGGTGATAGTGAGTGCTTCTGCAACTTCTGTACCCCAGTACCCGCAGGCGACCGAGCATCGCCCTCAGAGCCCCGAGGCGCCGGGAGGGCCGTGAATTTGCCGCAAGTGAGCCGTATCTCGGAAGTCTGCAGTTCGGCTCAAAATGGACGTCAGGAGAGAGCTTTTTGCCAGATCTACCATATACATATATATGCATATATATGTTCATCTATATGCATATATATGTATATGGTGGATTTTAGAAGGAAACCTGTGTGGCCCCTGGTCTACCAGAGAAGACAGGCCGCTCCCAGCACCTCCACCTCCCCGGAGTGTGGACACCGGGCGTTCCAGAGCCACAATTCAGCATGATCTCTTTTCATCCCAGAGGCCCCGGGGCGCCTTCTAAGGCCTCTGCTCCTTCCTGCTTTCCGCATTGCAAATCAGACTTCAGGGCGGAAGCAGACACCTCCCTCTCCCTCACCTTTCTGCCAGGGATGGTCGTAATGGTCCCAGTGGACGCATTCAAAATGAAGAAATGAAAGGCTCGAAGAGGTGATCGCAAAGCTCATAAGGCCCGGAGGCCGAAATCAGACCCACAGCTGTCTGCAGTGTCCCCAAACTGACCTCTTTCCAGCGGGTGAGGGCTTCCAGGGACGGAGGGGCCAAAGCCTCCCTGGGTCCGCTGTCTGTGGGCGGCCTGGAGCTCTGCACGAGGATACAGAGAGGAATGAGACGCCGTTTGTACCCCTAGGGGCTCAAAGTGTCAGTGAGTGCTTCTGCAACTGCTGTACCCCAGTACCCGCAGACGACCGAGCATCGCCCTCAGAGCCCCGAGGCGCCGGGAGGGCCGTGAATTTGCCGCAAGTGAGCCGTATCTCGGAAGTCTGCAGTTCAGCCTCAAAATGGACGTCAGTAGAGTGCTTTTTGCCAGAGCTTTCCTAGATATAGCTATATCTATATCTGTATCTGAATCTATAGATATCTCTATATCTCTATCTCTCTCTCTTTCTCTGTTTCTCTCTCTCTCTCTCTCTATCTCCCTATCTATCTATCTATGTATCTGTCTATTTCTCTCCTCTTTTCTCTCTCTCTCTCTCTTTCTCTCTCTCTCTCTCTCTCTCTATATATATATATATATATATATATAGATATATATACTACGCAGGCGACCGAGCACCTCAGAGCCCCAGCCGGGAGACATTGAATTACATAAGTGAGCCGTATCTCGGAAGTCTGCAGTTCCGGCTCAAAATGGACGTCACTAGAGAGCTTTTGCCAGATCTACCATATACATATATATGCATATATATGTTCATCTATATGCATATATATGTATATGGTGGATTTTCGAAGGAAACCTGGCTGGACCCCTGGTCTACCAGAGAAGGCAGGCCGCTCCCAGCACCTCCACCTCCCGGAGTGTGGACACCGGGCGTTCCAGAGCCACAATTCAGCAGGATCTCTTTTCATCCCAGAGGCCCCGGGGCTCCTTCCTAAGGCCTCTGCTCCTTCCTGCTTTCCGCATTGGAAATCAGACTTCAGGCCGGAAGCAGACACCTCCCTCTCCCTCACCTTTCTGCCTGGGATGGTCGTAATGGTCCCCGTGGACGCATTCAAAATGAAGAAATGAAAGGCTCGAAGAGGTGATCGCAAAGCTCATAAGGCCCGGAGGCCGAAATCAGACCACAGCTGTCTGCAGTGTCCCCCAACTGACCTCTTTCCAGCGGGTGAGGGCTTCCAGGGACGGAGGGGCCAAAGCCTCCCTGGGTCCGCTGTCTGTGGGTGGCCTGGAGCTCTGCACGAGGATACAGAGAGGAATGAGACGCCGTTTGTACCTCTAGGGGCTCAAAGTGTCAGTGAGTGCTTCTGCAACTTCTGTACCCAGTACCCGCAGACGACCGAGCATCGCCCTCAGAGCCCCGAGGCGCCGGGAGGGCCGTGAATTTGCCGCAAGTGAGCCGTATCTCGGAAGTCTGCGGTTCCGCCTCAAAATGGACGTCAGTAGAGTGCTTTTTGCCAGAGCTTTCCTAGATATAGCTATATCTATATCTGTATCTGAATCTATAGATATCTCTATATCTCTATCTCTCTCTCTTTCTCTGTTTCTCTCTCTCTCTCTCTCTATCTACCTATCTATCTATCTATGTATCTGTGTATTTCTCACACTCTTTCTCTCTCTCTCTCTCTCTTCTCTCTCTCTCTCTCTCTCTCTCTCTATATATATATATATATAGATATATATAGATATATACTTGAGCGACCGAGCACATATAAGGCTTGAGCAGGGAGGGCCGTCAATTTGCCGCAAGTGAGCCGTATCTCGAAAGTCTGCAGTTCCGGCTCAAAATGGACGTCATTAGAGAGCTTTTGCCAGATCTACCATATACATATACATGCATATATATGTTCATCTATATGCATATATATGTATATGGTGGATTTTCGAAGGAAACCTGTGTGGACCCTGGTCTACCAGAGAAGACAGGCCGCTCCCAGCACCTCCACCTCCCCGGAGTGTGGACACCGGGCGTTCCAGAGCCACAATTCAGCATGATCTCTTTTCATCCCAGAGGCCCCAGGGCTCCTTCCTAAGGCCTCGGCTCCTTCCCGCTTTCCGCAGTGGAAATCAGACTTCAGGACGGAAGCAGACACCTCCCACTCCCTCACCTTTCTGCCTGGGATGGTCGTAATGGTCCCCGTGGACGCATTCAAAATGAAGAAATGAAAGGCTCGAAAGGTGATCGCAAAGCTCATAAGGCACGGAGGCCGAAATCAGACCCACAGCTGTCTGCAGTGTCCCCCAACTGCCCTCTTTCCAGCGGGTGACGGCCTCCAGGGACGGAGGGGCCAAAGCCTCCCTGGGTCCGCTGTCTGTGGGCGGCCTGGAGCTCTGCACGAGGATACAGAGAGGAATGAGGCGCCGTTTGTACCCCTAGGGGCTCAAAGTGTCAGGGAGTGCTTCCGCAACTTCTTTACCCCCGTACCCGCAGACGACCGAGCATCGCCCTCAGAGCCCCGAGGCGCCGGGAGGGCCGTGAATTTGCCGCAAGTGAGCCGTATCTCGGAAGTCTGCAGTTCGGCTCAAAATGGACGTCAGTAGAGTGCTTTTTGCCAGCGCTCCCCTAGATATATCTATATCTATATCTGTATCTGAATCTATAGATATCTCTATATCTCTATCGCTCTCTCTTTCTCTATTTCTCTCTCTCTCTCTCTCTCTATCTACCTATCTATCTATCTTTGTATCTGTCTATTTCTCTCACTCTTTCTATCTATCTATCTATCTATCTATCTATCTATCTATCTATCTATCTATCTATCTATATACATATATATATACATACATATATATAACCGCAGACGACCGAGCATCGCCCTCAGAGCCCCGAGGCGCCGGGAGGGCCGTGAATTTGCCGCAAGTGAGCCGTATCTCGAAAGTCTGCAGTTCAGGCTCAAAATGGACGTCATTAGAGAGCTTTTTGCCAGATCTACCATATACATATATATGCATATATATGTTCATCTATATGCATATATATGTATATGGTGGATTTTCGAAGGAAACCTGTGTGGACCCTGGTCTACCAGAGAAGACACGCCGCTCCCAGCACCTCCACCTCCCGGGAGTGTGGACACCAGGCGTTCTAGAGCCACAATTCAGCATGATCTCTTTTCATCCCAGAGGCCCCGGGGCTCCTTCCTAAGGCCTCTGCTCCTTCCTGCTTTCCGCATTGGAAATCAGACTTCAGGACGGAAGCAGACACCTCCCTCTCCCTCACCTTTCTGCCTGGGATGGTCGTAATGGTCCCAGTGGACGCATTCAAAATGAAGAAATGAAAGGCTCGAAGAGGTGATCGCAAAGCTCATAGGCCCGGAGGCCGAAATCAGACCCACAGCTGTCTGCAGTGTCCCCCAACTGACCTCTTTCCAGCGGGTGACGGCCTCCAGGGACGGAGGGGCCAAAGCCTCCCTGGGTCAGCTGTCTGTGGGTGGCCTGGAGCTCTGCACGAGGATACAGAGAGGAATGAGACGCCGTTTGTACCTCTAGGGGCTCAAAGTGTCAGTGAGTGCTTCTGCCACAACGCTACTTGGTACCACAGACGGCGAGCATGCAGCCCTCGGGAGGCAGAGGCCCGGGGAGGGCAGTGAGGAATTTACATAGAGGGAAATGACATTATCTTCTGAGAAAGTCTGCAGTTCCGGCTCAAATGGACACTTCATTAGAGCTTTTTTGCCAGATCTACCCATAGCCATATACATGTTCATCTATATGCATATATATGTATATAATTCTGGTACCCTCGAAAGAAACCACAATGGCCAGACCCTGGTCTGCCAGAGAGAGGTGAGCCGCTCCCAGCACCTCCACCTCCCGGGTATGAGCTGGAGCGACTCTGGGGCCACAATTCAGCATGATGCTCTTTTCATCCCAGGCCCCAGGAGAACCAGCTACAAACCTCTGCTCCTTCCCTCTTTCCCATTGGAAATCAGACTTCAGGGCGGAAATGGACTTTTACTCCCTCTCCGTCACACCTTTCTACCAGAGATGATGTGAATTTTAATCAGACGCCATTCAAAAGCCAGAAGAAATGAGAAATAGAAGGGTGATACATAAAGCTCATAAGGCCCGGAGGCCCGAAATCCCAGCAGACCCACAGCTGTCTGCAGTGTCCACCACTACCTCTTTCCAGCGGGTGGCGGCCTCCAGGGACGGAGGGGCCAAAGCCTCCCTGGGTCCGCTGTCTGTGGGTGGCCTGGAGCTCTGCACGAGGATACAGAGAGGAATGAGACGCCGTTTGTACCTCTAGGGGCTCAAAGTGTCAGTGAGTGCTTCTGCAACTACTGTACCCCAGTACCCGCAGACGACCGAGCACCGCCCTCAGAGCCCCGAGGCGCCGGGAGGGCCGTGAATTTGCCGCAAGTGAGCCGTATCTCGAAAGTCTGCAGTTCCGGCTCAAAATGGACGTCACTAGAGAGCTTTTGCCAGATCTACCATATACATATATATGCATATATATGTTCATCTATATGCATATATATGTATATGGTGGATTTTCGAAGGAAACCTGTGTGGACCCTGGTCTACCAGAGAAGACAGGCCGCTTCCAGCACCTCCACCTCCCCGGAGTGTGGACACCGGGCGTTCCAGAGCCACAATTCAGCATGATCTCTTTTCATCCCAGAGGCCCCGGGGCTCCTTCCTAAAACCTCTGCTCCTTCCTGCTTTCCGCATGGGAATTCAGACTTCAGGACGGAAGCAGGCACCTCCCTCTCCGTCACTTGCTTTCTTGCTACTTGGGATGGTGTGTGGTCCGTGGGCCTGCATTCAAAATGAAGAAATGAAAAGGCTGCCGAAGAGGTGATAAAGCTCATAAGGCCGGTGAAATCCAGACCCACAACTGTCTGCAGGAGTCCCCCAACTGACCTCTTTCTGGTGGTGACTGGCCTCCCGGGGACAAAGGCCAAAGCACTCCTGGGTCGCTGTCTGTGGCCGGGAGCTCTGCACCCCTGAGACTCTGAGAGGAATGAGACGCTGTTTGTGCCTTGTAGGGAATGGGGTGTCAGTGGAGTGCTTCTGCCTTCTGGACCCCAGTACCATGAGCGACCAGGCATGGCCCTCCAAGGCCCGAGGGAGGGCCGTGAATTTGCCGCAAGTGAGCCGTATCTCGTAAGTCTGCAGTTCCTGCTCAAAATGGACGTCTGTAGAGTGCTTTTTGCCAGAGCTTCCCTAGATATAGCTATATCTATATCTGTATCTGAAACTATAGATATCTCTATATCTCTCTCTCTCTCTCTTTCTCTGTTTCTCTCTCTCTCTCTATCTACCTATCTATCTATGTATCTGTCTATATCTATCACTCTTTCTCTCTCTCTCTCTCTCTCTCTATATATATATATATATATACATATATATATACATATATATACCCGCAGACGACCGAGCACCGCCCTCAGAGCCCCGAGGCGCCGGGAGGGCCGTGAATTT
>NW_024340916.1:0-329 GCF_902729225.1 Pteropus medius
GGTTAGGTTCAGGTTTAGGTTTACTGTTAGGGTCAAGATTAGTGTTACATTTAGGTTTAGGGTTAGGGTTATTCTTAGTGTAAAAGTTAGGGTTACTGTTAGAATAGGGTAAGGAATAGTTTTATTATTAAGGTCAGAATCAGGGTTAAGGTTAGGGTTTGAGTTAGTGTTCGGGTTATGGTTACATTAGGTTAGAGTTAGGGTAAGGGTTTGGGTTAGGTTCGGGTTTTAGGGTTATGTTTATGGTTAGGGTTAGTGTTAGGGTGAGTGTTAGCAATTCGAGTTATGGTTACAGTTATGGTTAGGGTTAGGTTAGGGTTAGGGCTAGG
>NW_024340917.1:0-502 GCF_902729225.1 Pteropus medius
CTGGGCCCATTCTCACATACCTTGCCCTGTGCATCTCTTCCATCTGGCTATTGCTGAGTTATAGCCTTTACAATAAACCAGTGATCTAGTAAGTAACAGGTTTCTCTGAGTTCTGTGAGCTGGTCTAGCAAATTAGTCAAAACCAAGGAAGGAGTTATAGGAAACTCTGGTTTATAGCCAGTCGGTCAGAAGCAAATGTAACCTAGGCTTGTGTCTGGTATCTTGGAAAGAGAGAGACACAGACACAGACACAGACACAGACACAGACACAGTGTGTGTGTGTGTGTGTGTGTGTGTGTGTGTGTGTGTGTGTGTGTGTGTTTTAGAGGATGAGGGGAAGTCTTGTATGACTGAGCATTTAACCTGTGGAATCTGATGCTATCTTTGCATAGATAATGTCAAAACCGAGTTGAATTCTTAGACACCCTGCTGGTCTCTTAAAATTAGTTGTTGATACCGGAGAAAACCCCCAGCCCCCATGGTGGGACTGGGTTTGAGAACA
>NW_024340918.1:0-5907 GCF_902729225.1 Pteropus medius
CTTTTCTCGGAAGTCTGCGATTCTGGCTCCAAATGGACGTCACCAGAGAGCTTTTTGCCAAAGCTACCATATACATATATATGCATATATATGTTCATCTATATGCATATAATGTATATGGTGGATTTTCGAAGGAAACCTGCCTGGACCCCTGCTCTACCACAGAAGACAGGCCGCTCTTCGCAACTCCACCTCCCCGCAGTGTGGACACCGGGCGTTCCAGAGCCACAATTCAGCATGATCTCTTTTCATCCCAGAGGCCCCGGGGCTCCTTCCTAAGGACTCGGCTCCTTCCCACTTTCCGCAGTGGAAATCAGACTTCAGGACGGAAGCAGACACCTCCCTCTCCCTCACCTTTCTGCCTGGGATGGTCGTAATGGTCCCCGTGGACACATTCAAAATGAAGAAATGAAAGGCTCAAAGAGCTGATCGCAAAGCTCCTAAGGCACGGAGGCCGAATTCAGACCCACAGCTGTCTGCAGTGTCTCCCAACTGAACTCTTTCCAGCTGGAGACGGCCGCCATGGACGCAGGGGCCAAAGCATCCCTGGGTACGCTGTCTGTGGGTGGCCCTGAACCCTGCAAGAGCATACACAGACGAATGAGACGTAGTTTGTACCTCCAGGAGCTCAAAGTGTCAGTGAGTGCTCCTCCAACTTCGGTACCCCAGTACCCGCAGATGACCGAGCATCGCCCACAGAGCCCCAAGGCCCGGGAGGGCTGTGCATTTGCCACAAGTGAGCCTTTTCTCGGAAGTCTGCGATTCTGGCTCCAAATGGACGTCACCAGAGAGCTTTTTGCCAAAGCTACCATATACATATATATGCATATATATGTTCATCTATATGCATATATGTATATGGTGGATTTTCGAAGGAAACCTGCCTGGACCCCTGCTCTACCACAGGAGACAGGCCGCTCCTCGCACCTCCACCTCCCCGCAGTGTGGACACCGGGCGTTCCAGAGCCACAATTCAGCATGATCTCTTTTCATCCCAGAGGCCCCCGGGCTCCTTCCTAAGGCCTCGGGTCCTTCCCGCTTTCCGCAGTGGAAATCAGACTTCAGGACGGAAGCAGACACCTCCCTCGCCCTCACCTTTCTGCCTGGGATGGTCATAATGGTCCCCGTGGACGCATTCAAAATGAAGATATGAAAGGCTCAAAGAGCTGATCGCAAAGCTCCTAAGGCACGGAGGCCGAATTCAGACCCACAGCTGTCTGCAGTGTCTCCCAACTGAACTCTTTCCAGCGGGTGACGGCCGCCATGGACGCAGGGGCCAAAGCATCCCAGGGTACGCTGTCTGTGGTGGCCCTGAACCCTGCAAGAGCATACAGAGACGAATGGGACGTAGTTTGTACCTCTAGGAGCTCAAAGTGTCAGTGAGTGCTCCTCCAACTTAGGTACCCCAGTCTCCGCAGAAGACCGAGCATCGCCCACAGAGCCCCAAGGCCCCGGGAGGGCTGTGCATTTGCCGCAAGTGAGCCTTTTCTCGGAAGTCTGCGATTCTGGCTCAAAATGGACGTCACCAGAGAGCTTTTTGCCAAAGCTACCATATACATATATATGCATATATATGTACATCTATATGCATATATATGTATATGGTGGATTTTCGAAGAAACCTGCGTGGACCCCTGGACTACCACAGAAGACAGGCCACTCCTAGCACCTCCACCTACCCGCAGTGTGGACACCCGGCGTTCCAGAGCCACAATTCAGCATGATCTCTTTTCATCCCAGAGGCCCCGGGGCTCCTTCCTAAGGCCTCGGCTCCTTCCCGCTTTCCGCAGTAGAAATCAGACTTCAGGACGGAAGCAGACACCTCCCTCTCCCTCACCTTTCTGCCTGGGATGGTCGTAATGGTCCCCGTGGACGCATTCAAAATGAAGAAATGAAAGGCTCAAAGAGCTGATCGCAAAGCTCCTAAGGCACGAAGGCCGAATTCAGACCCACAGCTATCTGCAGTGTCTCCCAGCTGAACTCTTTCCAGCGGGTGACGGCCGCCATGGACAGAGGGGCCAAAGCATCTCTGGGTACGCTGTCTGTGGGTGGCCCTGAACCCTGCAAGAGCATACAGAGACGAATGAGACGTAGTTTGTACCTCTAGGAGCTCAAAGTGTCAGTGAGTGCTCCTCCAACTTCGGTACCCCAGTCTCCGCAGAAGACCGAGCATCGCCCACAGACCCCCAAGGCCCCAAGGCCCCGGGAGGGCTGTGCATTTGCCGCAAGTGAGCCTTTTCTCGGGAGTCTGCGATTCTGGCTCAAAATGGACGTCACCAGAGAGCTTTTTGCCAAAGCTACCATATACATATATATGCATATATATGTTCATCTATATGCATATATATGTATATGGTGGATTTTCGAAGGAAACCTGCGTGGACCCATGGTCTACCACAGAAGACAGGCCGTTCCTAGCACCTCCACCTCCCCGCAGTGTGGACACCGGGCGTTCCAGAGCCACAATTCAGCATGATCTCTTTTCATCCCAGAGGCCCCAGGGCTCCTTCCTAAGGCCTCGGCTCCTTCCCGCTTTCCGCAGTGGAAATCAGACTTCAGGACGGAAGCAGACACCTCCCTCGCCCTCACCTTTCTGCCTGGGATGGTCGTAATGGTCCCCGTGGACGCATTCAAAATGAAGAAATGAAAAGCTCAAAGAGCTGATCGCAAAGCTCCTAAGGCACGGAGGCCGAATTCAGACCCACAGCTGTCTGCAGTGTCTCACAACTGAACTCTTTCCAGCGGGTGACGGCCGCCATGACGGAGGGCCAAAGCATCCCCGGGTACGCTGTCTGTGGGCGGCCCTGACCCCTGCAAGAGGATGCAGAAACGAATGACACGTAGTTTGTACCTCTAGGAGCTCAAAGTGTCAGTGAGTGCTCCTCCAACTTCGCCACCCCAGTACTCGCAGATGACCGGGCATGGCCCACAGAGCCCCAAGGCCCCGGGAGGGCTGTGCATTTGCCGCAAGTGAGCCTTTTCTCAGAAGTCTGCGATTCTGGCTCAAAATGGACGTCACCAGAAAGCTTTTCGCCAAAGCTACCATATACATATATATGCATATATATATTCATCTATATGCATATATATGTATATGGTGGATTTTCGAAGGAAACCTGCGTGGACCCCTGGTCTACCACAGAAGACAGGCCGCTCCTAGCACCTCCACCTCCCCGCAGTGTGGACACCGGGCGTTCCAGAGCCACAATTCAGCATGATCTCTTTTTTCATCCCAGAGGCCCCGGGGCTCCTTCCTAAGGCCTCGGCTCCTTCCCGCTTTCCGCAGTGGAAATCAGACTTCAGGACGGAAGCAGACACCTCCTCTCCCTCACCTTTCTGCCCGGGATGGTCGTAATGGTCCCCGTGGACGCATTCAAAATGAAGAAATGAAAGGCTCAAAGAGCTGATCGCAAAGCTCCTAAGGCACGGAGGCCGAATTCAGACCCACAACTGTCTGCAGTGTCTCCCAACTGAACTCTTTCCAGCGGGTGACGGCCGCCATGGACGCAGGGGCCAAAGCATCCTGGGTACGCTGTCTGTGGATGGCCCTGAACCCTGCAAGAGCATACAGAGACAAATGAGACGTAGTTTGTACCTCTAGGAGCTCAAAGTGTCAGTGAGTGCTCCTCCAACTTCGGTACCCCAGTCTCCGCAGAAGACCGAGCATCGCCCACAGAGCCCCAAGGCCCCACGGCCCAGGGAGGGCGGTGCATTTGCCGCAAGTGAGCCTTTTCTCGGAAGTCTGCGATTCTGGCTCAAAATGGACGTCACCAGAGAGCTTTTTGCCAAAGTTACCATATACAGATATGTTCATCTATATGCATATATATGTATATGGTGGATTTTCGAAGGAAACCTGCGTGGACCCCTGGTCTACCACAGAAGACAAGACGCTCCTAGCACCTCCACCTCCCCGCAGTGGGGACACCAGGCGTTCCAGATCCACAATTCAGCATGATCTCTTTTCATCCCAGAGGCCCCGGGGCTCCTTCCTAAGGCCTCGGCTCCTTCCCGCTTTCCGCAGTGGAAATCAGACTTCAGGACGGAAGCAGACACCTCCCTCGCCCTCACCTTTCTGCACAGGATGGTCGTAATGATCCCCGGGGACGCATTCAAAATGAAGAAATGAAGGCTCAAAGAGCTGATCGCAAAGCTCCTAAGGCACGGAGGCCGAATTCAGACCCACAGCTGTCTGCAGTGTCTCCCAACTGAACTCTTTCCAGCGGGTGACGGCCGCCATGGACGCAGGGGCCAAAACATCCCTGGGTACGCTGTCTGTGGGTGGCCCTGAACCCTGCAAGAGCATACAGAGACGAATGAGACGTAGTTTGCTGCCTCTGGGCTCAAAGTGATGGCGTGGTGGGTATCCTCTCCAACCTGTTACCCAATCCAGGAAAGACGAGCATAGCCCACGAGCCCAAGGCCCCGGGAGGAGCTGTGCATTGCCATAAGTGAGCCTTTTCTGGGAAGTCTGCGTTTCTTTGTACTCAAAATGGACGTCACCGAAACTTTTTACTTAAGATTACCATATACATATATATGCATATGCTCTTAATATGGTGTGAAGGAAGCCTCTGTGGACCCCTGGTCTACCACAGAAAAGGCCGCTCTATCACGCTCTCACCCGCGTGCAGGGCCTGTGACGTTGAGCCACAATTCCCGCATTCTTTTTCATCCCAGAGGCCCCGGGGCTCCTTCCTAAGGCCTCGGCTCCTTCCCGCTTTCCGCAGTGGAAATCAGACTTGAGGACGGAAGCAGACACCTCCCTCTTCCTCACCTTTCTGCCTGGGATGGTCGTAATGGTCCCCGTGGACGCATTCAAAATGAAGAAATGAAAGGCTCAAAGAGCTGATTGCAAAGCTCCTAAGGCACGGAAGCCGAATTCAGACCCACAGCTGTCTGCAGTGTCTCCCAACTGAACTCTTTCCAGCGGGTGACGGCCGCCATGGACGCAGGGGCCAAAGCATCCCTGGGTACGCTGTCTGTGGGTGGCCCTGAACCCTGCATGAGCATACAGAGACGAATGAGACGTAGTTTGTACCTCTAGGAGCTCAAAGTGTCAGTGAGTGCTCCTCCAACTTCGGTACCCCAGTCTCCGCAGAAGACCGAGCACCGCCCACAGAGCCCCAAGGCCCCGGGAGGGCTATTGCATTTACCGCCGTAAACCTTTTTCACCACAGGAAGTCCTGCGATTCTGGCTCAAAATGGACATCGCAAGAAGGCTTTGCCAAAGCTACCTACATATCTAATATATATATGTTCATCTATATCACATATATATATGTATGTTATCACTAGTGGATTTGAAACCTGCGCATTGGACCCTGGTCTTTGAAGAAGACAGGCTGCTCCTAACTCCACCTCCCAGCGGTAGAGGGACACCAGGCATTCGAGCCACAATTCCTCATGATCTCTTTTTTTTCATCCCAGAGGCCCCGGGATCGCCCCTCCTGAGCCTGACTCCCTTCCCGCTCTGCAGTGAAATGTGACTGAGGCGAGGAAGCAGACCTCCCTCTCCCTGCCTTTCTTCCTGGGGATGAGTGCCGTGGTCCCGTGGGACATAATTTCAAATGAAGAAATGAAAGGCTCAAGAGCTGATGCATAGCTCTAAGGCACGGAGGCCGAATTCAGACTCTGGCCTGTCTTGCAGTCTCCCAACTGAACTCTTTTCCAGCTGGTGGCTGGCGGCCGCCATAGAGCCGAGGCCAAAGCATCCCTGGGAGTACGCTGTCTGTGGGTGGCCCTGAACCCTGGAAGCGCCACCCAGAGACAGGAAATGGACGTAGTTTTGTACCCCTCTAGGAGGCTCAAAGTGTCAGTGGATTTTTCCCTCCAACCTAAGTACCCCAGTCTCCACTTGAAGCTTGAGCATAAGCCCACAGAGCCCCGGGCCCAGGAGGGCTGTGC
>NW_024340919.1:0-921 GCF_902729225.1 Pteropus medius
AAGAGCCAAATTGTTTGTAAAAAGATTTGTACCAATTTTTATTCCCTTTGAAAAGCATACAAATACCCATTTTATCACACACTCTTTGGCTACACTTTAGAATCACTTAATGCGCTTTTAAAATGTTTGATATTCAAATTGAACTCATAAGGACTTTAAATCCAAATTTCTGAGACTAGGACTCGAGTGTCTGTATTTCTTAAAATTTCCCAGGTAATTCAGTAGACTAGCCATGGTTGAAAACCACTCCTTAGAGTAATGTTATCAAGCTTGCTCTAAGATCACTAAGGGTGGGGATGGAAAATGACTGATCTCTATGTTCTACTCTAAGTCAATTGAATCAGAATTTCCCTAACTTGCTTCCAAGGTCCAGCCACTGGGATTCTACTTCAGTGGTTCTGGGATGGGTTCTATCAATTTGTATTTTTAGTAAGTACCTCGGGAAATGTTGTTCTTGAGTACCAAGTAGTATAAGTTTTAAAATTATCATTGCAAGTTTGATGAGGAAAGAAATCATATCTTGTTTGAAGTTGTATATTATCATATCTTGTTTGAAGTTGCATATTTCCACATACATGTTATAGGACTGTATATCTTATTTTGTAATCTTTATGTTCAGGTGCAGGCCCCTTGTCCATTTCTCATTAGACATTTTATCATTCATGTTGATTTGTTGATTTCTAATAAGTCTCCTTTATCAAATATATTAACTCCATGTATGACATATATGTAAATATTTTCCAGTTCATTTGCTTTTTAAATTGGACAATATTCTTTTTGGGTGTAGGGAATTTGATTAAATATGTAAGTGCATCAACGTTTTCATCAGTGATTTCTTTCATTGCTTTTATTTTCTTAAAATTTTTTATATTTTCTAAGGGGAAAGCATATATTTATTACTTCAGAGAAAGTTCTTTCTTT
>NW_024340920.1:0-667 GCF_902729225.1 Pteropus medius
CAAAGTTAGGTGGGAGGACTGTGATTTATTTTTCCTTTCCCCAAGTCTTTTCTGGAATAACCAAGCATCTCTCTTGTCAATGGATGAAAAAATAATTATCTGCTTCCTCAGGCCCTAGGAGGCTGGTGGGCTCCCCACTAGGGAGCCTTGCACAAGGTACTTCACAATCAGGATGTCCCCCTTCCCCTAGCAGCCCTGTGAGGTGGGGTTTCAGAGGAGTTGAGTCACTTCCCCAAGCATGCACAGCCAGGAAGTGACAGAGCCTCAATTTAAGCCTGAGTCTAACTGATTACACACAGCAGCTCACATTTATTGAGTTCTGTTACTATTCTAATTGCCTGTAATCACTAAGATGAATGGTAATCCCCACTTTACAGACAATGAAACTGAGGCACGGAGAAGTAATAACTGAGCCTCAAGTCACCTGGCTCTAAATGGATTTGCTGGTCTGGCTCCACTTCCCTGCACTAAACTCCTAAGCTTTCGCTGCCTGGAAAGTTTATGCTCTACTTGCTCCCCAACCCTGCCCCTCATTAGCCCCTACCCAGGTGCCCAAGCAGTGGTGAGGAGGGATAGAGGAGCCATGGAAAGACAGCACAGCCAGCTGCATGAGGGGGAAGAGGAGAGGAGAGCCTTGGACTTGAAACCCAGCTCTGCCATTTCTCAT
>NW_024340921.1:0-567 GCF_902729225.1 Pteropus medius
ATACCTAAATGCTGGAGAATAATTCGGGGACGCAAGAAACAGATGCAGGTAACAGAGGAGAGCTCACACTGCATATCACATTCTGTTAGTCTGGGTCATCTTTACTCACTTCTTTGGTAAAACAATAATAGAAAGTAATACATAGATGATTTAGATAACAACATTCTATCTTCTTTTCCTTGTCAAGCGACTGGGGCGGCACTTCAGCAGAAACCCAAGATCCCTGGCATGACTGAGGTAGAAAGGGATAGAGCTCCGTGAAACCGCTATAGACAGGGATGATGACCCTTCTCAGCAGGAAGCAGAAACAGAAGAAGAGATCTCCCGTCCCTCAACATCGCTACTAAGAATAAGCAGGTTCATGGCTCTCAGAAAAGAGGTAGGCAGCAAAGTTAGATCGGGGCTTTCGTTATGCCTGCAAAGACACCGAGGTCTTCCTTTTGTAGGATGGGTCTGCTCCAGCCCGCCCACAATTAAGCAAGCCAGAAGGCATTTTGGGGCTAAAGGTAACTCATAGCAGTAAACAAGAAGGCAGAAAATTGGGTACCGCTTTTAGCCAGTAAATCA
>NW_024340922.1:0-14441 GCF_902729225.1 Pteropus medius
CCAGGCATCTCTCAGGGCCGTCGCGTTCCACGGGGGGGAACTGCTGCGGCTGCGGGACGCATGAAAGGGCTCAGGCCCCCTCCCTCTGTCCCTGCCCCCTAAATCCCACTGCAACTTTGGAACCTAAGGACCTCGGAAAAAATAAGGGCTGACACTTACATGAAATGACTTTGTATATACACTGAAACCCTCGGAGGTGAATATCGTTAGGACCATCCACAGGTAACTGAGAAGCTGAGGTAGTAAGAGGCAGGGTAGAAACTGCTGCGTGTTCAAACCAGGCTCCTCCTGCAACCGCCTGTGAGAATGAGGCAATTGGGCACACGTGGTGGGGGGAGGAGCCGGGTTTGAACACGGGGCAATAGAAGACCAGAGCAGGTGCTCTTAAGCAGCGTCTTCTGCTGCCGCCCCACACCCCCGCTCGCTTTCCCAACAATGGTCTTGAAATCCTCTGCACCTGACACCAAGAAAAAAGTCAGGATGGTGGGGACAGCGGTTTCTGATGCTTTGCGCTGCCCAACCTCCTCCAGAGCTGACGAAAGACGCTCAGGACATGGAGCCACCCCAAGGAGCTCCACGGAACCCAGAGTGCTTGTCAAGCGTCTGTACCCAACAACCCGCAGAGGACTGAACATTGCCCACAAAGCCCACGGCCTGATAAGCCTGGGTATTTGCCGCAAGTGAGCAATTTCTCAAAAGTCTGCACTTTGGGCTCAAAATGGACGTGAACTGAGTGCTTAATCCCAGAGCTACCATATATATATGTATATACATATATATGAATATATATGCAAATATATATCAATATATATCTATATATATATCTATATCTATATCTATATATATATCTATATATATCTATATATACATATATATATAGATATATATATATATATATATATTGGATTTTTAGGAAAAAAGGCTGTGTGGCCCTCAGGTCTTTAGGAAAGTCAGGCCGTTCCAAGCAGTTCTGCCTTCCCGCATTGTGGACACAGGGGGTCCCAGAGCCGCAATGAGACCGTGTCCCAGCTCATCCAAGAGGCACCGGGGCTCCGTCCTGGGGCCTCTCTTCCTTCCTACATTTTCAATTTGATATCAACCTCTGGACTGGAGCAGACACCTCTCTCTCCTCCACCTTTCTGCCTGGGCTGCTCGTCATGGTTCCTGTACACTTATTCAAAATTCAGAAAACACAATCTCATACACGTGATCACACAGCTAATAAGTGACAGAGTCACGTACAGCCCAACAGGTGTCTGAAGTTTGCCATACTGACCTATTTCTACGAGAAGAAGGATGCCTTTTGGCTTCCTCCACGGCAACGATGGAGGGGCACATGGGACGAAGGAAGGGCGGCCCAAAATATCGCTGGGCACACTGCCTGTGGGTGGCCCTGAAGTCTGCAGAAGGATACAGAGAGGAATTAGACCCATTTTCTATCCCAGGGAGCTCAATGGGACCCTGCGAGCTTGTTAAACGTATGCACCCACTACCCGCAGAGGACAAAACATTGCCCACAAAATCCCAGGGACTGACCAGCATGTCAATTTGCCTCAAGTGAGCTATTTCTCAAAAGTATGCATTTCTGGCTCAAAATGGATGTGAACTGAGTGATTAATCCCAGAGCTAGCATATACACATGTGCATATATATGAATATGAATATATATGAATATATGTGCACAAATATATAGTGGATTTTCAGGAAAAAAGCTCTGTTGCCCTCAGGTCTTTAGGGAAGGCAGGCCGTTCCAAGCATATCCGCCTTCCCGGATTGTGGACACAAGGGGTCCCAGAGCCACAATGAGACAGAGTCCCAGCTCATCCCAGAGGCCCCGGGGCTCCTTCCTAAGGACTCTGCTCCTTCGAGCTTTCCACATTGGAAATCAGACTTCTAGACGGAAACACACACTTCCCTCTCACTCACATTTCTGACTGGGATGGTCGTAATAGTCTCCGTGTACGCATTCAAAATGAAGAAACAAAAGGCTCAGAGAGGAGATCGCAAAGCTCCTAAGGCACGGAGGTCGAATTCAGACCCACAGCTGTCTGCAGTGTCTCCCAAATGAACTCTTTCCAGCGGGTGACGGCCGCCATGGACGGAGGGTCCAAAGCATCCCTGGGAACGCTGTCTGTGGGTGGCCCTGAACCCTGCAAGACCATACAGAGACGAATGAGACGTAGTTTGTACCTCTAGGAGCTCAAAGTGTCAGTGAGTGCTCCTCCAACTTCGCCACCCCAGTACCCGCAGATGACAGGGCAAATGCACAGCCCTCCCACAGAGCCCCAAGGCCATGGGAGGGCTGTGCATTTGCCGCAAGTGAGCCTTTTCTAGGAAGTCTGCGATTCTGGCTCAAAATGGACGTCACCAGAGAGCTTTTCGCCAAAGCTACCATATACATATATATGCATATATATATTCATCTATATGCATATATATGTATATGGTGGATTTTCGAAGGAAAACTGCGTGGACCCCTGGTCTACTACAGAAGACAGACCGCTGCTAGCACCTCCACCTCCCCGCAGTGTGGACACCGGGCGTTCCAGAGCCACAATTCAGCATGATCTCTTTTCATCCCGGAGGCCCCGGGGCTCCTTCCTCAGGCCTCGGCTCCTTCCGCTTTCCGCAGTGGAAATCAGACTTAAGGACGGAAGCAGACACCTCCCTCTCCCTCACCTTTCAGCCTGGGATGGTCGTAATGGTCCCAGGGGACGCATTCAAAATGAAGAAATGAAAGGCTCAAAGAGCTGATCGCAAAGCTCCTAAGGCACGGAGGCCGAATTCAGACCCACAGCTGTCTGCAGTGTCTCCCAACTGAACTCTTTCCAGCTGGTGACGGCCGCCATGGACGGAGGGGCCAAAGCATCCCCGGGTACGCTGTCTGTGGGCGGCCCTGAACCCTGCAAGAGGATGCAGAGACGAATGACACGTAGTTTGTACCTCTAGGAGCTCAAGTGTCAGTGAGTGCTCCTCCAACTTCGCCACCCCAGTACCCGCAGATGACCGGGCATGGCCCACAGAGCCCCAAGGCCCCGGGAGGGCTGTGCATTTGCCGCCAGTGAGCCTTTTCTCGGAAGTCTGCGATTCTGGCTCAAAATGGACGTCACAAGAGAGCTTTTCGCCAAAGCTACCATATACATATATATGCATATATATATTCATCTATATGCATATATATGTATATGGTGGAATTTCGAAGGAAACCTGCGTGGACCCCTGGTCTACCACTGAAGACAGGCCGCTGCTAGCACCTCCACCTCCCCGCAGTGTGGACACCGGGCGTTCCAGAGCCACAATGCATCATGATCTCTTTTCATCCCAGAGGCCCGGGGCTCCTTCCTAAGGCCTCGGCTCCTTCCCGCTTTCCGCAGTGGAAATCAGACTTCAGGACGGAAGCAGACACCTCCCTCTCCCTCACCTTTCTGCCTGGGATAGTCGTAATGGTCCCCGTGGACGCATTCAAAATAAAGAAATGAAAGGCTCAAAGAGCTGATCGCAAAGCTCCTCAGGCACGGAGGCCGAATTCAGACCCACAGCTGTCTGCAGTGTCTCCCAACTGAACTCTTTCCAGCGGGTGACGGCCGCCATGGACGGAAGGGCCAAAGCATCCCTGGGTACTCTGTCTGTGGGCTGCCCTGAACTCTGCAGAAGGATACAGAGAGGAATTAGACCCATTTTCTGCCTCAAGGAGCTTAATTGGACCCTGAAAGCTTGTCAAAAGTAAGGACCCACTCCCCGCAGAGGACTGAACAATGCCCACAAAGCCCCAGGGCCTCACAAGCCTGTGTATTTGCTGCAAGTGTGCAATTTCTCAAAAGTCTACACTTTGGGCTCGAAATGGACGTGAACTGAGTGCTTAATGCCAGAGCTACCATATATATATGTGCCTATGTATATATGAATATACATAGGCACATATATATATTAAAATTAATATATATATGAAATTCACAAAACTGTGTCTCATATACGTGATCACACAGCTAATAAGTCACAGAGTCACATACAGCCCAACAGGTTTCTGAAGTTTGCCAAACTGACCTCTTTCTTCCAGGGGCAGGATGCTCTTTTGGCTTCCTCCTCCACAAGGATGGAGGGGCACATGGGACGATGGAAGGGCGGCCCAAAGATTCGCTGGGCACACAGCTGTGGGTGGCCTTGATATCTGCAGAAGGATACAGAAAGGAATTAGACCCATTTTCTGTCCCAAGGTACTCAATGGGACCCTGAGAGCTTGTCAAACGTATTGACCCACTACCCGTAGAGGACTGAACAAGGCCACAAAGCCCCTGGGGCTGACAAGCCTGTGTATTTGCCGCAAGTGAGCAATTTCTCAAAAGTCTGTACTTTGTGCTCAAAATGGACGTGAACTGAGTGGTTAATGCCAGAGCTACCATACATATATGTGCATATATATGAATATATATGCACATATATATATGGTGGAATTTTAGGAAAAAGGCTGTGTTGCCTTCAGGTCTTTAGGGAAGGCAGGCCACTTCAAGCACATCCGCCTTCCCGGATTGTGGACACAGGGGGTTCCAGAGCCACAAAGAGGCAGTGTCCCAGCTCATCCAAGAAGCCCCAGGGCTCCGTGCTTGGGCCTCTCTTCCTTCCTGCTTTTTCATGTGATATCAGAGCTCTGGACTGGAACAGACACCTCCGTCTCCTTCACATTTCTGCCTGGGCTGCTCGTCATGTTTCCTGTACACTCATTCAAAATTCAGAAACCTGAGTCTCATACACGTGGTCACACAGCTAATAAGTGACAGAGTCACTTACAGCCAACAGGTGTCTGAGGTTTGCCAAACTGACCTCTATCTACCAGGGGAAGGATGCCATTTTGGCTTCCTCCTCGACAAGATGGAGGGGCACATGGGACGATGGAAGGGCGGCCCAAAGCATCGCTGGGCACACTGCCTGTGGGTGGCCCTGAAGTCTGCAGAAGGATACAGAGAGGAATTAGACACATTTTCTGTCCCAAGGAGCTCAATGGTACCCTGAGAGCTTGTCAAACGTATGTACCCACTACCCTCAGAGGACTGAACATTGCCCACAAAGCCCCAGGGCCTGACAAGCCTGTGTATTTGTCGAAAGTGAGCAATTTCTCAAAAGTCTCCACTTTTGGCTCAAAATGGACGTGTACTGAGTGCTTAATGCCAGAGCTACCATGTATATATATGTGCATATATATATATGCATATATATGCACATATATATATGGTGGATTTTAGGAAAAAAGGCTATGTTGCCCTCAGGTCTTTAGGGAAGGCAACCTGTTCCAAGCACATCCGCCTTCCCGGATTGGGGACACAGGGTTTCCCAGAGCCACAATGAGACAGTGTCCCAGCTCATCAGATAGGCACCGGGGCTCAGACTTGGGGCCTCTCTTCCTTCCTGCTTTTTCAATTTGATATCAGAGCTCTGGACTGGAGCAGACACGTCCCTGTCCTTCACCTTTCTGCCTGGGCTGCTCGTCATGGTTCCTGTATACTCATTCAAAATTCAGAAAACTGAGTCTCATGCACATGATCACACATCTAGTAAGAGACAGAGTCACATACGGCCCAACAGGTGTCTGACTTTGCGAAACTGACCTCTTTCCACAAGGCGAAGGATGCCATTTTGGCTTCCTCCTCCACAAGGATGGAAGGGCACCTGGGACGATGGAAGGGCGGTCCAAAGCATCGCTGGGCACACTGCCTGTGGGTGTCCCTGAAGTCTGCACATGGATAAAGACAGGAATTAGACCCATTTTCTGACCCAAGGAGCTCAATGGGACCCTGAGAGCATGTCAAACGTATGTACCCACTACCCGCAGTAGACTGAACAATGCCCACAAAGCCCCGGGGCCTGATAAGCCTGTGTATTTGCCGCAAGTGAGGAATTTCTCAAAAGTCTGCCTTTGGCCTCAAAATGGACGTGAACTGAGTGCTGAAAGTCAGAGGTAGCATATATAAATATATCTGCATACATATGCATATTTATATGCGCATATATAAATGGGAGATTTTTTAAGAAAAAAAGCTCTGTTGCTTTCAGCTCTTTAAGGAAAGCAGGCCGTTCCAAGCACATCCGTCGTCAGGGAGAGTGGACACTGTGGGTCCGAGAGCCACTATGAGACAGTGTCCCAGCTCATCCAACAGCCCCGGGGTTCCATGCTGGGTCCTCTCTTCCTTCCTGTTTTTCAAATGTGACGTCAGAGCTCTGGACTGGATCAGACACCTCCCTGTCCTTCACCTCCCTGTCCTTCTCCAGGAACCATTTTGGCTTCCTCTTCTACAAGGTTAGACGGGAACATGGGACAATGGAATGGTCGCCCAAAGAATCGCTGGTCACACTGACTGTGGGTGGCCCTGAAGTCTACAGAAGGATACAGAGAGGAATTAGACACATTTTCTGTCCCAAGGAGCTCAATGGTTCCCTGAGAGCTTATCAAACGTATTGACCCACTACCCGCAGAGGACTGAACATTGACCACAAAGCCCCAGGGCCTGACAAGCCTGTGTATTTGCCGAAAGTAAGAAATTTCTCAAAAGTCCCCACTTTTGGCTCAAAATGGACGTGAACTGAGTGCTTAATGCCAGAGCTACCATATATATATGTGCATATATATGTATATATATGCACATATATATATGGTGGATTTTAGGAAAAAAGGCTGTGTTGCCCTCAGGTCTTTAGGGAAGTCAACCTGTTCCAAGCACATCCGTCTTCCCGGATTGGGGACACAGGGTTTCCCAGAGCCACAATGAGACAGTGTCCCAGCTCATCAGATAGGCACCGGGGCTCAGTCCTGGGGCCTCTCTTCCTTCCTGCTTCTTCAATTTGATATCAGAGCTCTGGAATGGAGCAGACACATCCCTGTCCTTCAGCTTTCTGTCTGGGCTGCTCGTCTTGGTTCCTGTACACTCATTCAATTCAGAAAACTGAGTCTCATGCACATGATCACACAGCTAAGAAGAGATAGAGTCACATACAGCCCAACAAGGGTCTGAAGTTTGCCAAACTGACCTCTTTCTACCAGGCGAAGGATACCATTTTGGCTTCCTCTTCTACAAGGTTGGATGGGAACATGGGACGATGGAATGGTGGCCCAAAGCAGCGCTGGTCACACTGACTGTGGGTGGCCCTGAAGTCTACCGAAGGATACACAGTGGAATTAGACCCATTTTCTGTCCCAAGGAGCTCAATGGGACCCTGAGAGCTTGTCAAACGTATGTACTCACTTCCCGCAGAGGACTGAACAAGGCCACAAAGCCCCAGGGCCTGACAAGCCTGTGTATGTGCCGCAAGTGAGCAATTTCTCAAAAGTCTGTACTTTGGGCTCAAAATGGACATGAACTCAGTGGTTAATGCCAGAACTACCATACGTATATGTGCATATATATGAATATATATGTTCATATATATGAATATATGTGCATATATGTGCATATATATAAATATATGTGCATATAAATATCTATATATATGTATGCACATATATATATGGTGGATTTTTAGGAAAAAAGGCTGTGTTGCCCTCAGGTCTTTAGGGATGGCAGGCCGTTGCAAGCACATCCACCTTCCCGGATTGTGGATTCAGGGGTTCCCATAGACACAATGAGACAGTGTCCCAGCTCATCAAAGAGGCATGGGGCTCCGTCCTGGGACCTCTCTTCCTTCCTGCTTCTTCAATTTGATATCAGAGCTCTGGACTGGAGCAGACACCTCCCTGTCCTTCACCTTTCTACCTGGGCTGCTCGTCATGGTTTCTGTACACGCATTCAAAATTCAGAAAAGTGATTCTCATACACGTGACCACACAGCTAATAAGTGACAGAGTCACATACGGCCCAACAGTTGTCTGAAGTTTGCTAAATGACCTCTTTCTACCAGGCGAAGGATGCCATTTTGGCTTCCATCTCGACAAGGATGGATGGGCACATGGGACGATGGAAGGGCGGCCATAGCATCGCTGGGCACACTGCCTGTGGGTGGCCCTGAAGTCTGCAGAAGGATACAGAGAGGAATTTGACCCATTTACTATCCCAGGGAGCTCAATGGGACCCTGAGAGCTCGTCAAATGTATGTACTCAGTACCCGCAGAGTACTGAACATTGCACACAAAGCCCCAGGGCCTGAGAAGCCTGTGTATTTGCCGCAAGTGAGCAATTTCTCAAAAGTCTGCACTTTGGGCTCAAAATGGACGTGAACTGAGTGCTTAATGCCAGAGCTACCATATATATATATATATACATACATATATATTTATATATATGTATGTATATATATATATATATGCATATATATATGAATATATATATATGCATATATATGAATATATATGCACATATATATATCGTGGATTTTTAGGAAAAAAGTTTGTGTTGCCCTCAGGTCTTTAGGGAAGGCAGGCCGTTGCAAGCACATCCGCCTTCCCGGATTGTGGACACAGGGGGTCCCAGAGCCACAATGAGACAGTGTCCCAGCTCATCCAAGAGGCACCGGGGCTCCGTCCTGGGGCCTCTCTTCCTTCCTGCTTTTTCGATTAGACATCAGACCTCTGGACTGGATCAGAGACTTCCCTCTCCTTCACTTTTGTGCCTGAGTTGCTCGTCATGGTTCATGTACACTCATTCAAAATTCAGAAAACTGACTCTCATACACGTGATCACAGAGTCACATACAGCCCAACAGGTGTCTGACGTTTGCCAAACTGTCCTCTTTCTACTGGCGAAGGATGTCATTTTGGGTTCCTCCTCGAGAAGGATGGATGGGCACATAGGACGATGGAATGGCGACCCAAAGAATCGCTGGGCACACTGCCTGTGGGTGGTCCTGAAGTCGGCAGAAGGATACAGAGAGGAATTAGACCCATTTTCTATCCCAGGGAGCTCAATGGGACCTTGAGAGCTCATCAAATGTATGTACCCACTACCCGCAGAGTACTGAACATGGCCCCCAAACCCCCAGGGCCTGACAAGCCTGTGTATTTGTCGCAAGTGAGCAATTTCTCAAAAGTCTGCACTTTGGGCTCTAAATGGACGTGAACTGAGTGCTTAATGCCAGAGCTACCATATATATATATAAAGACCTGAGGGCAACCAACATTTTTTCCTAAAAATCCACGATATATATATGTGAATATATATGAATATATATTCACATATATATATCGTGGATTTTTAGGAAAAAATGTTGGTTGCCCTCAGGTCTTTAGGGACGGCAGGCCGTTCGATGCACATCCGCCTTCCCGGAGGGTGGACACAGGGGGTACCAGAGCTACAATGAGACAGTGTTGCAGCTCATCCAAGCAGCCCCGGGACTCCTTTCCTAGGACTCTGTTCCTTCCCGCTTTCTCAGTTTGAATAGAAACTTTTGGACTAGAGCAGTCACCTATCCACGGTCACATTTCTTCCTGGGATGGTCGTGGGGGTCCGTGGATGCTCATTCATTCAAAAATAAGTCAACTAAGTCTCAGAGAGGAGATCACACGCCTAATAAGTGACAGAATCAGAGTGTGGACACAGGGGCTTCCAGAGCCACAATGCGACCTGGTCCCTTCTCATCCAAGAGGCCTGAGACCCCGGCTGTGCCCCCACCTCCCCGTATTCTGGCCTAGCTGCTGCTCAGTACCCAGAGATCCCGGCTTTGAACCAAGACCCCAGACACCCCATCTCAGAACCCAGAGGTCTCAGGTCGCTATACAGGAGTCGGCACCCGGCCAGCCCTGATGTCTGACAGCAGCCTCAGGGTCCCCCCAGGCAGCGGACCATGCTCTGAGAAACCCCTGTCCACCATACCGCCAGAGCCTTCCTGTGCAGAATCTCTACGCCGACCCCACAGGCTGATCACTACCAGCCCACAGTTCCCCCGTCACGCTGCTTTAGAGTATTGGTTCATGTACACTCATTCAAAAATCAGAAAACTGAGTCTCACACACGGTTTGGCAAACTTCAGACACCTGTTGGTCTGTATGTGACTCTGTGACTTCCCAGCATGCGATGCCTGGGGGAGCAGGAGGGGCTGGGGCCTCACAGGCCTGAGATCCCAGGAGCATCAACCTCACCCCAGCCACATCTGAAGGCGGGGAGGGCACAGAGGGTCAATGCTCCCTCTCCAAGGTCACGACCGCGTGTCCAGTCGGCTCATGGATTCCTGCAAAGGCCTGCAGACGGCTGTGTCTGTTTCAGCCACGTCAGCGCCTGGTGGCCAGCGCTGTGTTCTGTGACACCGGGCATGGGCGTGGAGGGCCGTGAGGGGCCTGAAGCTGCGCGCAGCTCCGGGGCCTATTTGCTGCCCTCGGACCACCCCGGCGGACTACGGGGCAGGCGAGGGAGAGATGTGGAGTCCCGGGATCAACTTTGAGCGGTCCCCAGCCCCCAGCTTTGGCCAGGCATCTCTCAGGGCCGTCGCGTTCCACGGGGGTGAACTGCTGCGGCTGCGGGACGCATGAAAGGGCTCAGGCCCCCTCACTCTGTCCCTGCCCCCTAAATCCCACTGCAACTTTTGAACCTAAGGACCTCGGAAAAAATAAGGGCTGACACTTACATGAAATGACTTTGTATATACACTGAAACCCTCGGAGGTGAATATCGTTAGGACCATCCACAGGTAAATGAGAAGCTGAGCTAGTAAGAGGCAGGGTAGAAACTGCTGCGTGTTCAAACCCGGCTCCTCCTGCAACCGCCTGTGAGAATGAGGCAATTGGGCACACGTGGTGGGGGAGGAGCCGGGTTTGAACACGGGGCAATTGAAGACCAGAGCAGGTGCTCTTAAGAAGTGTCTTCTGCTGCCGCCCCACACCCCCGCTCGCTTTCCCAACAATGGTCTTGAAATACTCTGCACCTGACCCCAAGAAAAAAGTCAGGATGGTGGGGACAGCGGCTTCTCATGCTTTGCGCTGCCCAACCTCCTCCAGAGCTGACGAAAGACGCTCAGGACATGGAGCCACCCCAAGGAGCTCCACGGAACCCAGAGTGCTTGTCAAACGTCTATACCCAACTACCTGCAGAGGACTGAACATAGCCCACAAAGCCCAGGGCCTGATAAGCCTGGGTATTTGCCGCAAGTGAGCAATTTCTCAAAAGTCTGCACTTTGGGCTCAAAATGGACGTGAACTGAGTGCTTAATCCCAGAGCTACCATATATATATGTATATACATATATATGAATAAATATGCAAATATATATGAATATATATCTATATCTATATCTATATCTATATCTATATCTATATCTATATCTATATATATCTATATATACATATATATATAGATATATATATATATATATATATTGGATTTTTAGGAAAAAAGGCTGTGTGGCCCTCAGGTCTTTAGGAAAGGCAGGCCGTTCCAAGCACTTCTGCCTTCCCGCATTGTGGACACAGGGGGTCCCAGAGCCGCAATGAGACCGTGTCCCAGCTCATCCAAGAGACACCGGGGCTCCGTCCTGGGGCCTCTCTTCCTTCCTACTTTTTCAATTTGATATCAGACCTCTGGACGGCAGCAGACACCTCTCTCTCCTCCACCTTTCTGCCTGGGCTGCTCGTCATGGTTCCTATACACTTATTCAAAATTCAGAAAACACAATCTCATACACGTGATCACACAGCTAATAAGTGACAGAGTCACATACAGCCCAACAGGTGTCTGAAGTTTGCCATACTGACCTATTTCTACGAGAAGAAGGATGCCTTTGGGCTTCCTCCACGACAACGATGGAGGGGCACATGGGACGATGGAAGGGCGGCCCAAAATATCGCTGGGCACACTGCCTGTGGGTGGCCCTGAAGTCTGCAGAAGGATACAGAGAGGAATTAGACCCATTTTCTATCCCAGGGAGCTCAATGGGACCCTGCGAGCTTGTTAAACGTATGAACCCACTACCCGCAGAGGACAAAACATTGCCCACAAAATCCCAGGGACTGACCAGCATGTCAATTTGCCGCAAGTGCGCTATTTCTCAAAAGTATGCATTTCTGGCTCAAAATGGATGTGAACTGAGTGATTAATCCCAGAGCTAGAATATACACATGTGCATATATATTAATATGAATATATATGTATATATATGCACAAATATATAGTGGATTTTCAGGAAAAAAGCTCTGTGGCCCTCAGGTCTTTAGGGAAGGCAGGCCGTTCCAAGCATATCCTTCTAGTTGTGGACACAAAGAGTCCCCAAGGAGCCACAATTCAGCATGATCTCTTTTAATCCCAGAGGCCCCGGGGCTCCTTCCTCAGGCCTCAGCTCCTTCCGGCTTTCCGCAGTGGAAATCAAACTTCAGGACGGAAGCAGACACCTCCCTCTCCCTCACCTTTCTGCCTGGGATGGTCGTAATGGTCCCCGTGGACACATTCAAAATGAAAAAATGAAAGGCTCAAAGAGCTGATCGCAAAGCTCCTAAGGCACGGAGGCCGAATTCAGACCCACAGCTGTCTGCAGTGTCTCCCAACTGAACTCTTTCAAGCGCGTGACGGCCGCCATGGACGGAGGGGCCAAAGCATCCCCGGGTACGCTGTCTGTGGGCGGCCCTGAACCCTGCAATAGGATGCAGAGACGAATGACACGTAGTTTGTACCTCTAGGAGCTCAAAGTGTCAGTGAGTGCTCCTCCAACTTCGATACCGAGTACCCGCAGATGACCGAGCATCGCCCGCAGAGCCCGAAGGCCCCGGGAGGGCTGTGCATTTGCCGCAAGTGAGCCTTTTCTGGGAAGTCTGCGATTCTGGCTCAAAAATGGACGTCACCAGAGAGCTTTTCGCCAAAGCTACCATATACATATATATGCATATATATGTTCTTCTATATGCATATATATGTATATGGTGGATTTTCGAAGGAAACCTGCGTGGACCCTGGTCTACCACAGAAGACAGGCCGCTCCTAGCACCTCCACCTCCCCGCAGTGTGGACACCGGGCGTTCCAGAGCCACAATTCAGCATGATCTTTTTTCATCCCAGAGGCCCCGGGGCTCCTTCCTAAGGCCTCGGCTCCTTCCCGCTTTCCGCAGTGGAAATCAGACTTCAGGACGGAAGCAGACACCTCCCTCGCCCTCACCTTTCTGCCTGGGATGGTCGTGATGGTCCCCGTGGACGCATTCAAAATGAAGAAATGAAAGGCTCAGAGAGCTGATCGCAAAGCTCCTAAGGCACGAGGCCGAATTCAGACCCACAGCTGTCTGCGGTGTCTCCCAGCTGACCTCTTTCCAGCGGGTGACGGCCCCCATGGACGGAGGGGCCAAAGCATCCCTGGCTACGCTGTCTGTGGGTGGCCGTGAACCCTGCAACAGGATACAGAGACGAATGAGACGTAGTTTGTACCTCTAGGAGCTCAAAGTGTCAGTGAGTGCTCCTCCAACTTCGCTACCCCAGTACCCGCAGATGACCGAGCATCGCCCACAGAGCCCCAAGGCCCCGGGAGGGCTGTGCATTTGCCGCAAGTGAGCCTTTTCTCGGAAGTCTGCGATTCTGGCTCAAAATGGACGTCACCAGAGAGCTTTTCGCCAAAGTTACCATATACATATATATGCATATATATATTCATCTATATGCATATATATGTATATGGTGGATTTTCGAAGGAAACCTGCGTGGACCCCTGCTCTACCACAGAAGACAGGCCGCTCCTCGCACCTCCACCTCCCGCAGTGTGGACACCGGGCGTTCCAGAGCCACAATTCAGCATGATCTCTTTTCATCCCAGAGGCCCCGGGGCTCCTTCCTAAGGCCTCGGCTCCTTCCCGCTTTCCGCAGTGGAAATCAGACTTCAGGACGGAAGCAGACACCTCCGTCTCCCTCACCTTTCTGCCTGGGATGGTCGTAATGGTCCCCGGGGACGCATTCAAAATGAAGAAATGAAAGGCTCAAAGAGCTGATCGCAAAGCTCCTAAGGCACGGAGGCCGAATTCAGACCCACAGCTTTCTGCAGTGTCTCCCAGCTGACCTCTTTCCAGCGGGTGACGGCCCCCATGGACGGAGGGGCCAAAGCATCCCTGGCTACGCTGTCTGTGGGTGGCCGTGAACCCTGCAAGAGGATACAGAGACGAATGAGACGTACTTTGTACCTCTAGGGCTCAAAGTGTCAGTGAGTGCTCCTCCAACTTCGCTACCCCAGTACCCGCAGATGACCGAGCTTCGCCCACAGAGCCCCAAGGCCCCGGGAGGGCTGTGCATTTGCCGCAAGTGAGCCTTTTCTCGGAAGTCTGCGATTCTGGCTCAAAATGGACGTCGCCAGAGAGCTTTTCGCCAAAGCTACCATATACATATATATGCATATATATATTCATCTATATGCATATATATGTATATGGTGGATTTTCGAAGGAAACCTTCGTGGACCCCTGGTCTACCACAGAAGACAGGCCGCTGCTAGCACGTCCACCTCCCCGCAGTGTGGACACCGGGCGTTCCAGAGCCACAATTCAGCATGATCTCTTTTCATCCCAG
>NW_024340923.1:0-907 GCF_902729225.1 Pteropus medius
GCCATCAGGTAAACAGAATGAATGTCTTGAGGTCATTATGCTATGAGAAATTCTAGGCTAACATATAGTAAAAAGGAACACACATACACACATGCATGCACACACACACACATACACACATAAAATGAGGCTCTGATACTACAGAGAAAGAAAGAATGGAAAGGGTGTGGACAATTCCCAGCAGCCTCACACTCCACTGCACTAGCTTTAGCCACTGCATGAAAGGCCTAACCCAGACCTTCTGGCCAAGCACTTTTCTAAATTCCTGATCCACAGAGTCAAAATATCAGTATATCAAAATATGTAAAATATAGCCAAAACAAGATTTTGAATGAAATTTATAGATAAAAAGAAAGATAAAATTACTTTCTTAAATGAAATCACTTTCCATAAGCTATCATTTTAGGAAGCTAGAAAACGAAGAGTAAATTTGATCCAAATTAAGTAGAAAAAGAAAATAATAAAAAGAAGAGGAAAAGAACAATGCAGTGAAAATTGACAAATTAACAAAGTATAAAGTTATAGAATAACTAATAGATATTAAACCTCTAGCTCGGCTGATGATGAAAAAGAGAGAAAAATCACAAGTTATAAATAACAGGACTGAAAGAAGGGATATCACTATAGATTATACAGTCATAAAAAGTATTGTGAGGAGATTTATGCTAATGCATTTGAAAACTTAGTTGAAGTAGTTCAATTTCTTGTAAAATATAACTTACAAAAGTGACAAAAGAAGAAATGGAAAATTCTGAATAGTCTTATCCAAATAAAGTAATCAAATTCATTACAAAATCCATCCCACAAAAAAGCTCCAAGACCAGATAGACATACCAGCAATTTTTTCAAAAGTTGAAGGAAGAAATAACATTTATCTTATACAAACTCTTCCACAAAATAGAGGACA
>NW_024340924.1:0-338 GCF_902729225.1 Pteropus medius
ATGGATGGAAAGATGGAAGGATGGATGGATGGATGGATCGATGGATATAGAGATAGAATTGGTGGGTGATAGATGAAAGATAGATAGATAGATAATAGATAGATACATACATACATAAATAGATAGATGAAAGAAAGAAAGAAAGAAAGATAGATAGATAGATAGATAGATAGATAGATAGATGATAGAAGATATATACAAAGACAGATCATATTAGAAAAACATATAGTATTTGGATGGGTGGTCGATGAGTGGATGGATGAATAGACAGTTGTATTGATTAATGGATATTTGATAATAGTTAAAGTAGATAAATACATAGATAAATAAAAGAAAGC
>NW_024340925.1:0-565 GCF_902729225.1 Pteropus medius
GATGCTCTACATGTACCAAGCAAGGTCCGAGGGATAAACTAGAAGCTTCTGCGACTGCCCCGAACGAAACCCTTATCTCCGGTAGGTGCAGAGTCAAGACATCTGAAATCCAGACCCAAGGTCTAATCTCAAAGGTGGCTGAATTACAGTGCAAAAAGAAATCACATCTCAAGTGTACTAAAAGCCATCGAATTGTACCCTTTAAATGGATGAAGTGTACAGTATGTGAATTGTACCTTTAAGAAGCCATTCCTCCTCTCCTGCAAATCATAACCTTGAAGGGTTTTATGTTAAAGTCAGGGCATTGACTAGGAAGAAGAGGGAAACAGAAAATTGGGAGGGAGATGTATGGGCAGCTCCTGATGAAGAGAAGGACTTCAAACGAACTTCCACTAAGCCTCCTTTGTGGAAGTTCGTTTGAAGTCCCTTGTCTCAGAACCCGCAACGACCTCTCCTAAAGTGAGTGGCTTGCAAGAGACGGTTGATTTCTCTCGGGACCGACCCCTGCCAGAGACCCTTTTCCCGTCCCATCCACAGTCACCGATGATCTCATCCGAGCTCATGG
>NW_024340926.1:0-529 GCF_902729225.1 Pteropus medius
TGTAGTGGCTACAAATGGTCACGCTTGGCATTATCCATCGTGATTGTTTTGAATATGGCATCAATATAAAATCTTTTTAGAAATGCATGAATTTAGAATACTATCGCAAACTCTGAGTCAGGTAAGCCTAGGTAGGAAACTCAGCCACACCACGCTCTAGATGTACAAATGACGTAACGTCCTTGAATCTGTTTCCTCATGGGCAAATGTGGGATTGAGAAGTATCTTCTTCGCTGAAGGATTCTAAACGTTCAGTAGCTCCGTGTCAGCAAATCATTTAACTCACAGTAAGCATTCATTGGCTGTCAGTAGCATCATTTATTAAATACACATTGGCCGAGTAACCGCGATTGTAAAATTGGTAGCTGTTGTCTCTCATAGGTCTGTTCTTTATCAGACATATTATTTTTATTCTTCACAAAAATCCTGTGAAGATAGGGTTGAAGAAATGGTCAAATTTGAGGCAAAGTTTTTTGAACAGCAGGATCTCTGAGAGCATTTTAAATCCTAAGGCCCTAAGGGGGTGTAC
>NW_024340927.1:0-938 GCF_902729225.1 Pteropus medius
CTTAGATGGTACAGAAGGTGTTGGAAGAACGAGATGAGATTATTAGGTGGAGAGTACTGTGTTTTTGAAACAGAAGAATTTAGGCTTGAGATAGTAAGAAACGATTTAAATGATGGAGCATTTAGTATGTTTGTCAGAAGCATGTGGGGGTTGGTGGAGTTGTCTGGACTAGGATGAAACAGACATTGGAGACAAAGACTCTCTCCAGCCCCTTTCACACAGTTCTGATGATAAGGCAAACTTGACATGCTGTTTTTTTTATTATTTTAGAATAGCATTGCACAGTTCTGTGACCCAAGCTGATTCTGTGAGGAGTTTGGGAGGTCAAGGCCACCTCATCCCTTTGGGAACCTCTGGCTCACTGGACTGCCCAGCATGCCCCATCCCTCATCTTTTCCAAACTGGCACTGGTCTTACTGATGACATCCTGAGATTGCACTGTTAGCCTGGTCAGTGCATCACTCTAGTCTACCAGTACTTCACTATATTACTCTGCATGGGCATGGAGGGGATGCTCTTGCAAAGGAGGCCAAAGTATACTGTAGTCGGGAAGCTGGAAAGGTATGCAGTTGTTGTCTTTGCTGCTTCTTCCCTGGTAGTTTTCAAAAGGGAGAATGTGGGTGGACGGGAGGATGGGCTAAATGTCTGCTTCACACTGTGTCTCCCCACTTCTGGTGCTCTGGTGAGACCCCTGATTCTAGGACTCAGAATGCCTCCAGACCCCCGGATAATGAATTTTCCATTCACTTTCTTTTAAGTGAAATTTATTGGGGTAACATTGGTTAATACAATTATATAATTTTCAGGTATACATTATAATTTGACATCTGTATATTCTATTGTATGTTTACCACCCAAAGTCCAGTTTCCTTCAGCTACCATATATTTGATCCCCTTTACCTACTTCATCCTCCCCCTACTCCCCTATATTTGACCTC
>NW_024340928.1:0-310 GCF_902729225.1 Pteropus medius
GTCACCAGAGAGCTTTTTGCCAAAGCTACCATATACATATATATGCATATATATGTTCATCTATATGCATATATATGTATAGGGTGGATTTTCGAAGGAAACCTGCGTGGACACCTGGTCTACCACAGAAGAATGGCCGCTCCTAGCACCTCCAGCTCCCCGCAGTGGGGAAACCGGGCGTTCCAGAGCCACAATTCAGCATGATCTCTTTTCATCCCAGAGGCCCCGGGGCTCCTTCCTAAGGCCTCGGCTCCTTCCCGCTTTCCACAGTGGAAATCAGACTTCAGGATGGAAGCAGACACCTCCCTCT
>NW_024340929.1:0-649 GCF_902729225.1 Pteropus medius
CATCCTCTCTTCTGCTTTGATTAGAATTTCCTTTGGGCAATAGTTTTTTGTTTTGTTTGTTTTTTTAATTACTTTAAAAATAACATTTCAATTACTTTTTTTTAAATTACTTTAAAAATAACATTTTTTTAAATTACTTTAAAAATAACTTTTTTTAAAATTACTTTAAAAATAACATTTCAAAATTTGGAACTCCTCTTGAGTTAGTATTGGTTATTACCAATTTTGACAGAATTTTTCCATTTCGTCAAAATGTATTATTATCTTTTTGTACCCTGCATTATCTAACATCTTTTAAAGTTTCTATACCTGTAATTGGATTTCCTTTCTCATTTTTTTTTTTATAATATCATCTTTTATATCAAATATATTTCTTTTATAATATCATCTGTACTGAAAGTTTGTTTATTATTATTGCGTTTGCCGAATATTTCTTGTTTTACTTTCCGTCCCTTTTCATATATTTATCTTTTCATTTTTCCCTCTGCTGTCTTTCTTCTCATTTATTTATTCTGGGGGACAGCACAGAGGATGAGAAAGAGAAAGATGCTGTTTTTATAATTTCTTTAGTTGACCACTTCAAATAATTTCATTATTTCTTGATTAATAACAAAATATTTAAAGTAATACATCTTCTTTGCATATAGCT
>NW_024340930.1:0-11376 GCF_902729225.1 Pteropus medius
GCCGAAGCACAACCCAGCCCGGGGGCCCCATGGGAGCGGAGGTGGGGGCTGAGCGCAAAGTCGGGGAATCCCTCCCCCCCTTCCTCCCTCCCTCCCTCCGTCCCTCCGCCTCCCGCCCGCCCCTGCTGCAGTTGTAAACACGTTTCCCTCCATGTCTGTTTTCCCTTCTCTCGAACAGTGGCCATTACAGGCTGCTGTTTACCCAAACCCTGCAAGGCAGAAGCGTCTTCCAGGCCCCGTCCTCCATCGCCCGCGCCTCTCTGCTTGTACTCGGCCTTTTATTTTTTTTTTCTCTTCTCCCTCTGGTCCGAGAGTAAAGGAGGCTGGCTCGTGATCAGCCTTGTTTCCTTTTTATTCCTGCCCATGTGGGACAGGTCATGCTTTGTCAACATGCACCATTTCCCCCGGAAAACGTGCTTCTTTTTCAAATGAACGTGCATGGGCCATAGCGATTTGGGTTAGGAAGGCTGCGACTAACCCGGGCGCGGTTCTGGAAGGACGGGGTGGCTTCGTTGTTGTTGTTGCCGTTTGGGGACACATGGGAGGCTATTTTAGTTGGGAGTTTTCTTCCAAGATGGGTCTCGGATCCTTTACCCATTCATTTCGTAGGTTCGAAATATTGTCCCCCTCCCCCTTCCCCCAAAGAAAAGGCTGCATTGTGTGGGACTAGATGTTTTTGTACCTTCTTCTGTGATCTGAATCAGGTTTTCCATTTCTAGCTGCACAATGTGGTTGTATTCAGTGTGATAGGGGCGTAGTGGACATGAATTATTTGCGACAGGGCTGCCCGGAAGATGCGGAGCGGATTTTGCGTGGCCTGGAGTAGCTCCAGTGTCTGCGGCTTCTCTGCTGTGTTGTTACACGGGGGTCCAAGCAGCCAACGCAGGCAAAAATGGCAAAATACAGCATGTGGCGTTTGGTTCAGAAACGCCCTTTTTGAGAGCTGCCTTTCCAGGCGGCCTACAGTCTCATTGAAGTCTTTCTTTTTAAACGAATGGTAAAGTTATCTATGACGAGAGCTCTTTCGGGGGTATTTTGTGAAAAGCCTCATCAATGAAAAATGGTGATTTGGAGGTTCTGGTTTTCTGATCGGAGGAGGTTAGGCCTCCTTCGTGTTGTGAGTCACAGCCACAGAGGGAGAAAGTCCAGTTTCTTGGTTCCTAGGGAGCCGCAGCCACGTGGCCTCAGGGGAGGGATGAAGCCTCCAGCCCATCTCAGTCCTGCAGACTGTGTACTGATTTCATCAATGGGACATTTGGGGTGGGTATAAGGAATGAAAAGGGGGAAAGACACGTCGCAAATACAAATGTGAAGAATGACATGCGGTGGCCAGCCTTTGCAAGAGCAGCTTCTAGACCTACTCAAAGCCCCAAGAACATGTCCTATTTCAAGTTACACACCACGTCTGACTTAGTTACTTTCTCCATCTCTCTCTCTCTCTCATGAAATTGACGCATGTCATGGCATCGTTAGAACAGGTTCAACGTTCACGCCATGATTTGAAAGACATGGTTCCTGTGCATCCCGAGGTGACGGCGGGTGAAGGACAGTGCCAGGGCGGGGGCACAGTTCCACCTCACCGAGGTGACGTCCCTGGCACAGTCGTCACACCGTCTTGAGAAGTTATCAACGAGGCAGCCGATTGGAGGGGGAAAAGACACTCTAAGGAATGGCGTGTTATCACGACGTGCACTCAGCTCCTGGCCCTGCCTAACTCACGTCACCTCTGTGAGCCCATGTCCCCCTCCGTGAGGTGGGAACGGTGATGTCTACACGGTGTTTTGAGGGCTGAGGAAAGACGTTAGGGGATGTGCCTGGCTCTCTGCTGGCCCCCAGAGGTGCCCAAGGCCCCGACTTGTCCTCTTTCTCTGGTACGTCATCCTCTCTCCCCGTCTTCCTTCTGGGGCCCTGTGCGTGAGCCTCCTGCGTACTTGGGCTGGCGAGCTGAGCCCATCTTTGGCGGGGTTTCTGCGTCACCTGCTCCTTTCTCGCCAGGTCAGGCTGTTTGTTTTCTCATGCCAGCAGCCTCTACGTGCCAGTAAGTCACGTCTGGATAACCCGAGCATGTTTTCCTGCTGGAGAGTGCCAGGGCAGGCTGGCCTGGGAGCCGAGTGGCTTTCTCCGGTACAAGTAAGTGGGGGAAGCAGAGAGGCCTGGCAGCTGGGCCCCTGAGTGACTGGAGTTTTGAATTACCTGGTGAATCTCCCGAAGCCAGGTCTCTAATCCTAACCCCGGCGTGGGTTCCCCACTCTCTCCCACGTGACTGGGCTTTGAGCTCTTCCTGGTCTGACTCTGGCCTGCCTTTGCCTTCACCCCACCCCAACCCCCAGCACGTACCTGCGACTCTGCCAGCCACCAGAGTACTCAGTGCTCCTGTGACTGACTACAGGACACGTGGAGCTCTGCTCTCTGTTCCTTACCTGGTCTCCCAGTTCTGGACACATCCTCACCCCCCACCCCACCCCCCGTCCAAATGGCCAGATCATGCCATCTTCTAGATCCAACTTCAGACTGCCCTCCATGAGGCCACCCCACTGTGCAAGTCCCTCACCCTCTTTTCTTGTGAGTCTCGTCCTCACCACTTGGGTGACACCGATGGTCTTGAGTTCATTCGTTACTTTCTATGAGTCTCTCAGTCTGGGCGAAAGGCAGTGTCATGTAATGGCACCCGGGCCATGGAGCCAGACACGCCAGCCAGCACCTTGGACACGTGACTGTCCTTCTGAGCCCACGTCTTTCCCCATCTGTAGAGAGGGCTGATGATACCTGTCCCTCGGGAGGCGGGAGGATTAACTGTGCTTGGCACCGAGCTCTCAGTAAGTGTGCTTCGTTGTAAGCGTTATTTTTCATCAGCCGTGGATGGAGGTGTTATCTGCTTTATAGGGCCACTGGGAAAAAACCAAAATTATCAAAATCACTTACTAGGGAATCTGATTAATGTTTGTTTACCTTTCCTCCGTAAGGACAGGTGCCCTGGGTGATACTTATGCCCTTTAGTGTCCCATTTGGCAAACCCTTTATAAATATTTATAAAAGAAAAACTTAGCTCTTCATGTGTATCTAGAACCTGTTGCTTCATCGATAGTGATTTTTTTTTTTTTAATGACAATCTGCTTGTGAGTCGAATTTCTAGACCCCTAATCTGAATTGGGCCAAATGGAGTCCAAGCCCCTTGAAGACGCTTGTTTGGCCAACACCTGGGGCCCACGGGGTCCTTACTAAATCATCGTCGATTGTGTTTTTAAAATAATGGAATTGTTGGGTGGAAGTTCTGAGTAGGGAAAAAAAATAGTAACCCCCCAAAGTGCTGCCAGCTCCTCCCGGTGCCATATGCTGTGGTCAGTTTACAGAAGCACATTGGCCCCTGATGCCAGATGGCCATGGTGGCCAAAGCACAGAGCTGCCGTATAGTGGGCAGGGGACAAGGTCACTGTGAGTCCTCGCTGTCACCGTTGGGGGGGAGAGGAGGGGTGTGCTGAGCTCTGCCCATTTCTATGACCCTACCAGGCACCTTCCCAGGTACTGGGTCGCTGTGACTCATTAGAACTATTGAACATAGAAGCGATTAGAACATTCACGGATGCCTGCAGGGCGGGTGCTGCGCTTCTAAACTCTGGGGTGCAAAGATGCAGAGCCACGCCCTTCCTGGAAGGACTGCCTGGGACTGTGGCGTGCTTTCCTGATCCAGCAGGCGTTTGACAACCGCGGTCTGACCAGCAGGGCCCGTATTCGTCATTGAGAGAGCTTTTCCACCTCTGTGTCTCTAGCTTTGTGACCATGGGCAGGTCACTTCATTTCCCTAAACCTCGATTTCCTCCTCTTGGTAGCAGAGCACATATGAGAGTGAGGGGCAGATGAGATGGCATATTCAAAAGGCTTAGGGCTGCCGACTTGCCGGAATCAAGTCTGCTGAGGTATTTTAAGTTTGCATCTGAAAATAAAGGGTGGATTGCCATCCAAATATAAAAGAATTGGATCCAGGCTCTAAAAAGATGTTTGCTGTTCTTTAGCAAAATACCATTCTTCTTAAGTTTCATTCAATCATTCCACAAAAATCTGAGCATCTGTTTTGTCCCGAGCACTGTGCCTGTCATGGGTGTGCAACAGCAAACAGAACACTTGCTTTCCGTTCACGTAGAGCTGACAGTTGGGCAGGGAATGCAGACCTTAAATAAATAGAAGTGTGATGATGGCCATATAGAGAGAAGCTGGCTTTGTGTTTTAATACTTAAATGTATCTTGGGAAGGTCTTTCTATCCGAAAATAATGATTTGCCTTTTTGCCTGCAAATGGCTCCGTTCTCTGTAGGCGGTAGAAATCCTTATTCAAGGTTTGGGCGAGAGGTTCTGTTGACAGGGAAGAGAGGGGTTTCATCGTTTAAAGTAAACTAGAGACGATGCTGAGAGAGTATTGGGTTTTCCTTGGCTTGTGCAGTGAAATCACTTAGAGCAGTTCGCAAGTAGAAAGCTACCCTAAAGTGACCCCCCCCAACTGAGGGGGCTCTCATGGACCCCTCCATTGGTCAATAAGATGGACCATTTCATGTACGTCTTTAAAAATAAATATAAACACCCAAAGCTCACAGCTCCGTTCGCTCATCTAGACCAGAGCTGTCCTATAAAATTTTCTGTGACAATGGCGATGTTTTGTAGTCACCCTGTCTGATAAGATGTCATGAACCATATGTGACAGTGGAGCCTCTGAAATGTGGCTAGTGGTGAATTTCAGATTCAGTTCAATTGGAATAGCCACGTGTGGCTTGTGGCCCCTAATGGTACAGAACTAGGCACAGGATCAGCAGATGGAATTCTTTCCCCCTAAAGTATGTGTTGATTTTGATAAGAGTCACTAAATAAGACCCGTACCTTTCATTCTTCCTGTCATATTTGCGGTTCATCAAGGGGGTATACCACATTTTAAAAATGCGACACAATTAGACCATTTTGCACTCATTCTCCGGAGCTGTCGATGTCGATTACTGGCGAGTACTAAACACTCCTAATGACCTCAGAACTATAAAACAAGCGAGACGTCTTCTATCACTGCATCTCAGTGGGTTTCTTGCTTGAGAGAGAACCACCGAGAAGGGCTTCATGGTTCTTTCAAGTGGCCGTTGATTCGTGGACATTCGAGAGCTTCCGTGGCTGTGAAAATGAGCTGGAATTTAGAAATTCTGAAACAAAACCGAAACTCTCATTGGAGCTTAAAATTGTCATGGAGTTGATTTTTCTTGCTTCTTTTGGTTCATCTGTGGTTTTTCCCGCTTGGTCGTTTCATCAGGTTGGGAGAATAAAGCCTGGCCGGTCGGTTTCAATTTTATTTAAATTCATTTTGTCTTCATTCTTTCTAATGTTGGACAGTCCTGCGATGTATTAAGATCAGAGTGCTCTGGAAAAACGCCGAAATACGAAAACGTTTTTGTGAAAACATTTCCACTTATATTTAATTTTTCTTCTCAATAGAAAAATATTTCCAACTTAATCCGCCCTCTCTTCTCTTGAAATGAATTGCATGCTTTAGAAATAACATCAGTCCACACCAGGATACAAGGACAACCTCAGCCATTTATTTGATGGAGTTATAAAGGCTCAGAGGATGGCGGAGTTCAGAGGCACAGAACTGCCTTTCGGGGTGCTAAGAAATGTGGGTGAGGTCCTCTTTGGTTGTCCACCCGGTGGCAAAACAAACCAGCATAGCATCTAGTTCCGAGCTTGCCATGGAGGATTCTCACTCCATCTTAAACCATCATGGTCGTGGAGTTTTATTTTGAACGGCTTGTGTCTTTCAAGGCTAGTTGGTGAAATTCATCTTTCCGAGCCCATCTGACATCTGGGGAAAATAAGGTGTCCATAGTCACATACCTGGTAGGTGGGAGAGACAGGATTTGAACCAAGATATGTCAGTATCAAAATGTTTGCTTTCACTTATACTATAATCTTTACTCGGATGGTAGAGAATATCTGTTCTGTGTTTGCCCCAAGTAAGAGCCCATGAAAATGAAAAATTTCAGTTTGTAAGCCTTGCCCTCAAGAGGGAAAAGAAAGCCTTCAGTTTCTAAAACAATAAAAAAAAGGAAAAGCGATTTTATCGTAGCTGGGGCTTCTGACGAAGTTATGATTTTTGCCATCTTGTAAATTCTTCAAACAGTATCAAGATGTCTAGGATTTTTCCTTGTAAAAAAATGAGTCACTACTTAAAACATGTCACATTCTGAAATGCATCGATTTAATGTACAGTGATTCAGTTTTAGGATGTTATAGCCTAAATATAAGAATGCATGTGTCAGAATTAATTTTCTCAACAAGGAGGAGAACTAGACAAACTCAGGAATCATATTCTGTTGGCCTTGCCTGTTGTTATATTTTCGTGTAGGCGAAGCCGCATGCCTTGGTCATGGGTAGTGGTTCTTGAAGTATCGACTGCTCTTTGATTCCTAACTATGATCAAAGACTCCACGTTCAGTTGCTCACATCCAAAAATAGGTCAAAACTTCTTTCAGACTCAGTACATAGCACTGAAGACAAAAAATCCAAACACTTGTGCAGGCCACCCTGCTAGGAATTTGGGCTCTGGGTATCTTAGATACTTACTAGATTGTCAACTCTGTGAGAGCAGGAGCCTTGCCTCTTCACTCGGTCTGTCCAAGGTGCTCAGTAAATATCTGTCGAATGCAAGCGTGAGCAAAGTACAGTGAAGCCTTAGGAATAGCTGAGACTCTCACACTGGTTTTCGGACAGTCATGTTTGGAGATCTTTTCAACACAGATTATGTACTTCTTCGCTCCTTATTCTAGTGAATATAATTTAATCATTTCTGGCCAACTCAGGGACATCAGTGAGCATAACTTGTTGTGTTATGCATACTACAGTGATAGCCTCAAGGCCTAGTGGGAAGCAGTTTGTCCTAGACTGAAGATAGCTCGGGCTTATTGTGCCGATGGTCTGGTTTTGACATTTTTATGTCTCCATTTCTGTTTAATAGACATTGCAGTAAGACCAGAAAGCTGTGTCTATCAGCCCCTCTGTCGGTGATTAGTTGCTGCTCGCTCTTTGCTGTGAGTGCTTTGAAAACAGATTTCCAAGCTTGTTAGAACTGAATGGAAGTGAAACCTAGCTTCTTTCTCATCCTTGGCTGTCTCCCCCAGTAACGTATCTATTTGCCGGGCAGTCGAATTCTGGAAAGGTGAGAGGTCAGTCTGTGAGTTTTTTTCCTTTACGTAATTTGTTTCTTTTACTTCTTTCTGTCCCACCATCCGTGTGTCTGTCTGTCTGTCTGGCTGGCTGGCTGTCTCTCTCTCTCTCTCATAACATTGCAGTTGCTGGAATCAGTAAAATGAATGGAACATATTTATCCATATTGAGGCCTAACAGGGTGGTCAAAATCATTTTCAAAACGCATGCGGTCCCTACTGCTGTATCCTAGGCCAGCCCTCAGCACCTAGTTTAATGACATAGTATTCTAGAAGGGTTCCCTTGTGCCTCACTTTCAGACAAATATACCGGAAGGGGCTTTCTTAATCAGCTTGGTAGCGGCCTCCCCTCCCCTGCTGTTAGCCCCGCCCTCCCGGGTGTCCCTTCTCCTGGGGGACACCAGCCTTCTGCTCTCCACTCCGGTGAGCAAACACTTCTCAGTGGTCGTAGCCCTTGCAAGGGGACTTTATTTTAATTTGGGGGGCCACGTAGTTAGAACTGAGTCCAGATGCTGGAGTAGGGCCAGCCTGAGTGCACGCTTCACCACCTGGCACTCTGTGACCCTAGACAAGTCAGACCAGTCTTTGAGCCTTAGTCATCTGTCCTTAGGATGGACCTTGGTCACTTTTCATCAGCCCAGTTTTCAGGGCAAGGCAGGGGCTTACTCAGGGGGACCCCACTCCTTGCCTTTCAGTAATACTGCCCAGGACGTGACACACGTCCCAAGTCGGCTGTCCTCCCGGACTCTGAAAGTTAGAAAAACCAAAGTAAAAACGCTCGCTTTTGCACATTCATTTTCGGCCTCAATTTTCCATTATTCCTCAATGGGGATCAATTCATTTGAGGCCGGCAGCGGGGAGAAAAAAAGTAGATCAAGCTTTTCAGGTGAGATTTTAGATCAGCCCTGGCCGACTCTTTTTATTGCCTTCGCTACCACATAGTGGTGAATCAGGAAACTGTAGGGCTTGCCACGCTGGGAGGCTGCTGCTTCTGCAGTGGAGATTATTTGCCGCGGAGAGAATTTGGTCTCTTTTATGCATAACAGGAAGAGAGCAGAAGCCTGTATGATATGTAGCAGATGAGAGAGCAGAGGATATGGCCAAATCAGAAAAATACGGTTCTCACTGCATGTAAAGCTTAAAGACAAAGGGTCGTTATAAGGATCCAGGAGAGCTGCATGCAATTTTCTGCTGTCCATTTTGTTGACGATTTCTCTTTGCATCCTTCATCCATCTTACTCACCGCTTCCACCCCATCGGAGGATAAACTGAAGATAAATTAAACGTTTAGGCACTATGTCTGGGTAGAAAGGGTTCTTAGCAGGAATGCTTGGTTCTCTATAAGCCTCGTTAGCCTCCAGCAACTGTATTTCTCTGGGAACCATCTGGAAAAAGTACAGATTTGCCTTATCTTCCGAGTATTTATGAAACTTTATCAAGAAGCTTATTCTAAAACCGTCAGTGACTTTGTCTCGGCGGTGGGGCTGTTAGTAACTCTGGTTCAAGTGGCAGGCGCACACAGTTAAGTCTGTCATTCAAAAGGAGATTTTGGAGGCTATCGATGATTTATTAGCATGTATCCTAATAAATGGATAGCGCAAGAGGCTTTCAGTTAAGTTGATGAGCACGCTATAAATTGCTTTTTTTTTTCCTTTACTAACTTTTAAATGACTTTTACTTTTTAACTTTTAAATTTAAGATAATTTCGGACTTGCAAAGAGAGTTAGAAAAAGCACTCCGAGCTCCTGAACGCCCTTCACCCGATTTCCCCATAATTATCATACAGTTATCAGAATTCTAATATCAACACTGATGCACTATTCTCAGTTGTCAATATCTCTTCAGTTTCCTCGAATCTGAGGCTTTTTCTTTAGTCTTCCTTAGTCATTTACCACCTTTATACTTTAGAAGAGTGTGGACCAATTATTTTATAAAATGTCTTTCGAGTCGAGTTATTAAGTTTGGATTATACAGTTTTAGCAAGAAAATTACAGAAGTCCACGATGCCTTTCTCAGTATGTCCTATCGGGAGACAATGATGCCCACTTGTTTCTTTTCTGGTGATGTTATCTTCGATCGCTTGGTTGAGGTGGCCTCTGCAGGTTCTTCCACCATCGTTAATACTTTTCCCTTTGTAATCAGGAAGCATTTGTTGGGGGGTATCCATTTGAGGATGAACTACCCTGTTCACACTGTTCCTCGTTATTCTTTAACCCACTAACTTTAACATCCATTCCTGTGATATCTGCCAAACGGTGGTTTTTCTTTTTGTTTTCTGTGCTTAGTAATCAGAATTCTACTCTGAGGATTTCGTGTGTTTTTAAAATGAGGGACACAAAACTTTTTAAATTGGGGCAGCTCCACTTTTTTCGGGGAGGACAATGCATGACATGCAGCAGAAAAATATGCAGAAGGCTAGGAAATCTCAAATATGAATGTTATTTGAAATGTCGTTGACATTCTTCCCTTCAGAGGAGGCGAAGAAGGGAGGAGAGCCCAACCGCCAAAAAATGGCCCCTTAGTTTTGGTCCTGGCTGTGTCTCTTGCTTTCGAGGGCTCACAGAGAGAACCGGCTTGAACTGACTCTGAAGCTTAGCCGGGAATGTCTGGATGGGTTAGGAAGGAATATGTCACCATGAGAGATTTAATTAATAGTAGAAAATTGTATTCTGAGCTTTTTAAGTTGTAATTGAAAGGAGTGATCGAGATACTGTTTCCTTCTTTTAGAATGCACACTACGGCAAACGATTTGGAGGGGAGCCCCTTCCCCCGTTTAATTAAATTTCAGCAGCCCCAAATCCAGTTCCTGTGAGGAAATCATTCTTTTCAATTCTCCATCAGTAAAAAGTTCAAGTTACTCTTTGCGTTGAAAGAGAAGGTTCTTTTTTAAAATTATGGTATTTTATTCTTTAATTTTAATCCTATGTGATGTTTTATATCCTTTTTACTCAAACCTTCAAACAATGAAAAAATATACTATTTTATCAAAGCCCGAGTATCTGATAGAACTGTGAATGCCTACATTTTTTAATATCCTGCAACCCGTCCGAGTTCGTCATTTATTTTTATCACATTCAGACAAGATCACACTATGTACACTAAGCTTCCCGTGGTCCTCGTTTTTCCTCATCGATATTTGGAACAACTCACAAATTAAATTTTAGGAGTTTGCAATGTGACTGTTATATAAGGAAAAGAAACCTCTCCTCCCCCCGCCACCCCCGCCCCAAACTGTAAATGCTCCAAGAAATACGCCGTCAGGGCCCACCCCATTTGCCGGACCAAGTAGGAATTTTAATGGTGGAATTCATGATTCCGAAATAGTTTCGATTGCGAAAGGCATATGGTGTGTCAACGTGGAGCTGCGCGGAACCGCAGGCGCCCCGAAGTGCCTTCGTACGCCCGCCGTTGCAAAGTTTCTCGGCGGACGTTTGCAACGCGGCCGCGCCGCCTCCAGTGCGATCGCTGGCCTCATTCCGACGCCGGAGTGAGTCCCGACGCGTCCGCTCACGTCCCCGCTGCGGCGGGGGCCCGGGGCGCTGCCACGCGGCCGAGCAGCCTGGGCGCGCGCCAGCCCGGCTCCGGCTCCGGCTCCGGCGACTCCGGCTCCGGCTCCCGCTCCGGCTGGAGGGGGCGGAGCCCGGCGCGCGCGCGCCCGCGGAGAGCGGCGGCCACGTGACGACGCTCCCCGCCCCCCCGCCACACACACACGCCACGCCCGCCGCCACGTCACGTGGTCTCCGGACACCACGTGCTCGCAGTGGACGGGAAAAGGAGCGGCCGGGCGTGGCGTTCGCCTTCTGGAAGACATGAGCGCCCCGATTATTATTTTTTTGTTGTTGGGCTTCCCCCGCCTTTCTAAGTTGTGCACCCCGAACGGGCGCGGACGCCGTGTCCTGCACCCACCCCCCCCAGACCCCCACGACCGTGTCGTCCGAACTTGCCGGGGCTTCCTGTCCGAGTTGCCGCGCAGGGCGGGGGCGGGGGAGGGGCGGCCGCGCGGTGCCAGGAGCCACGCGGCCTCCCTCGGGACGGGACGTGGACGGCTTGGATTTCCGGGATGTCGATCATCCGCTTTACGGGACAGGGCGAACCATTTTGAACTCGTCCACGACACACCCCGAGTTTCTGGGGGAACGATCGGCGAGTCGTGCGAGCGGGAAAAGAAACAGCCCCCACCCCCACCC
>NW_024340931.1:0-689 GCF_902729225.1 Pteropus medius
CTATTTATAAACCTAACCCAAACCCAAACACTAACCTAACCGTAACTCTAACCCTAACCCTAACCTAACCCTAACCCTAACTCTAAATTTAACCTTAATAAAACCCTAACCCCGTACACTAACTCTACCTTACCCCTAACCCTAACCATAACACTATAGTAAACATTAAACCTGACACTAATACTGACCTTAAATCTAACTCTAAAATAAAACCTAACCCAAATCTAACCTTAACCCAAATACAAACCCTAACCTTAACCCTAACCCTACCTCTAACACTAACCTTAACCCTAACCCTAACCCTAACCCTAACCATAACCCAAACCCAAACCTAAACACTAACCCCAACTATAATCCAAACCCCAACTCTAACCCTAACTCTAAATTTAACCCTTTTGAAACCCTAATCATAACCCTACCCTAGACATAACTCTATCCATAACCCTAAACAAACAGTAATCTTACTAAACCCAAAATCCAACCTCAACACCACCCAAACCTCAACACCAACACCAACTTCAATCTCAACCAAAACTGGATCTTGAAGCCAACTTCAACCCCAGTGACACCTCAACCCCAACATCAACCCCAAACTTAAACCTAACCCTAACTCTAAACCTACCACAACCCTAACCCTAATCCTAACCCTAACCTGAACCCGAACCCTAAACTTAATCCTAACATTAACC
>NW_024340932.1:0-805 GCF_902729225.1 Pteropus medius
GGCGCTGGGCAAACGGATGCCCCGAGCCTGGCCCAGGGCCTGAGCCGCCTCAGTCACCCGCTGCTTCCCAGCGAGTTCCTGCTGGGCAGCAGACAGGGTTTGTGACAGGGCCTGTCACCTGCTGGTCACCGTGCTGGGCACCTGTCACCTGTCCTGGGCACTGTCACCGTGCTGGGCGCCGATCACCATGCTGGACCCCAGGTGCCCAGACGACAGTGCGCTGTCCAGTCCTGTCAGCGCCGAGGTCACCTCGCGCGCTCTCACCCGCTGGCCAAGACACGAAAGTTGCTGGAGGGAGGAGACGCTCACCTTGCGGAGATGTCACGGGGGCGGCGAGCCTGCCCTGAGTCCGAGCAGTGGCCGCCCCTCGCTGACACACGCCGGCCACGCCGAATCCCCGAGTCCTTCTGTGTGGGGTTTGGCCCCCTCGTTAACAGCCTGACAAGTATCTGTTGCTCTCGATGGGCAGCTCGGAAGGTTCTGGATCGGCATCGAGCAAAGCGGGTGGGAAGAGGCTTTCTGTAAGGACTCAGGGAGAGAAGTCGGCCGTGTGGCCTCGCCCAGCTGTCCCCAGCAGCTCCGAGCGCGTGGTCTGGACACACGGCCTGATCGGAGCACGTCGTGTCGGCCGCGGTCCCAGGGACAGATGGCCGCGCTCCCCGTTGCATCGGCGGCCCCCCGATTCCCAGCGCTGTCCTCCCGCCGGGCAGGACTGCTGGAGATCACTCTTCCTAGCTGTCACAGGATCCCAGGTGTCACCCTTCCGTGATGTCGCTGGCATTCACGAGAATGGAAGTCTGAAGTT
>NW_024340933.1:0-477 GCF_902729225.1 Pteropus medius
GTCCCCATGTCCCGTGTCCCGTGTCCCATGTCCCATGTCCCCGTGTCTCATGCCCTCGACGCTTTGCTTCTCGCCTGTGTCGGTTTTCACAGTCTCCTTGTCTGGCTCATGAAATCGTGGCGTGACGGTTTCCCCCCTCGGGTTTCTGATAAGCGACCACCTGGAAGGCTCGGGTCACCCGAGCGGGCCCCGGGCGTGCAGGCGCTGGGTGTCCAGTCGCTGGGTGTCCTTTGTTCATCTCTGTCCTGCGTCACGGGCTTCCCTGGCGTGAGATCTTACAGAGACACGGCAGGTTCAAGTTCCTGACGCTACACTTGGTTGTGGTCGTCAGGAGTTACGTCGGTCACATTCGAACACTTAAGTAGGGATATTTCTAACGTTTCCACAAGATTATTTCTCGAAGATGACAGTGCGCCCCTCCCATTTTTTCCGCTTTGAGTCTCGATGAAAGGAAGGGCCTCTGGGTCTTTGAGAGGG
>NW_024340934.1:0-2122 GCF_902729225.1 Pteropus medius
TGGAAATCAGACTTCAGGACGGAAGCAGACACCTCCCTCTCCCTCACCTTTCTGCCTGGGATGGTCGTAATGGTCCCCGTGGACGCAATCAAAATGAAGAAATGAAAGGCTCAGAGAGCTGATCGCAAAGCTCCTAAGGCACGGAGGCTGAATTCAGACCCACAGCTGTCTGCGGTGTCTCCCAGCTGACCTCTTTCCAGCGGGTGACGGCCCCCATGGACGGAGGGGCCAAAGCATCCCTGGCTACGCTGTCTGTGGGTGGCCGTGAACCCTGCAAGAGGATACAGAGACAAATGAGACGTAGTTTGTACCTCTAGGAGCTCAAAGTGTCAGTGAGTGCTCCTCCAACTTCGCTACCCCAGTACCCGCAGATGACCGAGCATCGCCCACAGAGCCCCAAGGCCCCGGGAGGGCTGTGCATTTGCCGCAAGTGAGCCTTTTCTCGGAAGACTGCGATTCTGGCTCAAAATGCACGTCAGTAGAGTGCTCTTTGCCAGATCTACCCTAGATATATCTATATCTATATCTTTATCTGTATCTATAGATATCTCTATATCTATCTCTATCTATCTATCCATCTATCCATCTGTCTATCTATCCATGTATCTATTTCTCTCTCTATATATATTTATATATATATCGTGATTTTAATAACAAAATGCTGTGTTTTCTTTAGACTTTTGAGATAAGACAGGCCGCTCCTAGCACCTCCACCTCCCCGCAGTGTGGACACGGGGCGTTCCAGAGCCACAATTCCGCATGATCTCTTTTCATCCCAGAGGCCCCGGGGCTCCTTCCTAAGGCCTCGGCTCCTTCCCACTTTCCGCAGTGGAAATCAGACTTCAGGATGGAAGCAGACACCTCCTCTCCCTCACCTTTCTGCCTGGGATGGTCGTAATGGTCCCCGTGGACGCATTCAAAATGAAGAAATGAAAGGCTCAAAGAGCTGATCGCAAAGCTCCTAAGGCACGGAGGCCGAATTCTAACCCACAGCTGTCTGCAGTGTCTCCCAACTGAGCTCTTTCCAGCGGGTGACGGCCGCCATGGACGGAGGGGCGAAAGCATCCCCGGGTACGCTGTCTGTGGGCGGCCCTGACCCCTGCAAGAGGATGCAGAGACGAATGACACGTAGTTTGTACCTCTAGAAGCTCAAAGTGTCAGTGAGTGCTCCTCCAACTTCGCCACCCCAGTACCCGCAGATGACCGGGCATGGCCCACAGAGCCCCAAGGCCCCCGGAGGGCTGTGCATTTGCCGCAAGTGAGCCTTTTCTCGGAAGTCTGCGATTCTGGCTCAAAATGGACGTCACCAGAGAGCTTTTTGCCAAAGCTACCATATACATATAGATGGATATATATATTCATCTATATGCATCTATATGTATATGGTGGATTTTCGAAGGAAAACTGCGTGGACCCCTGGTCTACCAGAGTAGACAGGCCGCTCCTAGCACCTCCTCCTCCCCGCAGTGTGGACACCGGGCGTTCCAGAGCCACAATTCCGCATGATCTCTTTTCATCCCAGAGGCCCCAGGGCTCCTTCCTAAGGCCTCGGCTCCTTCCCGCTTTCCGCAGTGGAAATCAGACTTCAGGACGGAAGCAGACACCTCCCTCTCCCTCACCTTTCTGCCTGGGATGGTCGCAATGGTCCCCGTGGACGCATTCCAAATGAAGAAATGAAAGGCTCAAAGAGCTGATCACAAAGCTCCTAAGGCACGGAGGCCGAATTCAGACCCACAGCTGTCTGCAGTGTCTCCCAACTGAACTCTTTCCAGCGGGTGACGGCCGCCATGGACGGACGGGCCAAAGCATCCCTGGGTACGCTGTCTGTGGGTGGCCCTGAACCCTGCAAGAGCATACACAGACGAATGAGACGTAGTTTGTACCTCCAGGAGCTCAAAGTGTCAGTGAGTGCTCCTCCATCTTCGGTACCCCAGTACCCGCAGATGACCGAGCATCGCCCACAGAGCCCCAAGGCCCCGGGAGGGCTGTGCATTTGCCGCCAGTGAGCCTTTTCTCGGAAGTCTGCGATTCTGGCTCGAAATGGACGTCACCAGAGAGCTTTTTGCCAAAGCTACCATATACATATATATGCATATATATGTTCATCTATATGTATATTTAT
>NW_024340935.1:0-310 GCF_902729225.1 Pteropus medius
ATATAGATATAGCTATATCTAGGGAAGCTCTGGCAAAAAGCACTCTACAGATGTCCATTTTGAGCCGGAACTGCAGACTTCCGAGATACGGCTCACTTGCGGCAAATTCACGGCCTTCCCGGCGACTCGGGGCTCTGAGGGCGATGCTCGGTCGTCTGCGCGTACTGGGGTTCAGAAGTTGCAGAAGCACTCACTGACACTTTGAGCCCCTAGAGGTACAAACGGCGTCTCATTCCTCTCTGTATCCTCGTGCAGAGCTCCAGGCCACCCACAGACAGCGGACCCAGGGAGGCTTTGGCCCCTCCGTCCC
>NW_024340936.1:0-539 GCF_902729225.1 Pteropus medius
CACTGTCTTCTTCATAGGCCACTTTTTTTTCTGATATCTAAGTATATTCAGTTCTCCAAGGTTCTGTCTTCGACTTTGTGGCTGAGCCAGGGTTCACATCCAGAGCTGGCATACGCCTCCAAAGCCGCCGTCCTCTCTTTTTGGTGCCCGATCTTTGGCAAGCTGCTTTTTGGTGCCTGATCTTTGGCAAGCTGTTTTGGCTTCCTGAGTTCAGTCTCTTCATTGATAAACTGGAGGTCTGATCCATCCCTAATGAGCTGGTGAGATTTGGAGAGCGCTAGGACAGAGGTGCTCAGGACACCAGCCTTGCCGCCAGCTTTGTGCTCCTTGATGGGGGGTGGGATAAGAGTGAGGCACTTCCTGCTCTTCCTGTTCTCTCATCCCTACTAGTGCCATTTCTTTTACAGCTAGGATGCAGAGCCGACTTCCGTGGACCACCCTAGCCTTAGCCATTGTGTTCGAAGGGGGCTACCACTGAGTGGGTATGTATGTGAGTGTGGTGTCTCACTGTGTTCTTCTTTGCATTTTAGCTAAGAACC
>NW_024340937.1:0-424 GCF_902729225.1 Pteropus medius
AATGTTTAATCACTGTTTTGAGGAGATGAGTGGTGACATTAATGAATATAATTATTTTTGCAATCGTATAATAAAATTTTAACATTTAAGGTCTTTTTCACACTACACATCCTTCCAAATGATGGGCTGATTCCCAAAACTTTATCTCGTGAATTACATCCCCATATCACCTACCAGGCATTTGCATGTGATGTCTCATAAGCATGCTAAACTCAAAATTGAACTCATCTTCCCCTCAGAATCCAAACCTCCTCCTTTTCCTCTCCTTCGTCTTCTTCTTCCCTTCTTTCTCTCCCTTTCCGACTGTGTTATAGGTTATCTAGTCCACATGATTTGAAGCTTGTGAAATTCCAGCTGATTTATAAACAACAAAACAAAAATTTTTATCACCACCTTCCTTTTTCAACCTAAGTTGAAATTCCCT
>NW_024340938.1:0-674 GCF_902729225.1 Pteropus medius
ACTTAAAACGACGGCACACTGTTCCTTTTTTCTTTTTTTTTTTCACAAGTCTGTCATGGAATAAAAATAGACGATTCGGACGATTCAGACGATTCGGACGATTCGGACGATTCGGACGATTCGGACGATTCGGAGCTGTGCAGGGCAGTCGTCCCTGCGTTCGCGAGGAAGATGGGCGTGAGGAGCAGCTTTCGGTGACGTTCTCGGCACGCACGCCAGCGCAAGCCCGTGCTTCTCGTCCTCCCGAGCCTTTGCCTGTCGTCGTCCTCGAAGTGTTGCTTCCCGTTAGTGACACGTCGAGCAGCTGAGTGGCAGCAGAAATGTGTGATGCGGTAAAAAGAAGAGAATCGAAAATATTCCCCCCGCCCTGTGGCCGCACATGTGGGGCGTCTCTAATGATCATGTTCTTCGTCATCTGTGCTTAGCGCGCACACGCATACACACTCGCGTGGTGGGTGTGCCCGTGGATTAAGCACGCATACATAAATGTACACACACAAACACCCTACACACTCATCTGTGTGCACACGTGCTCGTGGATGATGCATAGCACACACATGAGACTTCCATACTGCACGCTGTGTGCACATGTGCTCGTAGATCACGTGTAGCATGCACATGAGACGTCCATGTTTCATGCTGCATGCACACGTGCTTAGGGATCAGTGTAGCAC
>NW_024340939.1:0-6762 GCF_902729225.1 Pteropus medius
AGCCAGCTTGGTTTGCAGTTTGGCCTCTTGACGCATATCCAAGCCCATTGTGGGTGGCAGCCATCAGTAGATTGTTTGGTGGCTCATGCCAGGGAGCTCTGAGTAGGGCAAAGGCTGTGGCTAAACTTGGCCTGTAGTGGGGCCCCTCCCAGGAGGCCACGACCTGCATGCTCAGTGGCTGGCTTCAGTCTACAAGGCCACATTCAAGGCCACACCCAAGACCACATTCAAGGATGACACATCCAAAGGGCAGACTGGGCAGGCACCAGAGCCCTGCTAAAGTGAATCCTGCTCAGTGCCATCAAGCCCTTCACAACAATTACGACACTAAATCACGGCCAATCCCTCCCACTGAAATGCCAACAGCAACCAAGAACCAACTGTAACGGGAGGGCATATACAACCCAAACAAAGGACAGACCTGGAGCACCTGGCTCAGGTGTAAAGGCAAGACTCTGTCAGTGGGACAACAGCACACCTACTGTATAAAGCCAAGACTGGGAGACATAGCAGCCCTACATAATACACAGGAACAAACACATATAGGCAGCCAAATTGGGAAGAAAACAATCATGTTTCACATGAAAGAACAGAACAAAGCTCCAGAAAAAGAACTAAACAAAATGGAGACAAGCAATTTACCAGAGACAGAGTTCAAACAACTGGTTATAAGGATGCTCAATAAACTTAGGGAAGAGTAGATGAACGCAGTGAGAACTTTAACAAGGAGATAGAAACCAAAAAAATGGAGATAAGAAACAAAAAAGAACCAGTCAGAAATGAAGAATACAACAACTTAAATGAAGAATACATTACAGAGAATCAACAGCAGATTAGATGAAGCAGAGGGTTGAATCAGCAATTTAGAAGATAAGGTAGCAGAAAACACCCAATCAGAACAGCAACAGAAAAAAATTCAAAAAAAAAAAACAGTTTAAGGATACTCTGGGACAACATCAAGCATACAAACATTCATATCATAGAAATATCAGAAGAAGAGAGAGAGAGCAAGGAATTGAAGAAATATTTCACACAATACTGATGAAAAACTTCTTTAACCTGATAAAGAAAATAGACATACAAGTGTAGGAAGCACAGAGAATCCCAAACAAGATGAATCCAAAGAGGTTCACAGCAAAACACATCATAACTACAATGCCAAAGGTTAAAGACAAAGAGGGAATCTTAAAAGCAGCCAGAAAAAAGGGAACTCCATAAGACTTTGAGCTGATTTCTCAACAGAAACTTTGCAGGCCAGAAGGGATCAGCAGGAAAGTTTCAGAGTGATAAAAAGCAAGGACCTGCAACCAAGATTAATCTACCCAGTAAAGCTGTCATTTAGCATCGAAGGACAAATAAAGAGCTTCCCAGACTAGAAAAAGCTAAAGGAGTTTATCATTATCGAGTCAATATTATGAGAAATGTTCTTTAAGAAGGGACTTCTTTAAGAAGAACAAAGATAAAGAATGAGAATAAAATATGGCAATGACTACATATCTATCAATAATTACTTTAAATGTAAATGGAGTAAATGCTCCAATCAAAAGAAAATGTGTCCACATGGATAAGAAAACAAAACCCTTCCATATGTTGCCTCCAAGAGACTGACTTCAGATCAAAAGACACACAGACTGAAAATCGAGGATGAAAAAAGATCTTTCTTGCAAATGGAAACAAACAAATAAAGAGCTGAGGTAGCAATACTTGTACCAGACAAAACAGACTTTAAAACAATGGCTATAACGACAGACAAAAAAAGGACCCAGTAATCCCATTTCTGGGTATTTATCCAAAGAAATCCAAAATAGTGTTTTGAAGGGACATGTGCATCCATATGTACATTGCAGCAGTATTTAGTTAGCCAAGATATTTAGGCATCTTCTATATTCATCAATGGATGAATGGATAAAGATGCAGTGTGTGTGTGTGTGTGTGTGTGTGTGTGTGTGCGCGCGCGCACGTGCACGCACGCACACACACACACACACACACAATGGAATATTAGTTTGCCATTAAAATTGAATGAAATTTTGCCATCGGCAACAATATTGGTAGACCTGGAGGGTATTGTGCTGAGTAGCATAAGTTAGACAGAGAAAGACAAATGTCATATTATGAATCTAGAGAACAAAATAAACATAAAAATCAACACAAACAATATCATAGATACAGAGAACAGTTTGGTGGTTGTCAGATTTGGGTGTGGTAGGAGGGATGATAGTGAAGGATAAGGAGGTTAAGAAGTACAAATTGGTAGTTACAAAATAGTAATGAGAATGTAGAATATAGCATGAGGAATATAGTCATTAGCATTGTAATAACTATATGGTGTCAGATGGGTACTGGATATATCGGAGTAACCACTTCATAAGTTATATAAATGTCTAATCACGATGTTGTATACCTGATACTAATATAACATTGTATGCCAAATATAATTGAAAAAATAAAAATATAAAAATTAAAAAAATTATAAAACATAAACCCGCACACAAAAAAGAGATCGAACTTCTCTTTTACTTGTCTTTAAGGAACTATTATCTGGGCTACACAACTTGTGGGGACCATTGCCAAATAAAATACAGAGGCTCTTATTCCAAAACTATCAAGAAAATCAAGATGTACCAGGAGAGCAATAAACCAAGTACAACTTTAGTTCCTTCTTAGTGTGGGGACCTGTTGCAATTGCACAGGTCTCAATCCCATGAAGGTGGCTCTGAGCATCTCCATCTCATCCAGTTCACATAAACCAACTTAAGGAAGAATTTAAGGCACAAAATATCTTCATTTTTGTAATGAAATTCCAGATCACCTGTCTTCTGTCCTCTAATAACAGTTAAAGGTCTCTGATAGAAAGCACGTAGATAGAGTGGACCTATCCCAAAGAATGAGGAAAGGATCTTTCTGGATTTAGCAGTGACTTTTTGTGTGACCTTGAGAAAATCACATGTCATCTACTTTCAGTTACTTCATAGAGTAATATTTGACCATATAATTGCTATGATCCCTTCAAGTACCGATAATCCCAAGGTATATAATTAAAGGCATTCTGGATAATTGGTGGATATACCAGCTTCAACATTTGGTAGCATTGTCCCCATTAAACATGAAAATATTCACCAAATTCCAATATATTTCAGTAAAATATTTCCTTGTCGTCTCCCACCCTAATGTTGTACAGTTTGTAAGGAAAGAGGTTAAAATGCATAAATTGCCAGTTATAAAAACAGTCACAAGGACATAAAGTGCAGCATAGGAAATATAGTCTATAATATTGTAATAACTACATACAATGTCAAATGACTATAAGACTGACTAGGGTGATCGCTTAGTAAGTTATATAAATAATCACTATGTTGTACACCTGAAACTAATACAATATTGTATGTCATAACTGAAAAATAAAGTTAAAATTATTTAAAAAATTTGTTAAATGTGCCAGTGACTTCAAATTATACTACAAAGTGACAATAATCAAAACAGCATGGTATTGACAGAAAAACAGATACACAGACCAATGGAATGAATTGAAAGCCCAGAAGTAAATCCACATATATAGAGAAAAATCATTTTTGACAAAGAACCCAAACATACAATGGAGGAAGGAAAGCCTCTTCAATAAACGGTTTTGGAAAAATTGGAAAGCCACATGCAAGAGAATGGAACTAAACATCATCCATTACCATACACCAAAATTAACTCAAAATAAATCAAAGCTCTAAATATAAGATATAAAACATTAAACTGCATAGAAGAAAACATAGATACTAAACTCATTGACCTTGAATCTAGAAACAATTTTATTAATTTGACCTCAAAGGCAAGAAAAGTAAAAGCAAAAATAAATGAATGGGACTATATCAAACCAAAAAACTTCTGCACAGAAAAAAAAAAATAAAACAAAACAAAACAAACACACAAAAAAACAGGTGACCAAGTGAACGGGAGAAGATACTTGCATACAACCTCTCTGATACGGAGCTAATATCTAATATATATATTTCATTTAACTCAACAGCAACAACAAAAAACATCCAATTAAAAAATGAAAAGACCTGAACAGACCCTTCTCTCAGGAAGACATACAAACAGTCAGCAGACATATGAGAAGATGCTCGACTTCACTAGTAGGGAAATGCAAATTGAAACCACAATGAGATACCACCTCACACCTGTAGGAATGACTATTACCAACAAGACAAGTAATAACAAGTGTTTGAGAGGTTGTGGGAGAAAAGGAACCCTCATACACTGCTGGTGGGAATGCATATTGTTGCAGCCACTATGGAAAATAGTATGGAGTTTCCTCAAAAAATTGAGAATAGAACTACCATATGGCCCAACAATCCCTCTTCTGTGTATCTACCCCCAAAATTTGAAAACATCTATCCATAAAGATATATGGATTCTGATGTTCATAACAGCATTATTCATGGTGGCCAAGACATGGAAACAGCCAAAGTGTCCATCAATACATGACTGGATAAAGAAGCAGTACATGCATACAGTGGAATATTACTTAGCCATAAGAAAAGGGGAAGTACTGCCATTTGTGACAACATGGATGAATCTTGAGATTATCATGCTAAGTGAAGTAAGCCAGAGAGGAAAATTGAGAACTATATGATTTTATGTATAGGTGTGATATAAAACTGAAAGCAACAAATGAACAAGACAAACAGAAACTCATAGACACAGACAACAGTTTAGTTTAGTGATTTCCAGAAAGAAAGGAGGGGGAGTAGATGAGGGCAGAGGGAGTAAAATATATGGTGACATAAGATTTGACTTTATGTGGTGAACGTACAATGAAATATACAGATGATATATTATTGAATTGCGCACATGAAACTTATATGATTTAATTAACCAATTGTCACTCCCATAAATTTAATTTAAAATGTAAAAACAGTGACATGGAAAATTATTTTGATAATTGCAGCTTTTTACTTACAAATGTGAAAAACTTGGATTTGAATTTATTCAAGCATTTGAATAAAATTTTTGTTCGAGAAGAAGAACCAGTGTCATAAAAATGTCAGTAATATTCAAAGTATTGTGTAGATTGAATATAATTTTTTCTATGTAACTATTGTAAAATAAATGGCTGAGAACAGGCATGACATTTCCAAGAAAATCAGACAGAGACATACCCTATTGGAAATCCTTACTTATTATAAAGCAATAGAAAGTAATGCAGTGTTTTGTTGGCCCGATGATAAACAAATAGTCTAACAGAACAGGATGGAGTTCTTGGAAAAAGACACATTTGATATCTCCCAAATGTGGCATTAAAAATTTATAGGGGCATGATTAACACTTCAATAAATGGCACAGAGATAAATTCTTATCTATACGGGGTGGGGGGAGGGATTGGATCTATACCTAACAATTAAACAAAACTACATTTCACATGGGAAATAACATGAAAAGCCAGACTTTAAAACTTAGAAGAAAATAAGGGAGACTATCCTTAAAATCACAAAGTGGAAAATATTTTCTTAAACAAGTATATCAAGTACTTACACAGGTACTGTGTGAGTAGATTGGTCATTTGCCTTTCAATGCTTTTAAGGAACATGCTCTAGTTAGTTGTTTTTGACAGGCTGGATTTAAGCTCCAGTCAGATTTGAACGGTTGGCCATAAATTTCATAAATTGAAATGCAATAGTAATTAATATTTCTTAGAGCCTAATGTCTAAGGAGTCACTTGTATTTACTGAGAAAATATATTTAGCAAAACCTAAAATGTATAAGCTGTTGATATTATTCTAAATCTGTTTTTTCCCACATGTGTTGGATTTCTTTTTTCAAATTTAAGTAGTAGACTTGGAATGGACTGGGCCACCGATAGTGTAATTCCATTTAAATTCTAAATAAATTTATAGGTAAATATATTAATTTATAATGAAAGAATTTAACAATTTTTAGTTACCTTAAAACTTAACCTTTTTAGTAAAGTTCCTCGTAAGATGGCAATGTAAGTAGACATTGTGCTTGCCTTTTTTCACAACCACATCAAAATTACAAGTAAACTACAGAACGACCATTTTGAGAGTTTCCTGAAGTCTAGTTGAACAGAAATCTTACTGCTGAAAAAATACACAGGAGGCCACCTTGAGACTAATAGGAAGGATGGAGGAATGGAAGAAACTGGTCCCACACCTGAGTATGGTGCTTAAAAATTGAGAGAAATGTCTCAACTATGGATGTTCCCTTGTAGGAGCAAGGGATCCTAGCACCACACCATGATCCTCAGCCCAGGCTACCAGTGCTGGGAATAGAATACTTCACAACTTCTGGCTGTAAAAACTAGCAAAGAATGTGACTGAGACAAGACTACTAGGATTGCAGACATTCCTGATAAGGGGCCTGTGTGTAAACTTAATTACTGATGACTCTATTGCTCTTAGCGCCAGTGCTGGAGCAGTAGCTTGAAAGGCACCAGGGCGTCAGGGAGGAACTGAATTGTCTATGTTTAAGGCAGGGGCCGGTGAAACAGCTTTCTCCAAGACAGAAGTGCTGGCAGAAGCCATTGATTTTTGTTGACCCTTCCCCACTCCTGGCGTACATCAGGCAGACAACCACCATATCTGAATTTCCTTCAACCTGGCTGACACTTGTTGCCCTACCCTAGTAATTCCCTGAATCTCCACCCTACTGATATTGTTGGTCCACCCAAGCCGCTTCCAGTAGCTTTTTCATTCAAACAGCCTGTCTTGGCTCATGTTGTGGACTTTCTGAAAATCTATCAAAGGTTTG
>NW_024340939.1:6802-42512 GCF_902729225.1 Pteropus medius
TAAGCCTTAGATTACAAATTGGCTTTTCTAGATACATCCAAGCCCAGCACAGGTGGCAGTAATCTGCAGATTGCTTGATGACTCCTGCCAGGTGGCCCCACGCAGGACACAAGATGCAGCTGGAGCACCTTCCAGGAGGCACCAGGGTTAGCATGCCTAGTGGCTGGATTGAAACCTGGCTGGAGCACCACCCAAGACTGAATCTGAGGATGACACACTCAAAGAGAAGGTTCGGTAGGCACCAGAGGCCTGCTAAAGTAAATCCAGGTCCTTAGAGTCAGCTCCTACAAGCCAGTTATCATAATCAATCTGCCTGATGATAAATGCCACCCATTGACATGGAAACAATGACCAAAGCTTAACTATAACATGAGGGCACACACAATCCATACAAAAAACACACCTGAGATACCTAGCCCAGGTGACCTGGGAAGAATGTGCCACTGTGCCCCACAGGACACCTACTAAATAATTCCACTCTACAAAGATTGGACAAAATAGAAGCTCTACATAATACATAGAAGCAAACACAAAGAGGCAGCCAAAATGGTGAGACAAACATGTTTCAAACGAAAGAATAAAGTGAAGCTTCAGAAAAAAAGAACCAATGAAATGGAGACAAACAATCTAACATACACAGAGCTCAAAACACTAGTTATAAGAATGCTCTATGAACTTAGTGGAAGAATAGAGAAACTCAGTGAGACCATTAACAAAAAGATAGAAAATATTAAAATAGAGATAAAAACATAAAAAATACTGTCAGAAAGAAGAATATAATAAAAGAAATAAAGACTACATTAAAGGAAATTAATAGTAGATTAGCAGAGGATCAAATCAGTGATTTTAAAAGTAAGCAGAAAACACCCAATCAGAACAGCAAAAACAAAAAAGAATCCAAAAAAATGAGAATAGTTTAAGGGGATTCTGAAATGATATCAAGTGTACAAACATTTATATCATAGAGATACCAGAAGGAAAGAGAGAAAGCAAAAAATTAAAAACCTATTTGAAAAAACAATGATGGGAAACTTTTCTAATCTGAAAAAGAAATAAACGTACAAGCCCAGGAAGTGCAGAGAGTCTGAAACAAGATGAACCCAAAGAGGCCCACATCAAGACACATTATAATTAAAATGCCAAAGGTTAAAGACAAAGAGAGAGAATCTTAAAAGCAGCAAGAGAAAAGCAGTTAGTTATCTACAAGGGAGCTCCCATAAGACTGTCAGACAATTTCTCAGTGGAAACTTTGCAGGCCAGAAGGGACTGGCACAGATTATTCACAGTGATGAAAAGCAAGAACCTACAACCAAGATTGCTCTACCCAGCAAAGCTATCATTAGAATTTAAGGACACATAAAGAACTTCTCAGATAAGAAAAAGCTAAAGGAGTTCTGCCGCATCCTCTTTCTACCCTACTGTGTGACAAGGTCCCGAGATGGGGACAGAGGCTTCAAGGAATGCATCGTCAAGAACGAGGACGTGGCATGTGTTTAGGGATAATTGGTTTCTTAGAAACGATCCTATTAATAGGGGGAATTTGGGTAGCACAAATTCTAGTAAGTGTAAACGCTGTACAAATGGATTTCCTCAAAATTGGCTCTGAGGAAAACATAGTAAATTCCCTGCGTATGGAATCAGCTCTAGTCACCCTGATGTGTCCAGAATGCGTAAACCCTTTATTTGAACAATTATTAAGGGAAATTCCTTTTGATGTGCCTCTTAAAGAAGTTATGAATAAATTATAACAAGCTGAATTACTAGAACCAATTTATACTCCTGTTCCCACGCAGTTAGTAGAAAAATTAGTAAAGGATAAGAAATTTACTCATAAGCCTGTTCCTACTATGGAAGGACCTCCTTTTGTGGCCTAGTGGATAAATAGAGAACTCTGGTATCCACCTAGGGGGGCTAATAGTATGAAAAGATTACCTGATCTTCCTTTGCCTTATACAGGAGCTTATAATAAAGATAGTATATGTATAGTGAATAAAGATAGAATTCATGTGCCTTATAGTTGTTTAAGTTTCATAGAAAGGCTGGCTAGGTCAGGATCTCCTTGGTGCTTAAAAAACAAAGGAACAGAAACTTAGCTTATGAAAGCAGCTTTGTAAAACTGATTTTTATAAATATTTTCCTCATTACTGCACCAAGGAAACTTTTGAACAGCTACGAGAAAGGTTCAGCTTGAACTTTAGATATAGCATAAATCAAATAGCATTTAAAAGATTTCTTCAGGCAGAAAGAAGAACAATGTCTGCCCACAAGCCAATGCTTGTTGTTATGAATACATCTATCTATCACCTTTACTTAAATCAAACTGTATCTTACGTAATAGATATAAGAATTAAAAGTTTAGATTGTTCCATCAGGTAGTTCTGTTCTAATGATTGAGAGAAAAATGTACTAGTTAATCATGAACATTAATAATAATATACTCTATAAGATTTTCTGCTTCGCCTAACCACAGAAATTTCACTCCCTGCTACCTTAACTACAAAGTATAATCAAATGCCAAAATAAAAAGTATAAAAGTTGTACTCAAATCACAATAAAACGGAACAGTGTCACACCGCCTCTGAGTTGTGTAGTCGACTGTCTCCCACGCCGACGCCTTGCCTACCTTCGGGGCCCCCTGGATCCTGTCGTGGCTGGACCGCGGCAGAGTTCATCATCACCAATTCAGTAATGTAGGAAAAGTTAGAGAGACTTCCCTAAAAAGAAAAGAAAGAGATCAAAAATATGAATAATAAAATGCCAATAACTACTTATCTATCAACAATTATTTTATGCATGAATTAAATGCTTCAATCAAAAGATATGGTGGCTGAGTAGATAAGAACACAAGAGCCTTACATATGTGGCCTACAAGAGACTCACTTCAGATCAAAAGACACAGACAAAAAGTAAAAAAAAAAAAATGGAAAAAGTATTTTATGAAAAAGGAAATAAACAAAAACAAAAGCAGGGATAGCAACACTTACACCAGACAAAATAGACATTGAAACAAAGGTTATAACAAAAGATAGAGAATAACCCAGTAATAACCCACTTTTGAGTATTTATCTAAAATCCCAAAATGTTACTTTGAAAAGACATGTGAATCCATATGTTTATTTCAGCATTATTTACAGTAGTCAAGATACGGAGGTAACCTGGGTGTCCATCAATGAATGAATGGATAAAGAAAAGGTGGTACATAAATACAATGAAATATTAATCAGTCATAAAAAAGAATGAAATCTTGCCATCTGCAACAACATGAATGAACCAAGAGGATATTGTGCTGCATGAAGTACGTCAGACAAAGAAAGACAAATGCCATATAATTTCACTTACATGTGGAATCTAAAGAACAAAATTAAAAAAAAAAGAATAAAACTCATACATATAGGGAATATTTTCATGATTGCCAGATGAGAGAGAGGGTTGAAAAAAAGTCAGAAAATGGAAAAGGATTAATAACTCCAAACTGGTAGTTACAAACTAGTCATAAGGAGGTAAAGTACATCAAATAATTTTGGCTTAACATTGCAGGCAGCTGTATTAACACCATGCAATTTAGATTACTTTCCTTGACTAAAGTTCTTTAAATAGTAAAAGAGGTTACCCACTCCTGCAGAGAATTACACAGAAGCTATATATCACAACTATTTTTATTTTGTTCGATGGCTATATTTAATCACGTTTTCTATAAGTGACTTAAAATGGATAAATCTGTGTTTTTTTTTATCAGTAGCTCACATATAACATGTAAATCATAACTGACATTTATTTCTCATTTAGTTTTCCAAAGCACTTTGTAAGGGTCACCTCTCTAATTCAACAGAGGTAAATAGCAAATATGATTAAACTTAACCATCATAGGATAATAGTAGTGGAGAGAGATAAATTTCTTACTTAAGGTCACACCTGAGATGTCAGTGACAGAGCCAAATATTTTTTTTTTTAATTTTTTCATTCAATTTGATAGGCTCATGCAGATGAGCTTTTATGAGACCAACTTAGTTGTTGCAATTTTTCTGGGAAAATTAAAATGATCAAGTTTAATAAATACAATAAATTAAATATAACATAAGTATGATTTAACATATTTTTTAGCTAAACTGTTTTAAAGAATGCAAAATTATCTTCAATTAGACATATTTTAAAATGTTATGTTATATGGTCCTTATTTTCTGAACTGTGTCAGAGAAGGTAAAATTGCTGAGTACATTTTGCACACACATACAAACACACCTGGCAAAAGTAGCAAATAACATTTAGTCAAGCCTCCTCTAATACACACAAATAATAATTAGTAAAATTTTGAATTATAGATTTTTATAAAATTTATTTATTTTTCCCAGTGCATAGAATAAATCTATTTTAATATTATAAGTTATAAGAAAGTATCTTATTTTTAATAAAAATTTAAAAATTTTATCTTTATTATAATTAGTTCAAATTTTGATGAAATCCTGTCCAAATTATATTAAAGTTTCAAGTGTGAAAGTTTCTACTAATGAGTGTTGAATGTATTTAATACCAATAAAAATATTCCTCAAGATTAAAAGAAGTCATAATTTATATACTTAATCATTTATGGATTTGTTTTTTATTTTTATTTTTTAATATTTTAGTAATTTCCCCTCTATAAATGTGGTATTATCTCTTTTTGTGTAATATTCAAACTTTTCAAATGGGAAAAAATGTTTAGCATTTAAGTATTCCTACCATCAGGAAATGCCTCAGATAAATGGAATGGATGATAGAATATCAGGAAATATGTCAGCCTTTTTAATTAGCAAACTTTCTTTCATGTTTGTCATAGAAAATCAAAACTTGGCAGAAACACATGCTCATCTCACATAAGATGAATGAGGCTTACAATTGCAAATGCAAATGGTGACCTTTAAAAAGTAATTCAAGTTTTTTCATAAAGTGTTTTAAAACATAAAAAATACGCATGGGTTCAGGGAAATAAATTTGACAGAAGCAAGACTGCCTGTATTAGCTTATATTACTATTATTCACAGAACTTGCTCATTGATTTGGTTAACAGAATCAATTTCCTTTTCTATATTGGCTTGCTGGTCAGAAAGCTAAGGCAGCTTTATAATAATAACAAGTTAAAAATCAGTCCACATTTTTTGCTTTATCTTGTCAAATTTTGATGATAATATATCACAAATCATGATTGCACAGAAAGGGAGGATAATAACATAACATTAAGAGTCGAACATTTTTTTCAATACAATGAAGTTAAAATCAGAGAATGGGAGTAAAAAAGTGCCAGCATAGGGTGAAGGTACAGCTCATTAAGGAATATGAAATCCTTTAGGAAAAACACTAAAAATCTTTACTGAGGGACATTAAAAAGACTTTAACAACTGGAGAAATAGTTTATGGACAAATTGGTAATTTAAAAATTATATGCATACACACACATATATTTGTCCAATAATTATATACATTCCAAGAAAAAATAATAAAATACAAAAAGATATTGAAAAATATATAATATGACTTCAATTTAAAATGAACATGGCAGTAAAAGAAATTGTTTACATCAAGCAGAAATCACTAAGAAATAGAAACAAGGAAACATGAGAACACAAACACAAAAGATCTAAAAATTGTTGCTAAAAGCAATAAAGCTCAAGCACAGTAGAGGAAGAGTTAGGTAGAGAAAATTTTCCTAAGTGCCGATGCCATAAATAAGAGCAATGTATATGTCCCCAAAAGGATGAGCACATGTGGGATGTAAAATCAAAATATCTTTTACAAATTAATAGGAATAGGATGTACTAGTTGAAGATAATCTTTTCTAGTGACATTTTTTTTTTGCTTGACCAACCTTCAGTCAACTTTCTGAATCTGTTTCTGCATCCATCTGTGCACTTCCTTGTGAAATCTAATTCGAAGAACCCTACTAACTTAGTTTTATCAGAACCCTCCTTCTAATATATCTGATCACTCTGGATATCTGTTTCCTCATTCTCCACCATCCTTCAAGAGATGTCTGGTTACCCTAGACTGTCTTTAGCAAAAATATTGTTAGGTCAGTTTACCCAGAATCTCCCTTATTTCTGAAGCTTCCTCTTAGTGATTTTCAGTTCACTAGCCTCTATCCTGCTCCTTGACTATAAATTCTTACTTGCCTATGCTATATTGGGAGTAGAGCCCAATTTCCCCCTGCACTGTAAAATGCCATTGCAGTTGTCCCTATACTTATTGTGATAGTCCTCAATAAAATCTGCCTTACTATCTCTACAAGTGTCATTGAATATTCTTTTAAATATATGTATATTTTTAATTTTTTCAATTATAGTAGACATAAACTATTATATTAGTTTCATGTGATTAGATATGTATATAACTTACAAAATGATAGCCCCACCCAATAAAGCCAGTACTCATCTGACACCATACATTGTATTACAATATTACTGAATATATTCTTCATGCTATACTTTACATCCTCATGACTATTTTGTAACTACCAAATTGTACTTCTTAATCCCTTCCGCTCTTCATCCATCCTCTCAACGGGACTCCCATCTGGCAACCCTCAAAATGTATTCTGTATCCATGAGTTTATTTCAGTTTTGTTTATTTTGTTCCTTAGATCCCACATGTAAGTGAAATCATATGGCATTTGTCTTTGTTGGACTTACTCAGGACAATATGCTCTAAGTCCATCCATGTTGCTGAAGATGGCAATATTTTATCTATTTATTTATTATTTTTTTTATTTTTTTATTTTTCATGGCTATGCATATTTTTGCATATATGTACCATCTCTTCTTCATTTATTCATCCATGATGGACACCGAGATTGCCTCCATATCATGGCTATTGTAAATAATACTGCAATAAACATAGGGATGACTTTGTCTCTTCAAAGTAGTATTTTGAATTTCTTCAGATAAATACCCAGAAGTGGGATTTCTAGGTTCATCTTTGTGTCTTGTTATAGTTTTTTATTTAAAGTCTATTTTTCATGGTGTAAGTATTGCTACCTCCAATTTTTTTCATTTTTATTTTTTTATGAAACATCTTTGTCATCTTTTTACTTATAGTCTGTGTGTCTTTCAATATGAACTGAGTCTTCTGTAGACAAAATATCTAAGGGTCTTTTTTTCTTATCCATTTAGGCATTCTTTCTTTTGATTGAAGCATTTAATTGTTGATAGATATCTAGTTATTGTCATTTTATTATTCATTACACACACACACACACGCGCACGCGCACACACACACACACACACACACATATATATATATATATATATATATATATTTTTTTTTTCCTACTTAAAAATGTCTAACTTTTTTTTATTGTTGTTATACTGGATTGGCAGTAATGAACTCCTTTAGCTTATTCTTGTCTGAGAATCTTTTTATCTGTCCTTCGATTTTAAGTGATAGCTTTACTGGGTAGAGTAATCCTGGTTGTAGGTCTTGGTATGTCATCACTTTGAATATTTTGTCCCAGTACTGTCTGGCTTGCAAAGATTCTGTAGAGAAATTAAATGAAAGTCTTATGGAAGTTTCCTTGTAGGTTAGTAACTAACTGCTTTTCTCTTGCTATTTTTTTAAGATTCTGTCTTTTTCTTTAACCTTTAGCATTTTAATGATGATATGACCTGGTGTGGGGTTTTTTGGCTTCATTTTTGGGGGGACTTTCTGTGATTCCTGAGGTTACATGTCTATTTTCTTCACTAGGTTAAAAAAATTTTCCATCATTATTTCTTCAAATAAGTTTTCAAATCCTTTTCTCTCTTCTTCATTATTTGGTATCCCTAACATGTGAATGTTGATATGCTTGATTTTATCCCAGAAGCCTCTTAAACTATCTTTAGGGTTTTTTTTAATTAATTAATATATTATTTATGCTGACATTGGTTAATGAAATCTGATAAGTTTCAGCTGTACATTATAACGGTAAGAAAAAAAATATGTGTGTGTGTGTGTGTGTATGTATGTTTCTACATTGTTTGTTCACCTCTCCTAGTTAGATTTATTTGTGTCACCACATATTTGACACTTTTACGTCTACCTCCCCCTGTCAACCATACCCTCGAGAAACCAATAGTCTATTGTCCATGTCCATGAGTCTCTGTTGGCTTGTCAACTTTGATTGTTGCATTTAGGTTTATATCCCACATATAAGTGATATAATGTGATTTTCAAATTTTTCTGTCTGGCTTATTTAGCTGAGCATGATTATCTCAAAGCCCATCCATGTTGTCGCAAATGGTGGTATTCACATCTTTTTATGGCTGAGTAATATTCCATTGCATATATGTACCACTACTTCTTTATCCAATCATCTATTGTAGGAAACTTCAGTTGCTTCCATGTCCTGGCTACAGTGAATAATTCTGCTATGACCATCGGTGTGCAAATATCTTTTTGGATATGAATTTTCAAGCCTTTGGGGTAAATACCCAGTAGAGGAATTGCTGGATCATATGGTAGATCAATTCTTAGTTTTTTCAGAAACCTCCATACTGTTTGCCATAGTGACTGTACCAATTTACAATACCATCAGCAGTGTATGAGGGTTCTTTTTACCACGCATCCTCTCCAACATTTCTTATTACTTGTTCTGTTGATTTTAGTTATTCTAGCAGATGTCAGATAGTATCTCATTGTGGTTTTGATTTTCATTTCCCTAATAGCTAGCAATGTTGAGCATCTTTTCAAATATTTGTTGGCTATTTGTTTGTCCTCTAGGGAGAAGTGTCTGTTCAAGTCCTCTGCCTATTTTTTGTTTGGATTGTCTCTTTTGTTATTATTGAGTTGTATGGGTTATTTGTCTGTTTTGGATATTAGGCCCTTATCAGAAGTATTGCTTACAAATATATATATTTTTTCCATTTGGATGATTGTCTCTTTACCTTGTTGATGATTTCTTTTGCTGAGCAGAAGCTTTTTAGTTTGATATAGCCCATTCATTTATTTTTGCTTTTTACTTCCTATCACCGCAGAGCCCCAGGGGAATCTGAGCAAATGGTACCAAAACTGCCAGAGATCCAAGAGGCTTAGACACCACCTACTGGAAACCAAAAGAATAGTACCTTCTTTGCAGCAGGCTAAAGAGAGATCTTTATTTAATAAATCTTCTTTCTGGAAAAACAACAGAATACACTTCCATTAATGCCCAGGTGGAGAAATAGTCCATTAAACTCCGTGAACAACCAAAATGACAAGGAATCTCAGCGGGAAAGAGAAAAATCTCCGGACAATACACTTACAGACATAGAAACATGCAACTTAAATGACAGAGACTTCAGGATGGTACTTCTGAAAAAACTCAATGAGATCCAAAACAAATCATATCAACAATTTCAGAAATTAAAAAAAAAAAAAAAAAAAGAAAAAAAAACTAGATGACCAGATCAAGGAGATTGAAACCCTTAAGAAGAACAGAATAGATATTCTGGAGATGAAGAACACACCACAAGAGTTGAGAAATGAAACAGCGAGCCTGGAAAATAGAGTCAACAAATGGAAGAAAGGATCAGTGATACTGAAGACAGAAATCTATAAATAAATCAGAAGGAAGAAGAGAGAAACCGAAGAATGAAAAATAATGAAAGAGAAATTCAAGAACTAGTTGATACCATCAGGAGAGGAAATATAAGAATAAAGGGCATTCCTGAAGGTGAAGAAAAAGAGCAGGGACTAGAAAGCATTTTCAGACAAATAGTGGATGAGAATTTTGCCAATCTAAGGAATGATCTGGAGCTAGAAATTCAAGAAGTCAACAGAACATCCAATTATCTTAGACCAAAAAGGCCTCACCAAGACACATTGTATTAAAGTTATCAAAAATCAATGACATATATAGAATTTCAAGGCAGCTAGGGAGAAGAAAACAGTAACATATAAAAGAAAACCCATTAGATTATCATCAGACTTCTCAGCACAGACCTTATAGACCAGAAAGGAATGGAAGCAAATATTTAATCAATTAAGTGAAAGAAACTACCAGCCTAGAATAATGTACTCAGCTAAGCTCTTTTTTAGATTTAAAAATAAAGACCTCTCCAGACATACAGAAATTGAGGGAATTCTCTCCTATGAGGCCTGCACCACAGGAAATACTGAAAGGGGTCAGCAGACCTAAAAAAAATAACAACAACAAAAATACATAATTAGAAGTAAAATGATTATCAGGCAAATAGAAGCAGAACAACGCAACCTTTATTAAGAGCAGGACATTATAGATTAAATAATAAGTTAATTATTATAAGAAGATAGTAATAAACGTTCACCATACATAGGGACAAATTGAGATAACAATGACTGAAAAGGGAAGGATTCAAAGACGTATATTCACAAAGCATAATAAAGATAAGTCACGTGCAGAAGAAAATAGATGACTGTATATATATATATATATATATATATCACTATACTTTACATATTCGTAATGGTAACCTTAAACACCTAAGATTTAGAAATGAAAAAAATAACATGAAACAAGAAGAATCAGAGGCAAAAACCAAAAAGCAACCTAAATTAAAAAAAAAAAAACAGAAACATATGAACAAGTAAGCCATAGAAACACCTATTTATCAGAAAGCAAAAGATAAAATGGCTATAAGAAGACCTCATATTTCAATAATCACCCTAAATTTAAATGGACTCAACTCACCAATTAAAAAGCACAGAACTGCAGAATGGATTAAAAACAAACAAACAAACAAACAAAAACCTCAACCATATGCTGCCTCTAGGAGACACATCTCAGCTCTAAAGACAAATATAGACTCAAAATGAAAGGGTGGAAAATAATATTTCAAGCAAATGGCATTCAGAGAAAGACAGAAGTAGCACTACTGATATCAGATGAAATAGACTTCAAAATAAAAATAAAGGTAAAGAAAGATACTGAGGGACACTTCATAATGATAAAGGAAATCATGCACCAAGAAAAAATATCACTTATTAATATCTATGATCCCAATCAGGGAGCCCCAAAATATGTAAAGCAATTACTAAAAGAACTAAAGGGAGCAACAAACCAAAACACCATTGTAGTAGGGTATTTAAATACTCTACTGTCGGATATGGACAGATCATCCAAACAGAAAATCAATGAGGAAATAACATCCTTAATTGACACTTTGGTCCAACTGGACATTATTGACATTTACAGAGCCTTTCATTCTAAAACAACTGCTTATACATTCTACTCTAGTGCACATGGGACATTCTCAAGAATCGACCACATGCTGGGACACAGAGATAGCCTCAACAAGTATAAGAGAGTTGAAATCATACCAACTATATTCTCTGATCATAATGCTTTGAAGTGAAATCAAATGCAAAGGGAAATCAGGAAGAATGACAAATACACGGAGATTAAACAACGTACTACTGAAGAAAAACTGTGTCAGAAAAGATAAAAACTGAGATCAATAGATACATAGAAAGTAATGATAATGATCGTACAACATATCAACACTTTTGGGACACAGCAAAAGCAGTCATAAGATGAAAGTTCATATCATTACAGGCCTATCTCCAAAAACAAGAGTGAACACAAATAAATAACCTAATGCTTCATCTTAAAAAACTAGAAAAAGAAGAATAAATGAAGCTAAAGTCAGCAAAAGGAAAGAAATCATCAAAATTAGAGCAGAAAGAAATAAAATTGAAAATAAAAGAACAATAGAAAAAATAAATGCAACGAAGTGCTGGTTCTTTGAGAAGGTTAATAAAATTGACAAACCACTGGCTAGACTCAGCAAAGAAAACAGAGAAAAAACACAAATAAACAAAATCAGGGATAAAAGGGGAAATTATGATGGATATCACAGAAATACAAAGGATCATACAAGAATACTATGAAAAAGTATATGACACCAAATTTAATAACCTGGAAGAAATGGACCAGTACTTAGAAAAATACAACCTTTCTAGACTGAATCAAGAAGAACTTGAAAATCTAAATAGACCGATCAACAGTACAGAAATTGAAACAATCATATAAAAAAAATACCAAAAAGTAAAAGATAGAAGAAAAATAGAAGAGGAGGCAATACTTCCCAACACATTTTATGAGGACAATATTACTCTGATACCAAAACCTGGTAAGGAAAACACACAAAAAAGAAAACTACAGACAAATAACTCTCATGAACATAGATGCAGAAATTCTAAATAAGATACTAGCGAACCAAATACAGCAACATATTAAAAAGATTATACACCATGATCAAATGGGCTTCATCCCAGAGGCACTAGGATGGTTCAACATAAGCAATTCTTCTTTTTTAATTTGTTTACACCACATAAACAAATTAAAAAAGAAGAATCATATGATCATATCAATAGATGCAGAAAAAGCCTTTGACAAGATAGAGCATCCATTTATGATCAAAACACTTAACAAAATTGGCATAGAAGGAAAGTACCTCAACATAATAAAGGCTAAACATGACAAACCCTCAGTCAACCCTATACTTAATTAATGGTGAAAGACTAAAAACCTTCCCTCTAAGATCAGGAATAAGGCAAGATTGTTCACTATCGCCACTGTTATTCAATATAACATTGGAGGCCCAGCAAGTGCAATCAGGCAAGAGAAAGATATAAAAGACATCCAAATAGGAAAAGAAGAAATGAAACTGTCACCATTTGCAGATGACATGATTCTCTGTATAGAAATCCCTAATGACTCCACAGAATACTACTAGAAATAATAAGCAAATACAGTAAAGTTTCTGGATACAAAATCAATGTTTAAAAATCCATAGTGTTCATATACTCTAACAGCGAAGAAAAAAGAAGTGTAAAAAATAATTACTTTCTCAGTTGCAACGAAAAGAATAAAAAACCTAGGAATAAATCTAACAAAACATGTGAAGGATCTATATAATGAAAACTACAAGACACAATTAAAATAAATCGAAGAAGATACAAAGAAATGGAAACATATTCCATGTTCTTCGATTGGAAGAATCAACATAGTTAAAATGACCATATTACTTAAAGCTTTATATAGATTTAATGCAATCCTCATCAAAATTCCATCGGTATTTTTTAAAGAAATAGAACAAAAAGTCATCAGATTTGTATGGAAGCACAAAAGACACCGAATTGCCAAAGCCATCTGAGAAAAAAGAACGAGGCTAGAGGCATCACTCTGCCCGACTTCAAATTATACTACAAAGCAACAGTAATGAAAACAGCATGGTATAGGCAGGAAAACAGACACACGGACAAGTGGAATAGAATTGAGAGTCTAGAAGTAAATCCATAGTTATATGGACAAATATTTTTTTATTAAGTTTATTGAGGTAACATTGGTTAATGCAATCATATAATTTTCAGGTGTCCATTATCATTTGACATCTGTATATAATATTGTGTGTTCACCATAGAAAGTCCAGTTTCATTCAGATACCATATATTTGATCCCCTTTATCGACTTCGCCTTCCCCCTACCACCCTATATTTGACCTACTTTACCCTGTCTACTTACTCGCTCCTCCCCCACTCCACTAGTAACCACTACTCTATAGTCCTCTGATAACCACTAGTCTATAGTTCATGTTCATAAGTCTCTGTTTGTTTGTCTAGCTCATTTGTTCTTTTTAGGTTATATCCCACATGTAAGTAATATCGTGTGATTTTCAACTTTTTCTGTCTGGCTTATTTCACTTAGCATGATTATCTCGAGTTCCATCCATGTTGTCACAAATGGAAGTATTTTATCTCTTCTTATGGCTGAGTAATATTCCATTATATACATCTACCACAGCTTCTTTATCCAATCATCTATCATAGGGCACGTCGGTTGCTTCCATGTCATGGCCACTGTGAACAATGCTGCTATGAACACTGGTGTCCAAATATCTTTATAGATATGAGTTTTCAAGTGTTTAGGGTCAATATTCAGTAGAGGGATTACTGGATTATATGGTAAATCAATTCTTAGTTTTTTGAGGAACCTCCATACTGTTTTCCATAGCGGCTGTACCAACTTGCATCCCATCAGCAGTGTATGAGGGTTCCTATTTCTCCGTGTCCTCTCCAACATTTGTTATTGCTTGTTCTGTTGATTATAGCCATTCTAACTGGTGTGAGATGGTATTTCATTGTGGTTTTTATTTGCATTTCCCTAATAGCTAGCGATGTTGAGCATCTTTTCATATATTTGTTGGCCATTTGTATGTCCTCTGGGGAGGAGTGTCTGTTCATGTCCGCTGTCCAAGTTTTGATTTGATCGTTTGTTTTTTTTGTTGTTATTAAGTCGTCTAATTTTTTGTATCCTTTGGATATTAGGCCCTTATCGGAGGCGTTGCTTACGAATATATTTTCTCATTCGGATGGTTGTCTCTTTATCTCGTTGACGGTTTCTTTTGCTGAGCAGAAGTTTTTTAATTTGATGTAGTCCCATTCATTTATTTATGCTTTTAATATTTTAAAAGCAAATATTTTAAATATTGCACTAAATCTGTATAATGCTTTAGGTAATATGATCATTTTAACTATGTTGATTATTCCAACCCAAGAACACGGACCATCTTTCCATTTCCTAGTAACCTCTTCAATTTCTTTTAATAGAGTTTTGTAGTTTTTATTATATAGGTCGTTCATGTGTTTTGTTAGATTTATCCCTAGCTACTTTATTCTTTTTGTTGCAATTTCAGTAGGAATTATTTTTTCCACTTCTTTTTCTGACACTTCATTATTAGAGTATAGAAACGCTATGATTTTTAACATTGATTTTGTATCCAGATACTTTACTGTATTTACTTGTTGTATCTTGCAGTGTTATTGTTGAGTTTTCAGGGTTTTCTACATAGAGAATCATGTCATCCACAAATAGTGAAAGTTTGACTTCTTCATTTCCTATTTGGATGTCCTTTATATCTTTCTCTTGTCTGAGTGCACTCGCATAGGACCTCCAATGTTCTAGTGAATAACAGTGGCGATAGTGGACAGCCTTGCCTTGTTCCCGATCTTAGAGGGAAGGTATTTTGTTTTTCACCATTAAGTATAGTATTGGCTGAGGGTTTGTCATATATGGCCTTTATGGTACTTTCCTTCTATACTATTTTGTTAAGTGTCTTGATCATAAATGGATTCTGTATCTCGTCAAAGGCTTTTTCTGCATCTATTGATGGGATATGATTCTTAGTTTTTAATTTGTTTATGTGGTATATCACAATAATCGATTTGCGTATGTCAAATCATCCCTGTGCCTCTGGGATGAAACCCAATTGATTGTGGTGTATAATCTTTTAAATATGTTGCTGAATTCAGTTGGCTAGTATCTTATTTAGGATTTTTGCTTCTGTGTTCATGAGAGTTATTGGTCTGTAGTTTTCTTTTTTTGTATTTTCCTTATCAGGTTTTGGTATCAGAGTAATATTGGCCTCATAAAATGTGTTGGGAAGTATTGCCTCCTCTTCTATTTTTTGGAAGAGTTTGAGGAGAATAGGTATTAAATCTTTGAATGTTAGGTAGAATTCACTGCTGAAGACATCTGGTCCTGGACTTTTACTTTTTGGTATGTTTTTGATGATTGTTTCAATTTCCATACATGCTGATCAGTCTATTTAGATTTTCAAGTTTTTGATTTTGTGTAGGAAGGTGGTATCTTTGTAAGTACTGACTATTTCTTCTAGGTATTAAATTTGTTGTTATATACTGTTTCATAGTATTCTTGCATGATTCTTTGTATTTCTGAGGTGTTGTCGTCATTTCTCCTCTTTCATCCCTGATTTTGTTTATTTGTGTCCTTTTCTATTTTCTTTAGTGAGTCGAGTTAGGTATGTATCGATTTTATTAAACTTTTCAAAGAAGCCGTTCTTCGCTGCATTTAATTTTTCTATTGTTTTTTGTTTGTTTTTAATTTCATTTACTTCTGCTCTAATTTTGATTATTTCTTTCCTTCTACTAACTTTAGACTTCATTTGTTCTTCCTTTTTTTAGTTTTTTTTTTTTTAAGGTGAAGAATTAATTTGTTTATTTGGGCTCATTCTTGTTCTTGGAGGTAGGCCTGTAATGATATGAACTTTCCTCTTATGACCACTTTTGCCATGTCCCAAAAGTTATGATATGTTGTATAATATCATTATTATTCATTTCTATGTATTTCTCGATCTCTCTTTTTATTTCTTCTCTGACCCAGTAATTCTTCAGTGTTATGTTGTTTAATCTCCATTTATTTGTGTTTCTTCCTGCTTTCTTTTTACAGTCGATTTTTAGCTTCAAAGCATTATTAACAGAGAATATGGTTGGTATGATTTCAACCCTCTTGTATTTGTTGAGATTGCTCTGTGTCAAGGATGTGGTCAATCCTTGAGAATGTTTGACATGCACTAGAGAAGAATGTATAAGCTTCTCTTTGGTAATGAAAACCTCTGTAAATTCAATTATGTCAAGTTGGTCTAACATGTCTTTTAAGGATGTTATTTCATTATTGATTTTCTGTTTGTATAATCTGTCCATTTCTGACAGTGGAATATTTATTTCCCCTACTATGAGAGTGTTTTGGTCTGTTTCTCCTTTTAGTGCTCTTAGTAATTGCTTTACATATTTTGGGGTTCCCTGATTGGGAGCATATATATTAATAAGTGTTTTGTCTTACTTTTTTTTTTTTTTTTTGGCGAGTTAATCCTTGGTTGACCTTACAGATTGCATAGACCTTGTCAGCTTACAATCCCTTATTATTTATTTATTTATTTTTTTACACCTATAACACCTGCTTAGCTTTTGAGATCAGACAGGATTGAGCTTCTTCAGGGTGGCATGGCCATAGATGTGTTTTGTCTTCTTGGTGCATGATTTCCTTTATCATTATGAAGTGTCTCTCAATACCTTTCTTTACCTTTTTTATTTTGAAGTCTATTTTGTCTGATATTAGTACCGCTACTCCCACTTTTCTCTGAACGCTATTTGCTTGAAATATCATTCTCTACACTTTCACATTGAGTCTATATTTGTCTTTGGAATTGAGATTTGTGTCCTTGAGGCAATATGTGTTTTTTTTTTTTGATCCATTGTGCAACTTTGTGCCTTATTATTGGTGAGTTCAGTCCATTTAAATTTAGGGTGATTATTGAAATATGAGGTCTTCTTATAGCCATTTTATCTTTTGCTCTCCGGTAATTCCATGTTTCTATTGCTTCCCTTTCTTTGTGTGTCTTTTTCTTTTTTTTAATTTTTTTGGAGTTTTGTGAGTTTTCCTTTTGGTCCTTCTTGTTTTATATTATATACTACAGTTCTGAATCTTTGGCGTGTGTTTACCATTACGAATATGTAAAGGATAGTTATACACACACACACTCACGCACACACACATACATACAGTCGTCCATTTTCTTCTGTGCCTGCCTTATCTCTATTCCCCTTTGTGAATTTGGATCTTTGAATCCTCCCCTTTTCAGTCATTGTTGTCTCATTTGTCCCTATGTATGCTGAACATTCATTACTGTCTTGCTATAACAGAACTCTTCTTATTGTTTAAGCTTATTATGTCCTGTTCATAGTAAAGTTTGCTTTCCTGTGCTTCTATCAGCTTGCTAGTCACCTTACACTTAATTATGTATATTTTTGTCATTTTGTTTAAGCTGATCTGACCTCTTTCAGTATTTCCTGTAATGCGAGACTCATAATGGTGAATTCCTCATTTTTTTATATGTCCGGAAAGGTCTTTATTTCTCCTTCCTGTCTTAAAGAGAACTCTACTGGATACATTGTTCTTTTCTGGTAGTTCCTTTCATTTAATAGTTTGAATATTTTATTCCACTCCTTTCTGGTTTGTATGGTTTGTTCTGAGAAGTCTGATGATAATCTAATGGATTTTCCTTTATAGGTTACCGTCTTTTTTCCCCTGGCTACCCTGAGAATTCTGTCTTTGTCATTGATTTTTAATAATTTTAATACAATGTGTTCTGGAGAAGGCCTTCTTAGGTTGAGATAATTATGTGTTTTGTTGACTTCTTGAATTCCAAGCTCCAGCTCATTCCTTAGCTTTGGGAAATTCTCGTCAACTTTTTGTCTGAAAATCCTTTATAAACCTGCTCCTTTTCCTCTCCTTAGAGAATGCCCATTATTCTTATGTTTCCTCTTCTGGGAGTATCAGCTGGTCCTTTTATTTCTCTTTCATCCTTCTTCTATCTTTAGTTTCCCTCTCTTCCTTCTGATTTATTTCTAAATTTCTGTCTTTGATATCACTGATCATTTCCTCTATTTGGTCGACTCTATTTCCCAAGTTTGTTATTTCATTTTTCATCCCTTGCAGTGTGTTCTTCATCTCTAGAAGTTCTATTTGATTCTCTTTGAGGGTTTCAGTCTCCTTGCTAATGAAGTCATTTGACTCATCTAGTTGTTTTTTTCAGTTTCTGAAATTGTTGTTATGAATTGTTTTGGATCTCACTGAGGTTTTTCAGAAGTGCTATCCTGAATTCTCTGTCATTTTTGTCACATATTTCTATGTCTTTATGCTTAATTCCTGGAGATTTTTCTCTTTCTTTCTAAGTTGCCTTGTCACCTTGGTTGTTCATGGTGTTTAATGGACTATTTCTCTGCCTGGGCATTAATGGAAGTGTATTCTAATTTTTTTTTTCCAGAAAGAAGATTTATTATATAATGATCCTTAGCCTGTTGCAAAGAAGGTGTTTTTCTTTAGGTTTCCAGTAGGTGGCATTTACGTCTCTTGGATATCTGCTTTATATAGTTTTAATAAAGTTGTTATTTTTTCTTTTAGATGTTTAATCATATTTGCTACCTTCAGTTTCAGTTCCTGTCAGTGCTAGCGACAGTTTTGATAGCTTTTGCTCATATTCCCCCTGGGTCTCCATGGCATTCCGTCTTGGAGGGTACGGGGGGAGAGGCCCTCTGGGTTGTGGGATGAGGGCTGTGGTTCAGCCTTGGTTTTGCAACCACAGCTGGTAAAAATCAATTGCTGTTTTTCTGCTTTCTCTGTTTCTCTTCTTTCTTCTCTGATGACTGGACACTGCCCCCAGCCGCATGGAGCTCACAGCTCTCCAAGGCAGGGATGTTCAGGGAAGATGCATTACTGTCTCCCCTCCCACTCCTTCTATAGGTTGCTCCGGTGGCTATGAGAGGCAACTTCTTTGTTTCTCCCAGTCCACTGCCTGCCACCGGAGATTCTGACCTGTGGTAGCTCTTATGCGCACATCTCACTCTCTGAAGTGCTGGTGTGCAGTTTGGGTGTTTTTGTTGAGTTTTAGATGTTCATCTTATTGTTATTTCAAGGGGAGGGATCTGGGGACGTGTCTTACTCTGCCATGTTTCTGTCATCGCTTCACAAAGTTTTAAGTGAAGCTGTTCCTGGAGACTGAGCTGAGGTTGGTCACTCTTTTTGGTCATAATTTGGTGTTAGTGAAGCCAAGCATGTGGGCTCAGGCTGCAGCAGACACAGTGAGCTGTCTTGGGCTGCCAGCCACAGATTGAGGCTGACTGTAGACTCCATTTCAGATTGTACCTGAACTCTATCTACTAGTAAACAAGCCAAAGCATTTGCAAAGACACTGGCTTAGAATTTTGTCCCAGGTGTCTGCCTCTTTCATTACCTGCCTGTCATCCTCAACACAAGCTTTAATGCAGACCTGGGCCTTCCTGGGAAAAATGGAGTAGTAATGGTGTGTGGAAGGGGGTTGGTCTGGATACCCTTCCCTACCCTTGCACTGGCTTCTGGCTCTGGCCATAGCATCATGGTGTCTCACCAGAGAGTGGTCTTTGCTACCAGGCCTCTACTGGAACTCTCTTCTCTGTTCCTCCTCCTTGTCCAAGCTGAACTGACCCCAACTGATCCCTAGAGGAATATAATGGCTGACCTGTAGTGTTTATGGCCCCTCTGGTTGTAAAGGCCATATTTGCTTCATTTCCAAGACAGAACTGAAAAGTGGGATCAAAACATGGGACTGTGTCTTCATGTGTGGCCAATTCTCTCTGCTGCAGTGGTGGAAAGGGCTGAGCTGCCACTGAGCTGCCACAAACTCTCTCTTGGGTCTTCTGTGTTAATTTACAAGGCCCTTAAGGGTGAAGCCTGAGGCTGGTAACAATAGAAAGTATTCTGGTTGGTCGAGGGCTGGATCCATACTATTGTTATTATTAGCCTGGACTTCTCCCTTAACCAATCAAAGGAACCCTGTGTTCTGGGTTATTATACTTATTTTGCAGCCTCTGCAAGTGTATAGACTATGCTTTATATTCTGTTTGTTAATTTTCTATTATTATTTTTCTCTACCTCCTCCCTGTGCCCATAGCAGGAGCTAAGTATAAAGGGGACAGACAGTGGAAGCTGAGGGACACTCCACCACAAGCCAGTCAGCCTTATCCCTCTGCTCATTTGTGGTGCCAAGGCTGTTGCATTGCACAATTTGGGTGTGTGTAGGGGGGAGATGGCACCTATATGCAACATGATGGGTACTATGGATTGCATATTTGTGTTTCTCTGGAATGCATATGTTAAAACCCTAGTCTTCAATGTGATGGTATTAGGAAGTGGGGCCTTTGGGAGGTAAGTAGGTCATGAGGGCAGAGCCCTACTGATGGGACTAGTGTTGCTATAAGAAGAGACAGGAAAGAATTTGCTTATTGTCCCTTTTCCCTCAACTCTCTATCATGTGAGAATAGAACAAGAAGGTCTGAACTGTCAGCACCTTGATCTTAAAGTTATCAGCTCCAGAATTGTGATAAATAAATGTTTGTGGTTTAAGCCACATGATCTGTGGTATTTTTGTTAGAGCAGCCTGAACTAAGACAATGGGCCTCCCCAACCCAGTGGGCTTTGCAGTTGCGAGACTAGCTATGCCCGATTGTGTTTTTTAAATGGACCTCTCTAGAGTTTGTATCGTCAACTGGAGCCTGAGAAGGGGGTAGAAGCAGAACACTGGTCCACATTTAGATACTGTTCTCTAATGTGCCATTTGGTAAAATGTTTTTCAGAACCTCTTGGTCTGTCACATAGTCAGTAAAGCCAACAAGTAGGTCATGCTTTCAAGCTCCTCTACCAAGGGTGACTCTGAAGCAAATTGAATTGAAGTCTGATGGAGTCAAAGATCCCACTCTGAGTTTGATTCGATTCTGTGTGATTCAATAAACATTTACTGAAGGAGCCACTACTCTAGGGCAGGTCTGGTGTCACTTCAGGGTACAAAGAGAAGTGTTGGTTCCTGTTCTCAGGGAGCTTACAGTCGAGTTAGAGAGATAAATAAGAGAGTCAGAGACCATTTCACTCCAGTGCAATAAGGGCACTGACTAAGATAGATGTCTCCACAAAGGAGGTGATTTCTGTACAGGTGTTTAAAGGATCAATAGTTTTTCCAAATGGACAAAATGAGGAGGGTAATACTGGGGGATAGAACAACATGAACAAAGGTATAAAAGCAAGAGTAGCCAGGTGGGTTTGGGGACCTACAGATATCTCAGCATGGCTATTTGACTTTTACCTCCTAATGCCTTACTTAGCTGGTGCTTAGGAGATGTTGGATGAATAAATGCATCTCCTCAATCCTGGGGTATTGTATGCATCTGTAGGAATTCTGGCCCCATGTCCTCTGCTAGACTACAAGCTGGTTGAGGGTGGGTCTGTGAGAGAGATGTGAACATACAAAGTGACACATAGGTCTTAGCAACTAACTGGTCTAGAACACAGGTCTCTTGACTCCTAGCCTAGTGTTCTTTTCACTGTACCTACTTTCCTCTCAGTCCACACCAATCTCTCTCTTCTCCAAGCCCCTTTCAGTACTTTGAGCCAGAGCCATGCACTTGCACACTAATTCTTAGCTCTCTTATGTTGTACATGAGTTGTTTTCAGTGTTTTTACTTGTCTTTCCAACTGGACTGCCAATGTGTCCAGGGCAGAGACTGGGGCCTCTTCTTTTCTGTATTCTCCAGAGTGAGTGATAAGTGTGCAAAAAAAGAGATAGAAGTAAGAATTGAAGAAGTGCAGAAAAACTCATATTTCCCTCCCTACAATCTTTTCCCTCTTTTCCAAGAGCCACGTGAGTTTGTTTTTCAAGGGCTGGCTTACTTAAACTCAGGGTTTGAAAACCTCTCCATATACATACGTCTGGCCCTGTCCACATGATGTGCAGGGAAATCCACCATCCTTTCCCTCAAGAAGTTTGCTGGCCCCAAACATAGCAGAAAGGTGGATCTCTCTTATTTAGTGAGTGTGTTTCTGAAATGCGTGTGAAAGTGGAATTCTATATTCGATGCATTGGAAAAAATCACTAGTTGAGGAAATCCTATGCCGAAAAAATTTAAAATAATAATATTGAATTATTGAATTATTGAATTTCTCCATGGTATATTTTTCTTATTAGCATCTGGCTATATTCATTTATCAATTAACTAAGAAAAATCCATCCAGCCCAGCGAATATCAACACAGAGGAAAGTAATCACACTAACTTATAAAAAGGAATACATGTATTTTATGTGCAGTAACTTATTTTTACAAGTGAAGAATTATACCCTAACAGGGCTACTGTGTTATACTAGGACCAGAAGCTTTGACAAATAAAAGTAGGTTTTCTCACAGTTCTCCAACAGATGGTTCTAGAAGTGTAGTTTAGATTTGTATTTAAATTTCATCTGGGCCTACTACCTGGTTTCTCCTATGAAATCCACAGCCAAGTGAAATATTAATCTAATTAATATTTTCAGACCTTGGTTGGCCTTGCCTACAGGGGTGTCCCTACCTGCTTTTGAAAGGAACTCAAACTACAACACATTTTCTATCTTCTACTGTTTGCATAAGAGCCAGGTGGGCGGGAAACAGGAGCATGAGAAAAGCTCATAACAAAAGAAATAGAATAAGCCTAGTGGACATCTGTTTTCAAAGCACTTTTTTTCATCTACATCCTTGTTACTCAAAGCACAAAGGATCAGCCAGGGCATAGCCTGGGAGCTTGTGAGAAATGCAGACCCACCCCAGGCTAGCTGACTCAAATCTGCATTTTAAACAGATCCCTAGATGGTTATATGTACATTATGGTTTCAGAAGCCCTGCCCAACATTATCTTCTTGGACTCTCAGAAGGTCCTATGAGAAAGTATTACTATTTATAGTGGGTTCAATAGTGTCTCTCCAGAAGTTGTGTTCACCTAGAACTTCAGAATGTGGCCTTATTTAAACATAGAGTCTTTGCAAGTATAATTAGTTAAAATGAGATCACACTGACTGGTGTACTTATAAGAAGAGGAGAGAACACTGAGACAGACACAGAGAAGAAGGCCATGGTGGCAAAGATTGGAATTATACTGCCATAAGCCAAGGAATACCGAGAGCCTCCTGGAGCTGGAACTGGAAGAGGCAAGGAAGGATCCTCCACTAGAGATATTTGAGGGAGTGTGGACCTGAAGATATCTTGTTTTTTGACTTCTAGGCTCCAGAACTGTGAGAATACATTTCTGTTGTTTTAAGCCACCCAATTTCTTGTACTTTGTTATAGCGGCCCTAGGAAACTAATATACAGTACCGTTATTCCCAATTTCGCAGCCATAGAAGTTGCAAGGCCAGGACTTGACCTTGGCACAGTTTGTGTTGCTGATTCAACACCCTGCAATGGGTGCCAGGCCCAGGGGTATCTCTGGCAGCATTTCCATGGCCCTGTTCTTAGCCCTACCCTGCTCTACGTTGTTATCCAGGACTTGAAGGCAGGCACAGAGACACACTGCTCAGGTGTGCAGATGACATGAGACTAGGAGGGTTTTTTTAATATATGATGGATGGCTGAATTGGGGCTCAGGAAGATTTAGACAGATTAGAACAAGGGGCCCAACATAAGATAATGGAACCCCACAAGGATGAGGGGAAAGCTCCACACTTAAGTTACAAAGAGCAACCATACAGACACAAGACAGGGAAAACTAGCTTGACAGATGTTCTAATGGAAATAAAATGGAGTTCACAGGTGGGTGGTTTGAGTGACCTCAAGTTCAACTGGATCTGAGAGTGTAACATGGTTAGTGACAAAGGAAAATGGCCTTCAGCTGCATTAATAGAAATGAGATGCCCCCAGTAAGCAGTGACAGCATATTCAGCTTCTACTTTGTGCTGCTTTTACCATCCCTGGAGGAGTAGGTCAAAGCAAGGGTACTTCTTTTTAAAGAGGACTACAAACTAGAGAGTGTTTGCAGAGTGACCAAAATGGTGAAGATTCAGAAATAGAACAGTGATAATAGCTTCCATTTACTGAGCACTTTCTATGTGCCAGACGCTGGACTAGGTGACATGAGTAAGATGAACACTGTCCCCGCCTTCAGGAAGCTTGCAGCCTCCTGGACAAAGACAGGCAATATATCCCAAGGCAGAGAAATACATGTATTTATTTGAAAAGCTACAAGTGCTACAGAGGAGTGCAGGGTGCTATAAGAGCACTTACCCAGAGAACCTGACCCAGACCACAGATCAGGGCAGGCTGCCTTGAGGAAGCAGCATTTTCATATTTGGGCCAAATTATGAAAACCAACTAAGTGTTACCCAGGGAACCATGATATCTTTTAAACAGAGGACAGCAGATTCAAAGGCCCTGGGACACATTTGAAGAACAGGGAGAAAAGTTGTACTAAGGGATGTGGCTTAGTTAGATGAGGGTCTTGGAAACATCATTTTGGTTGTGTTGTGAGGAACAAATGGGAGAGGAGCAAGAGTAGGTGCAGGGAAACCAGTCAGGAGGGTATTGTAACCATCCTGTGTTAGTTTGCTCTTGCTGCTGTAACAAAGTACTATAATCCCTCGTTATCTGCGGGGGATACATTTCAAGACCCCCGGTGAATGCCTGAAACCATGGATAGTACCGACTCCGATATATATATGTTTTCTTCTATACATACATACCTTTTCATTTAAAGAAAGCACATTTGGTTTTTCTTTGGCATACCTAAATTGCCAGCATCATTACCGTTGTGCTTTGGGGCCATTATTAAGTAAAACAAGGATTATTTGTACACAAGCGCTGCAAAATAGCAAAAATTGATCTGATAACCCCGATGGCTTACTAAGTGACTAATAGATGAGGAGAGTCTACAGTGTGGAGGCTCTGGACAAAGGGATGATTCACGTCCTGGGCAGAACAGAGCAGGACTGTGCACAATTTCACCATACTACACAGAATGGCACACAATTTAAAGCTTATGAATTCTTTATTCCTGGAATTTTTAATTTAATATTTTCAGAATTGGGTTGACCATGGGTAACTGAAACCATGGAAAGTGAAACAACAGATAAGGAGGGGAGATTACTGTACCACAAAGAGTGGCTTAACACAACACAGATGTATCCATTTCTAATTCTGGAGGTCAGAAGTTCAAATGGGTCTCACTGGGCTAAAACCAAGGTGTCAGCAGAGCTGTGTTCTTTCTGGAGGCTTTTCTGGCTCCTAGAGATGCATATATTCCTTGGCTCATGACACCTTTTGATTTTCAAAGCCAGCAATGGCTAAACAAATCTTTCTTATGTCCCATCACTCTGAATCTGACTGTCCCGCCTCCCTCTTCCACTAACGAGGACCCTTGTGATTATATTGGGCCCATCTGCATGACCTGAGATAATTTCCTAATCTTCCTATTTTAATGTCATCTGTTTAGCAAACTGTAATTTCCCCTTGCCATGTAACATAACATATTCACTAGTTCTTGGGGTTAGGATGTAGACATATTCGAGGGGTCATTATTTTGCCAACCACACACCCCGATTTATATATATTACTTAATTTACTCTCCCGCACCGCCAAGAGATTGGTATGATTGGTATAATAAGAAATCAAGGTTCTAGGAAGTGGCAGAGGCTAGAGTCAGATCCCAGGCTGCCTGACTGCAGATCCAGTGATCTTATCCACTGCCCCATACTACCTATCCATGTGCTATGAAGACAATGTGGAGGGCACAGCAGAGCTGGCTTCTCATGTGTGATGGACTGGCTGTTCCTGTCACACAGGATCAGGTTCTGGGTGACTCTAGAAGGCAGAACCAGGTCAATAGTTACAAGGATGTAAATTATTTCTTTCTTTATTTTTTTTTACACCTACAGCACCCAGTCTTCCTAGATGGTCTCCTATCCAAGTACTAACCAGGCCAGACCCTGCTTAGCTTCTGAAATCAGACAGGATCGGGCTTTTCAGGTATAAATTTAAATATTTAGCAATTCAGAATGTTAGAGCTGGAGGGGAACTGAGAGGTCATCTAGTCCATTTTCTTCCAAGGAAACCAAGACCCAGAGAAAGTAAGTAATTGACCTAAGGCCACACAGCTAATTAGTAACATAATAAAGAACTTTCAATCACAGTTCTCCTGACAGTAATACGGGCTGCAGCATTAAGTGAGGGGCTCTTCATCATTGGAGGGGTTTGATCATCTAACAGGGATCCCAGCATAGGTGTTGTTGGCTATTGTGAAGTGTGTTGAGAGCAAATTTCTTAAATTTCTATTAACCACAGAACACAAAAGTTTGTGAATGATTTACTTGTGTTAATAAGTTAAAGCAGTTCTTTCTACAACAGTATCACTCTCACCCATTTGTCCTCTGATGTGAGGTTTTTATTAAAATTGGGCTTATTAAAGCATATTTTACATATATTAAAATTCACTTTTTAAGTGTACAGTTCAGTGAGTTTTAACAAATATATAGTCATGTAAGCACCACCACGTTAAAGATAGGAAACATTTCCATTTCCTTGAAAAGTTCAAAAAGTTCTCTGTATCTCTTTCTTATTTGTTTATTTTCAAATAACTATAGACACAAGAATTTGTAAAAACTGTACAGAGAGGTCCCATATTCTCTTCATGCAGCTATCCCCGATGCTAACATCTTACATAACTGTAGCACAATATCAAATCCAGTGAAATAGCATGGATATACCATTAGGTGGATTGCAGACTTTTTTCAGATTTCATGTTTTTCCATGCACTCACTTGTGTGTGCATGTTTGTGTGTATAGTTCTACGTGATTTCATCACCAGTATGGGTTTTCATAACCACCATAAAGGAACTCCTTGGTGTTGCTCCTGTAGAGTTGCACAGATGCACCCCCATCTTTGACCCCTGGCAACCAGTAATCTGTGTCCCTTTTACATGCATTATCATTAAACTGAATTTTTAATTAGAAAATAAATTGATGAATAAATTCACATTGGAAAAATCCAAACTAGGTATTTTGAAAGAATTCTTTGAGACTCCTTTCTCATTCCAGTCCCTTTTCTGAAGGCAATCTCTGTTAGAGTTTGGGGTATCCTAAGTTTTTATCTGTGCAGTTGCGTACTGTGATAGTTAATTTTATGTGTCAACTTGACTGGACCACAGGGTGCCCAGATTAAATATTATTTCTGGGCTAGTCTGTGAGGGTATTTCAGTATGAAATTGGCATTTGAATTAGTGGACTCAATAAACTAGATCACCCTCCCCAATGTGGATGGGCATCATCCAATATGTTGAAGACCTATTCAGAGCAAAAAGCAGAGGAAGGGACAGTTTGTTCCCTTTCTGCCAGCTTGCTTGAGCTGGACACTAATCTTCTCCTGCCCTCGGACTGGGACTTAGACTCTCAGATCCCCTGGTCTGCTTCTGGACTCGGACTGGAATTATACCACTGCCTCTTTGTATCTCCAGTTTGCAGATGGCAGGTTGTGCGACTTCTCCATAATAGCATTAGCCAATAACTCATAATCGCTATCTCTATATCTCTATATTCTATTGGTTTTATTTCTCTGGAGAACTCTAACATACATACAAGTACATACATTACCTACATATGTACCTATCTATAGAAATAGATTATGTTTGCATGTGTATGTTTAACATATATATTGTATCATACATATTCTTCCACAGCTTGTTTTTTTTTTTCAGTTAACCATTTGCCTTAGATAACATTCTATATCCACATATTCATGGCTACTGCATTAAAAAAAAATCTCTGCATAGCATTCCATATTATGGCTGTCCCATAACTTATTTAACCAATCCTCTGTTGGTTGACATTTAAGTTGCGTTTGTTTTTTTCCTATTACAAACAATGCTGAAATGACCAGACTGTGTACATGCACAAGCACTTCTGATAAGCTGAGAGAAGTAAAATACTTTCTAGATTGAGAGGAAGAGGGATAAATGAAGTTCCAGCTGACAGACAGAGAATTACTCCAAACACTGGAGTGGCAATGGGTCCCCCATATGAGAGTCATCTGGAACTGTTTTTTCTGGAGGCTGACAACCACTGGGCTTGAGGATTTTGGCAATGCTTTTTAGTTCTGAGGGTTTGAGATTCTCTCACTCGGCCAAGGTCACATCACATGATCAGAATTGCCTCTCTAGTCTGCTAACTCCTGGGCCCACACTCTCCTTCAGCCAGGTCTTAGGTCCCATGAGATAAAGGAATCTAGGGGACTCCCTTTATTTTGGGAAAAGCATGTGTTGTTTTGATGATGACCACTCTAACTTAATGCTCCTTAGCCCCAGTGGCCCACATGCCACCCCTGCACAGTAGATATGATGGAGCCAAGAAATCATCAAACTCTTCTCCAGCAACAGGGGTGGTGATGAATCCATTTTCTTCTAAGAAAACTAAGGCCTAGAGATGAAAAGGAATTCACCCAAGGCCATACAGCTAAATTAGTAGCCTAACAAAGAACTTTCTAACTGGAAGATGTAGGGTATACCATATTTCAGACTGTGCATAATCTCTGGGAATATGAATAGGCTGGGGGTGTTAGAGCAAGACAGAATGGACTTGTGAGCTCTGCGTTGAACACTTTGCATAGTCTCAGCTCCTTCCAGAGTTAACTGTTCAGAAACTAGGGGATGGACATATTGCAAAGCTTTGTCTGCCTGAATACTATCATATATTCCTAAGTAAAGGCTGTTGGTCAATGACAGTTCCATAACCACTCACTGCCAACTTACCCACTCCTTGGAATCTCCATGCTGGTGAGGAAGGAAGTGGCAGGAGAGGGAAGAAACAAGTACAAGAATTAATAGCATTTTAAAAGCATTTTCTGCTCTCAGAAGGTTCTTCTTATCTTTCTTATTTGCTGATCACATAGGAAGGAAGGGCAACTTCTAGGTTTCATATTGCAGAGGTAGGGAAACTAAGATCCACTGACAGAGTGAGGGGTTTGCCTCAGGTCACACATACATCAAATTGGCCAGAGAGCTAGTGCAAGGACCCTGGTTTCCTGATTCCCAGGCAAAGTTTCTTGCCAACACATTTTACTGCCACCCTCCCACCTGAATGCCAGGGCCTTGTGCTCAGAGTTCAGTCTGCTCCTGGGCCCAACTCAGAAGAGACACTGAATTATGATCACTGCTCCGTCCTGCCCTTTATGGTCAGAAGCCATGTGAACTTGATGCTCTGTGACCCTGGAAGAGTGAGGAGGACAATTTAGCCAACAGGACCCACATGTTTAGGGCCCAAATGTAAAACCCACAGACTGGCCCTGACCAAGTGTGGAGCAACTCTTTGGTCTATTAAACATGCAAGTATCTGTATGCTTTGAATGAGTGAGAAACTGCTACTCATGGTGCTCATGGGATTCTTTAGGGAACTTTAAAGAAGGCACTGGAGAAGAGAGGAGAGCCCCCTTGGCAGGAGCTTGGTAACAGCCAATCTACAAAAGCAATACATCAGAAGACTTGTCTGAAAGGCCTGTAGCGGCCTTGTTGGCTGAAGCTGAAGGTTCATGTAAGGGAAATGTGGGAAGTAAGATTGGGATGGCAGGTAGTCTTTTCCCAAGATGGCTGCAAAAAGATCTGCCCCATATATACTTCTGACAATGTGACTTTGACATTGCCCCCATTGAGATGTAAGAGCTATCTATGGTCCTTTTCCCCCAAAGCTGGGCAGGATTGTGACTATGGCAGGAATAAAACTAGGTGAATTTGCAGGCTATATCATAAAAGGAGATACAGCTTCCACTTTACTTGCTGGAATGCTTACTCTTGAATATTTGAGCCACCATGTGATTCATTTGATGGTCATCATGCTGTGAAGAAGACCAAACTAACTCAAATAGAGAGATCGCAGGACTACATGGAGAGAGAAATGCCTGGCTTATCCCCAGCTGCTTCAGCCTCATCTTCACCACTCAGCCTACTCTTCCAGCTCTAGTTACTCTCCTACTGTAGCTTTAGAAGAGACCCTAAGTCTGAGCTGCCCATCTGTGTCTTTCCCTAATTCCAGACTCACAGTAACCATGAGACATAATGAAATTATTATGTTGTCTTAAACCACTGAGGTTTAAGGTGTTTTTTACATAGCAACAGACAAATGTAGATAGTGAAAGCAGAGTAGTTTTGTGCAATAAGCTCTGATTTGGGAGTCAGGAGACCCTGGTTCTTGAGTCTACCCTTATCAATTACTTACTATGTGGTCTTGGGCAGGAAACTTTTCCTCTCTGGGCCTCAATTTCATTATTTGTAAAAACAAGATGTTAGGATGAAATAATTTAGTAAGCCCTTTCTAGTTCTAAAAGTTCCTTTGTGATGATAAGCCTCAGAGAAGTTAGAACTTTATCCTTAAGCAATGGTAGATTATTGAGTGGAAGATGACATGCTAAGAGAGAATGTCAATATAAGAATGCATGGATGAAGATGGAGCTGGGAAATTCTCCTTTCTCTTGCTCAGACAAGTGGAAGGTGAGCACTGGGGTGATGAGAAATCCCCAAGGAGATATCCAACAGGAGGAGGCGGTTGGATAAGTCAGAGACAGGCAGTCCACTAGTCAGGTTCAGAGGCAAAGCTTCAGTGGTACCAAAGAAGCTCCTCCCATTTGGAGAAAGAACCCCTCTAATCCTTTCTACCTGAGACCTATCCATCTCCGTCTGCCTGAAGGACCATCTAATTATGAAATCCCTACTCTATCTTCCTGGTGGGAAATTTTATGTTTTCTCACTTTTGGAACAAACCCACAAGGTCACCACTTTGCTCAAATGGAGCCAAGATTAGACTCATCTTATGCCCATTGCTCAGATGTCAGGGTCTCAAGCAGGAAGCCAAACACAGGGGAAGAGCCAGGCCAAATGCTTCCTGTGACTTCCTTTGGGCACTTTATGGTTCTGCCCCTGGACTCTGTTCTAGAGTCTTTAGCTGTGGAGAATTTGGGGTATATGATACTCTCACTGCAATGGCACTTCCAGGTTGCCATTTCTGTAAAACAGAGGGTAGCCCTAGCTTTTGGCTTGGGATGGTCTCTTAGGAAAACAAGAGATAGTCTTGTGCCAGTGGGGATGGGATAGGTTTGCTTTTTAGCAACAAAGGGAGCATTTGAGTGGAGAAGAAGCCCAGGGGCCCTCTAAGAGTGTCTCAGTTGGTTATTTCTCTGTGCTCCTAGATAACTTCAGGCAGCTTGGGGTCCTGGACTATTTTGTCTAAAGCCTGTGGCTAATCTCATCCAGAGTAAGAGGGGCTGTGTTTTTGCAGCCCTTGAATGGAGCAGCTGGCCTTTTCTACATCTACCTTGTCATAGGCTCACAAGCTATTCAAGGAGTTGCAAAAACTGGAAGGCTGCAGTTGGAGAAGAGTAGGAAGTAGCATGTTGGGAGAGCAGAACTGTTTGAAATGGGCTCTGCCGTCCAGCCAGAGCTGAATCTGTCTTTGGAGGGAGGTCAAGGACACAGCTGAAACTTGTTGGCAGCCCCTTCCTTCCTACATGCTAACATTTACCAAACCCTTAGGATGAACGAGGCACCATTCTCAGCCTTCTCCATGAATTGTCTCATTTAATCCATCATAACAGTCCCATGAGTTCGGTCTATTATTATCTCTACTTTAGAGATTAAATAACAATTTTTAAAAAGCCTGAGGCACATAGAGGTTAAGTAAAATAGTAAATAGTAAATGACTCAGCCAGGATTACCAATCCAGTTTGGCTCAAGAGGGCAAAACCTAACCACTAGGTACTGTCTGTCACATGACAGCCAGTTACATTGTCCCACTCTCTTGGGGCTGCCTTCTGAAGTGTCCCTTAAAGGCTTGTCCTCTTGGAGCCTACCTCAATGCTTCAAATATGATAATAAACACCAATTTGTGGAGTGTTTATGATGCATTTTAAATAGTTTATTTAGCATAATCCTCATGATGATGCAATGGAATAGATATTGTTGCTATCATTATTCTACAGATGAGGAAACTGAGGTTCCAGAAGGTTTAATAAGTTGTTCAAGGTCAAGCTAGTAAGTAGGAGAGCCAAGATTTAAATTTGCACCTATCTGATTCCAAAGCTTTAAAAATTCATATTATTCATTCATTCATTCATTCATTCATTCATTCAACAAATCAGAAAATTTCAGACTGTCTGCTGTGTGCTTGGTGGGTATACACAGTGGCAATATTTCTGCACTTCTGACCCTCCAGCTTAGACTGCTCTCTAGAACTGAAGACTCATGAGTCCAACCACCTGTTTGACATTACTATCTCAAATGGACACGTTCAAAATAGAACTCATGAACCTTTCACCAAAGTCGCTTGCCCAAAGCTCTGTAACTGGCATCACCATACATGAAGCTGCTCAAGCCAAGTTAGAGGCCATCTTTTCAATATTCTCCTTCTCTCGCCCCCTATATGTAATCTCTCACCCTGTCTGGTTGTCTTTATCTCGAACATATCTTAAATCTTTTCACTTTTCTCCATCCTCCTTTTCCCCACCAATCCATTCTCCATATGGAACTCATTATGATCTTAAATCATAATCAGATCATTTCCTTCCCCTGCTTCAAACACTTCATTGGATTCCCATGTTCTCATAACCTATAAGACCTTACCTGAAGTGGCCCTTATACTCCCAGTTTGCTCCTGCTCTCTCTCTACATCACAACCCATGATCTTACCTTATGTTTCTCTCATATGCTAAACTCCTTTCCACCTTTGCTTTTGCTCACATACCTCTCTCTGCCTGGAATGTTCTCTCCGAGATCTCAATTTAAATGATACCTCTTCAGAGAGTCTTTCCCTATCAGCTTGTATAAAGTAGCCACTTTTCTCTCTGCATGACTCTTATTACTAAAATATATGTATATTTTATTTTCCTACTTACCTGTCTCTCCAACCCACAAGAATAAAAGTTCTGTGAGAGGAAGGAGCTGACTTCTCTTATTTATCATTTTATTCTCAGCATCTAAAACAGTAGCTGGCACATTGCAGGTACTCAATGAGTAAAGTGGCAGAAGTTGGTAGATACAGCATGGAGAGGGTATGCAGACTAGCACATGATCCTTGAGAAATGACAAAAGAACAACAGTCTGCAAGAAGCAGAAGGGAGTAAGAAACACATTGACTCTCCTCTGAGCTTGGGGCTATGGGAAGCGGAGGTGTGAGGCCTCTAAGTTTCTACTCTGCCACTCACTAGCCAAGTCACTCAGCTTTCCTGAGCCATAGTTCCCACATTTGAAAATGAGAATAAAGGTACTATTATCTAGCATCATTGTTAGGAAGACTCTGCTCAAATTTTCCAATGACTTACCATCTCGTTCTGGGTAAAAGCCAAGGTCGCTGCATTGGCCTCCGTGGTCCTGCACCATCTGGCACCCCTCCTCTCATTTCCCCTCTGTCCTCATCTACTACTCTTCCTCCAACTCTTCTCCTTTAGCCTTACCAACCTCCTCCATGTTCTGGCCTCAGAGTCTTCAACTAGATGTTCTTTTTGCCCATAATGCTCTTCCTTCAAATACTTATAAAGGTTCACCCCCCATTTCCTTCAGTTCTAGTCTCAGATGTCTACCTTCTCAGCAAGACCTTCCTTGGTCACTCCTTTTGACACTGTAGCCACCTTTCTGGGTACTCCTCCCCCTTCTCTGCTTTGTTTTTCTCCATAGCACTTCCCATAGGCTGGCTGACTATATCAATTACTTACTTATTTTGTGTACCATTTTTCCTCCCCACTAAAGTGTAAGCTTTATGAGAGCAGTGAGTTTAGCTGTCTTATTCACTGCCATCTCCACAGCCCCTAGAACAGTGCCTGGCACATAGTAAGCACTCAGTGAATACTAAATGAATGAATGCATGCATGAATGAAGTGCTGGCATGGTACCTGGCATATAAAACATGTTTGGTAAGTGGTAGTTATAGTTACTAATAGCCATCTCTTTGTGTATTTATTCCCATGCCTGGGGCTTAGCACAGAGCCCCATACTCAGCAGGTGCTCAGTTGACACATGTTGAAAGAGGAACCCTAAGTGAGATGAAAAATCCCCTACCTGCCACAAGAGAAAACCAAAAGACACAGCTCTAAGAGTGCAGAGGAGCACTGCAGGCTGTTTCTAAAAACCAAATATCCAGCTTCATGCCTGCCCCTCCCCAAAAAAGGAGACCTCCAGTGAGAGGACTTGAAGCAAAGGGTGATTCACACAGAGGAGCACCAGGAAGGCTATGTGGATCCTTAACCCATACCTCTAGTCTTCTAAAGGATCTGTGGCTAGAATTCCAAGAGTTCATGGACTTGGCTGCAGAAAATTGTATCTTTATTTCTGCTCTCTTTTAACTGGGTTTTAGCATTTCCTTCAATCATGAATGCAGGCAACAATTAATCATAATATTAAAATACCTATGACTTGGCCACCAACAGAAATCACACATATTTTTATCACATTTTAGTGAAACGGATCTCTTAAAATATGAATATGCTCATTACTATTTTGAAATTATAATAGTTATGACACACCACTAGAACTTGTTAATGTGTCATATTCATCACAAAATTAAAAAATATATATATGTTGATAGTTGTACTTCAGTATAATTGGTTTCTGTGATAATCCTTTGTATTCTATTTTAAGCATTTAAAATATTATTCTGAGAAGGGGACCATAAGCTTCACCAGACTGCTAAGGGGTCCATGGCATGAAAAAAGCCAAGATTTCCAGGTTAGAGCATACTCACTCTGGTTGCAATTGGTCTCAGCCCTCCCAGGTGACTTCCTCCAAAGGGAGCCTGAGCTTTTGCTTATGTGAGCATAAATCGGTCAGTCGTTCTTAGATGGGGGACCTCTATCCCCTACAGTCTCATCTTCTATCACTATGAGTGCAGAAGATGGTAAAGATGAGGAAGTCAAGGAACACAGAGGCCAAGGCATTTGAAGGATGTCCATATGAACATCGAAGTCATCCATGACAATAGGGGGCTTCTGGAAGAGAAGGAAAGCATGAACTATTTTACCAAAAGTCTAATGAATGATAGATGACAGTGATTGGGTGGGGGAAAGGTTAACATAGCCCAGTAGTATAGACCTTGGGAGAGCAAGCTATCAAACAGATTTCTTCAAGGCCTCTTCTAGTTCTTCTCTTGTCATTCTACAACCTTTCCCTAAGTGATTCATTCACCCCCTGGCTTTAAATATCTATAGCGATGGCTTCCAAATTTATATCTCTAGCTCTGATCTCTCTTTTGAGCTTTGGACAGCTTATCCAACTGTGTACTTGATAACTAGCTCTGCTTGGAGAAAACTATGACCTTCCTTCTAGATGTAGTCTTCTTCTAGTCTTCTCTATCTCTGTGTCACCACTATTTGTTCAGTTGTCTAAGTCAGTAACCCGTAAGTTCCCTTGTCTCTCTATTTCCCACACCCAATCTATTATTGAGTCCTGCTGATTTCACCTCCTAAATAACTCTTGAATTTATCTACTCCTCTCGAGTACCATCCTGGACCCCGCTACTAATATCTCTCTCTTGGTCTAATGCAATAGATTCTCCACACATCCACTCTCCCCCGCCCCCTGCAACCTGTTCACTCTGCATC
>NW_024340940.1:0-1206 GCF_902729225.1 Pteropus medius
GAGGGGGGTCGGGCTTAGCGGATGGGCTCCTGAGTCCGACGGGGGAGGGCCTGCAGGCCAGGACTCTTGTTTTTTGAACTCTTCAGCCTTTCCAGCCCCAGCAGAAGACACCTTTATTCTGCCTGGCAGCCCCACAGAGTCGGAGGCCAATGGCAGGACCCCTGCCCGCGGCGATCCTGCTGCTGTCCTTAGCCCTGGGATTTGCTGCACAAGGTAAGGGCTGGACTGGGTGGCCTGACCTGACCCCCGGGCATGTAGCGTTCCCATCTGGCCTTCCCAAGGGGTCCCTGAGTCAGGACCCCTCCCCTGCAGCAGCTTCCTCCCATGAGGATGAGAGCCTTTTCTGCCTGCGCCCCTGTTCTCGCTCGGGTCGCGTCCAGACCAGACGCTCCCCTGGGCTTCTGAGCAGGCTCCCTCGATCCCTCCGCGCGCGCACCTGCAGCGCCTGCGCGCGCACCTGCAGCGCCTGCGCGCCGCTCTCTGTTTCCGCCTCCGCCCGCCTCTTCCCAGCTCTGTCTCTGCGAATCCATCCGCTGATGCCTCGGCTTTGCTCCGAGGCCGGATGCTCGCAGCCCAGGTCCTTCTCCATGTCCCCATCCAGACCGAGAGAAAAGCGATCCTTCTCCATGTCTCCATCTAGACCGAGATGAAGGCGATAGGATTATTGGTGGAGTTCCATGTACAGAGGGCTCCCATCCCTGGCAAGTGGCCCTGCTCAAGGGCAGTCAACTCCACTGCGGCGGCGTGCTGGTCAATGAGATGTGGGTGCTCACCGCCGCCCACTGCAAGATGAGGCAGGTGGCGGCAGCTCTCACTCTCCCCCGGGTCTCCATCTCCTGTCCCCGGGTCCCTGTCCCCCGTTATGGGTTCCTGTCCCTCCCTCCCGCAGTCACAGGGTCTCTCTTCTCCCAGTGAATACAACGTGTTCATGGGCAACGATAGACTGAGCAGTTGGAGAGCGCAGAGGATCAGGGCCACCCGGTCGTTCGTCCATCCAGAGTACTCCAGGCAAACGCACGTCAACGACATCATGCTCGTGAAGCTAAGTAGCCGGGCCAGGCTGTCATCCACGGTGAAGAAAGTCAACCTTCCCACCCGCTGTGAGCCCCCTGGGACCACGTGCACCGTTTCTGGCTGGGGCACCACCACCAGCCCTACCGGTGAGACGGCTCAGCGACCCGGGAGCCCTGGGCATTGGCCCCCTAC
>NW_024340941.1:0-304 GCF_902729225.1 Pteropus medius
CTGTAATGTCTGTGAACACTGAATTAGAGAGTACTGGATCATTGCTCTTGTGAGAATCTGGTCACAGCATTTTCATCAACCCGTCATTACATAACCTTATTTTATGTGTATTTCTGTTTTAATTAATAAATATTATTAATTCATTAACATTGAACTCAGGCCAACAGCACAATAACTCGTGCCTGGATGACGTTTATGTAACACACGTGTTTTCTCAGTAAGGCACATCACAGCCTTCTTGCATTTAGGAATACTAGACAGCAATTCAGCGTGATGATTGGGGGCCATTTTAAACAGCAAAATC
>NW_024340942.1:0-551 GCF_902729225.1 Pteropus medius
GGCGCTGGAAAAGGCTCACCCCGTAAAAAGAAGGCAGAAGAAATGAAATTAAAAGCAGAACTAAAACAAACCCCAAACCTTCCTTTCTGAACACAGTCGCTAATGAACATCTAGGGGTTTAGGGGCACCATCTCCGCCCCCGCGAAGTAACTGAGTAAGTAGCTCGACTCTACGACGGGCACCTGCTCCACGCAGATTCACGCAGCCGCGCGCCGCGCGCACCACGGCGCGTCCCAGGCTGGGAATCTGCGGCTGGGAACAAAAACACGTTCCTTCCCAGGTGGGGTGACTCCGCAGGTGCGCGCGGGGCCCAGCCCAGTGCGGGGCGCGTTGTCGCCGGCCCCTCGCGCTGCTGGACACGCTCTTTCAGCAAAGGGCCCCGCCCCGTGGCCGCAGACCCCGCCGGAGTAGCAATGGGGACGCGTGGCTTTCTGGGCCCTCGCGCCCCGCGGGGACGAGACCGAGCCCTCACCTCACCAGCCCCGTGCTTTTGCCTTTCGCCCTGGCCTGGGCGTAGAGCGCGCGGCCCGCGGTCTTCTCCTTGATGGAGC
>NW_024340943.1:0-412 GCF_902729225.1 Pteropus medius
TTTGAGGAAACTCCATACTGTTTTCCATAGTGGCTGTACGAATTTGCAGTCCTACCAGCAGTGTATGAGGGTTCCTCTTTCTCCACATCCTCTCCAACACTCATTATTACTTGTCCTGTTGATTATAGCCATTCTAACAGGTGTGAGATGGTATCTCATTGTGGTTTTGATTTGCATTTCCTTAATAGCTAGCGATGTTGAGCATCTTTTCAAATATTAGTTGACCATTTGTATGTCCTCTAGAGAGAAGTGTCTGTTCAGGTCCTCTGCCCATTTTTTGATTGGATCCTTTGCTTTTTTGTTGTTATTGAGTTGTATGAGTTCTTTGCATATTTTGGATATTAGGCCCTTATCAGAGGTGTTGCTTGCAAATATATTTTCCCATTTGGATGGTCGTCTCTTTATCTTGTTG
>NW_024340944.1:0-715 GCF_902729225.1 Pteropus medius
GAATGCTGAAGGACATGAAGTCACACTTACTGCCGCGCTCACAGGGGCATGTCACTGCCCTGTAGGCTGTTAGCACAAGATCCCAGCGTCCAAAAGCACCAAGCAGTCCCCGAACGGCTGCTAATGCCTTAAGTCAGGCACAGACTTCATTTCTTTGGTCTATTTCTCATTCCTAAGGCACTTAAGAGGTGAAGGAAAGCGAAAGCCTTTTTTGAAGTACCGCGTTTCCAGGGAAAAAGATGTCCATCTGGTTTTCAATACTTTCCTTAATAATCTGGTGCGGCGTACATCAAGTTGTCCTCTAGCAGAGAAAAGATCTGGGTATCCGCTAATGTTTTCCTGAGTGTGTGTGCGTGTGTATATGAGATAGAGGTAGATGTAGAGGTAGAGAGAGGTCTTCTGTCCAAAGGGCCAACCAATCATGTGTCTATTTTACCTAATAATTCCATTTTTTCTCCTTTTATTAAACTTTCTGATAATTTTGTCTAACAATTCATTACTTTCTGTTTATCTGGTCCACTATTCGGTTTTAGTTAAACTAACAGTAAATAGAGAAACGGAAGCCAAGAAGAGAGATTTTTTGATTTGTGATCATCAGTCCCCAAGGATGAACTAGAGAGACAGATTTCAGCCCCCCGCCCCAACCCAGAATATTGTAGGATCAATCCAGCTCTCTTCAGGGCTTGCTATTTTGTGACCATTGTAGCATGTTTTT
>NW_024340945.1:0-548 GCF_902729225.1 Pteropus medius
AAAGAAATATGCTCCTATTACATACTAGTTTATATTTGTCCAAATTTTTTAACTTACTGCACTTTTAAAATTTACAAACCCTTAGTCTCTGCCAAGATGTATGTATATGTTACATATGGCTACTTATTATCTACATGTTTTAATTTAGTGGGCTAATTCTTGTGCATGTGAGAGAGTAATGACAGATAGGAAGAGCCTGGTGGTTTCTGGACACAGCGTGAGCAACTTTGCAGAAGTAGAAGTTCTTCTGAGAGAAAAGGGACTATTAGGCCTTGAGCACTAAACTCCTTCTCCCCAAAACTCGAAATTACTGAAGACTGTGGAGATGCACAAGGGTGGTGCCAGGGGCAGGGAACAGCCATAAGACCCCTGAGGTAAAACCCTCAAGAGGAGAGAAACAGATGAACTGCGTGACTACTCTCAACCAGTAACATGGCACAGGCCTACCTCGTGGTCAAGTGGCCGTGGGGGAACCTCAAGTGTGTCTGACAGGACAGCAAGAAGGGAGCACCAAATGCCCCAAGGTGGTCACTTTCCCCAGCCAGGTC
>NW_024340946.1:0-522 GCF_902729225.1 Pteropus medius
GATGGATAAAGAAGTAAGGTTAGGTATGGTGTAGATATTGGGCTATAGCTAAGGTGTTTTTTAGAGTCAGTAAGTTGGTATTAGAATGTTATGGTTATTTTTTAAAAAACAGAGTGAGGCTTATAATGCAGGTTATATACCGTGTTAGGGTTAGGTTTAGTTTCAGAGTTAAGGCTTGGGTTTGTATTAGATTTAAAATGTGGATGAGGGTATCGGCTATGGGTTCTATTATATAGTTTAGATTAGAAGATAAAGGTAGATCAGGGTGTGTGTGAGTATCTTATGGGTTGAAAGGTGCATGAATAGATGTTTAGTATTTGTCTAGGGATACTTAGGCAATTTGTCATGTTAGTTTCATTCGATAGGCTATTTCTTGAAGTGCTATTAGGCTAGTCGATGAGTGATTCAGTCCTTTGTTGTTAAGTTGGGCGTTGCTTCCAGATTCAGAGAGCAGGGTATGTTGGAGCAATTAGGGTTCTGGTAGCTTTGAATACTGTGCTCAGCATAATGGTGGTTAGGGCA
>NW_024340947.1:0-4486 GCF_902729225.1 Pteropus medius
TCCGGCTCAAAATGGACGTCATTAGAGAGCTTTTTGCCAGATCTACCATATACATATATATGCATATATATGTTCATCTATATGCATATATATGTATATGTTGGATTTTCGATGGAAACCTGTGTGGACCCTGGTCTACCAGAGAAGACAGGCCGCTCCCAGCACCTCCACCTCCCCGGAGTGTGGACACTGGGCGATACAGAGCCACAATTCAGCATGATCTCTTTTCATCCCAGAGGCCCCAGGGCTCCTTCCTAAGGCCTCTGCTCCTTCCTGCTTTCCCCATTGGAAATCAGACTTCAGGACGGAAGCAGACACCTCCCTCTCCGTCACCTTTCTGCCTGGGATGGTCGTAATGGTCCCCGTGGACGCATTCAAAATGAAGAAATGAAAGGCTCGAAGAGGTGATCGCAAAGCTCATAAGGCCGGAGGCCGAAATCAGACCCACAGCTGTCTGCAGTGTCCCCCAACTGACCTCTTTCCAGCGGGTGACGGCCTCCAGGGACGGAGGGGCCAAAACCTCCCTGGGTCCCCTGTCTGTGGGCGGCCTGGAGCTCTGCACGAGGATACAGAGAGGAATGAGACGCCGTTGTACCTCTAGGGGCTAAAAGTGTCAGTGAGTGCTTCTGCAACTTCTGTACCCCAGTACCCGCAGACGACCGAGCACCGCCCTCAGAGCCCCGAGGCGCCGGGAGGGCCGTGAATTTGCCGCAAGTGAGCCGTGTCTCGAAAGTCTGCAGTTCCGGCTCAAAATGGACGTCATTAGAGAGCTTTTTGCCAGATCTACCATATACATATATATGCATATATATGTTCATCTATATGCATATATATGTATATGGTGGATTTTCGAAGGAAACCTGTGTGGACCCCTGCTCTACCGGAGAAGACAGGCCGCTCCTAGCACCTCCACCTCCCCGGAGTGTGGACCCCGGGCGTTCCAAGGCCACAATTCAGCATGATCTCTTTTCATCCCAGAAGCCCCGGGGCTCCTTCCTAAAACCTCTGCTCCTTCCTGCTTTCCGCATGGGAATTCAGACTTCAAGACGGAAGCAGGCACCTCCCTCGCCCTCGCCTTTCTGCCTGGGATGGTCGTAATGGTCCCCGTGTACGCATTCAAAATGAAGAAATGAAAGGCTCAAAGGGGTGATCGCAAAGCTCACATATGAGAGCACGGAGGCGAAATCAGACCCACAGCTGTCTGCAGTGTCCACCACTACCTCTTTCCAGCGGGTGGCGGCCTCCAGGGACGGAGGGGCCAAAGCCTCCCTGGGTCCGCTGTCTGTGGGTGGCCTGGAGCTCTGCACGAGGATACAGAGAGCAATGAGACGCCGTTTGTACCTCTAGGGGCTCAAAGTGTCAGTGAGTTCTTCTGCAACTTCTGAACCCCAGTACCCGCAGACGACCGAGCATCGCCCTCAGAGCCCCGAGGCGCCGGGAGGGCCGTGAATTTGCCGCAAGTGAGCCGTATCTCGGAAGTCTGCAGTTCCGGCTCAAAATGGACGTCACAGAGAGCTTTTTGCCAGATCTACCATATACATATATATGCATATATATGTTCATCTATATGCATATATATGTATATGGTGGATTTTCGAAGGAAACCTGTGTGGACAACTGGTCGACCGGAGAAGACAGGTGGCTCCTAGCACCTCCAACTCCCCGGAGTGTGGACCCCGGGCGTTCCAGAGCCACAATTCAGCATGATCTCTTTTCATCCCAGAGGCCCCGGGGCTCCTTCCTAAAACCTCTGCTCCTTCCTGCTTTCCGCATGGGAATTCAGACTTCAAGACAGAAGCAGGCACCTCCCTCGCCCTCGCCTTTCTGCCTGGGATCGTCGTAATGGTCCCCGGGTACGCATTCAAAATGAAGAAATGAAAGGCTCAAAGGGGTGATCGCAAAGCTCATAAGGCACGGAGGCCGAAATCAGACCCACCGCTGTCTGCAGTGTCCCCCAACTTACCTCATTCAAGCGGGTGACGGCCGCCAGGGACGGAGGCGCCAAAGCATCCCTGGTACGCTGTCTGTGGGTGGCCTTGAGCTCTGCACCCTGAGGATACAGAGAGGAATGAGACGCCGTTTGTACCTCTAGGGGCTCAAAGTGTCAGTGAGTACTTCTGCAACTTCTGTACCCCAGTAGCCGCAGAAGATCGAGCATCGCCCTCAGAGCCCCGAGGCGCCGGGAGGGCCGTGAATTTGCCGCAAGTGAGCCGTATCTCGGAAGTCTGCAGTTCCGGCTCAAAATGGACGTCACTAGAGAGCTTTTTGCCAGATCTACCATATACATATATATGCATGTATATGTTCATCTATATGCATATATATGTATATGGTGGATTTTCGAAGGAAACCTGCGTGGACCCCTGGTCTACCACAGAAGACAGGCCGCTCCTAGCACCTCCACCTCCCCGCAGTGTGGACACCGGGCGTTCCAGAGCCACAATTCAGCATGATCTCTTTTTTCATCCCAGAGGCCCCGGGGCTCCTTCCTAAGGCCTCGGCTCCTTCCCGCTTTCCGCAGTGGAAATCAGACTTGAGGACGGAAGCAGACACCTCCCTCTCCCTCACCTTTCTGCACAGGATTGTAAGTAATGGTCCCCGTGTACGCATTCAAAATGAAGAAATGAAAGGCTCAAAGGGGTGATCGCAAATCTCATAAGGCACGGAGGCTGAAATCAGACCCACAGCTGTCTGCAGTGTTCCCCAACTTACCTCTTTCAAAGGGGTGACGGCCACCAGGGACGGAGGCGCCAAAGCATCCCTGGTACGCTGTCTGTGGGTGGCCTTGAGCTCTGAACCCTGAGGATACAGAGAGGAATGAGACGCCGTTTGTACCTCTAGGGGCTCAAAGTGTCAGTGAGTGCTTCTGCAACTTCTGTGCCCCAGTAGCCGCAGACGACCGAGCATGGCCCTCAGAGCCCCGAGGCGCCCGGAGGGCCTTGAATTTGCCGCAAGTGAGCCGTATCTCGGAAGTCTGCAGTTCCGGCTCAAAATGGACGTCAGGAGAGAGCTTTTTGCCAGATCTACCATATACATATATATGCATATATATGTCTATATGCATATATATGTATATGGTGGATTTTCGAAGGAAACCTGTGTGGACCCCTGGTCTACCGGAGAAGACAGGCCGCTCCTAGCACCTCCACCTCCCCGGAGTGTGGACCCCGGGCGTTCCAGAGCCACAATTCAGCATGATCGCTTTTCATCCCAGAGGCCCCGGGGCTCCTTCCTAAAGCCTCTGCTCCTTCCTGCTTTCCGCATGGGAATTCAGACTTCAGGACGGAAGCAGGCACCTCCCTCTCCCTCGCCATTCTGCCTGGGATTGTCGTAATGGTCCCCGTGTACGCATTCCAAATGAAGAAATGAAAGGCTCAAAGGGGTGATCGCAAATCTCATAAGGCACGGAGGCTGAAATCAGACCCACAGCTGTCTGCAGTGTTCCCCAACTTACCTCTTTCAAGGGGATGACGGCCACCAGGGACGGAGGCGCCAAAGCATCCCTGGTACGCTGTCTGTGGGTGGCCTTGAGCTCTGAACCCTGAGGATACAGAGAGGAATGAGACGCCGTTTGTACCTCTAGGGGCTCAAAGTGTCAGTGAGTGCTTCTGCAACTTCTGTACCCCAGTCGCCACAGACGACCGAGCATCGCCCTCAGAGCCCCGAGGGGCCGGGAGGGCCTTGAATTTGCCGCAAGTGAGCCGTATCTCGGAAGTCTGCAGTTCCGGCTCAAAATGGACGTCAGGAGAGAGCTTTTGCCAGATCTACCATATACATATATATGCATATATATGTTCATCTATATGCATATATATGTATATGGTGGATTTTCGAAGGAAACCTGTGTGGACCCCTGGTCTACCGGAGAAGACAGGCCGCTCCTAGCACCTCCCCCTCCCCGGAGTGTGGCCCCCGGGCGTTCCAGAGCCACAATTCAGCATGATCTCTTTTCATCCCAGAGGCCCCGGGGCTCCTTCCTAAAACCTCTGTTCCTTCCTGCATTCCGCATGGAAATTCAGACTTCAAGACGGAAGAAGGCACCTCCCTCTCCCTCGCCTTTCTGCCTGGGATCGTCGTAATGGTCCCCGTGTACGCATTCCAAATGAAGAAATGAAAGGCTCAAAGGGGTGATCGCAAAGCTCATAAGGCACGGAGGCTGAAATCAGACCCACCGCTGTCTGCAGTGTCCTCCAACTGAGCTCTTTCCAGCGGGTGACGGCCGCCAGGGACGGAGTGGCCAAACCATCCCTGGGTACGCTGTCTGTGGGTGGCCTTGAGCTCTCCACCCTGAGGATACAGAGAGGAAAGAGACGCCGTTTGTACCTCTAGGGGCTCAAAGTGTCAGTGAGTGCTTCTGCAACTTCTGTACCCCAGTAGCCGCAGCCGACCGAGCATCGCCCTCAGAGCCCCGAGGCGCCGGGAGGGCCGTGAATTTGCCGCAAGTGAGCCGTATCTCGGAAGTCTGCAGTTCCGGCTCAAAATGGAC
>NW_024340948.1:0-441 GCF_902729225.1 Pteropus medius
CCCCGTGGACGCATTCAAAATGAAGAAATGAAAGGCTCAAAGAGCTGATCGCAAAGCTCCTGAGGCACGGAGGCCGAATTCAGACCCACAGCTGTCTGCAGTGTCTCCCAACTGAACCCTTTCCAGCGGGTGACGGCCGCCATGGACGCAGGGGCAAAAGCATCCCTGTTTACGCTGTCTGTGGGCGGCCCTGAAACCTGCAAGAGGATGCAGAGAAGAATGACACTTAGTTTGTACCTCTAGGAGCTCAATGTGTCAGTGAGTGCTCCTCCAACTTCGACACACCAGTACCCGCAGGTGACCGGGCATGGCCCACAGAGCCCCAAGGCCCCGGGAGGGCTGTGCATTTGCCGCAAGTGAGCCTTTTCTCGGAAGTCTGCGATTCCGGCTCAAAATGGACGTCACCAGAGAGCTTTTCGCCAAAGCTACCATATACATATA
>NW_024340949.1:0-1584 GCF_902729225.1 Pteropus medius
CCTCGGCGCCTCGGGCAGCGGTGAAATCTTCATCCGGGAAGAGACCGAAAGCCTGTTCGCGCCTTTCCTCTGGCTCAGGGGCCTGTCTGAGGTCTCTGAAACACGTCGTCTGGAATCTCCTTCAACTTTTTGAAATATGCCAACGTGTCCAGAGCATTTTCCATGGACCAGGCCTTATGTTGGATCCTTGAGTGCGAATGAGAATATCGCCACCGTCTCAGCCCTCGGGGTGTGACAGCTTCATGGAGAGGGAGTGACAGGAACAGGTAGCAGCAGGTACAGTGACAAACGTCACAAGACAGCTGTGAATAGGCTGTGTGTAGGAGCGGACCGCGCAGCAGGGCCCTCCGGGGACCCGCCGTCCAGCAGAGGGCCACAGCGGCGTCCCAGAAGGCAGGTCTGTGGCCAGCGAGGCGCTGGCCGCAAGGCGCAGGGCATGTGATTCCGAAGAAGCTCGTGCCGGCCGCTGTGCCGGGCCCGGTTCCCAGGCATTCGGTGTCACGAGATGGCGTGACACGGTGCTGGACGTCACCGACCCTCACGTGCGGTCAGGGCGGAGCCAGTCGCGGCCGCTGTTTGGCACCTGTGTGACGCCTGTTTCTCCGTATGCACGGCAGCCGAGCTTGGCTGGCGTTGGCCGTGCGTGGTCAGTGCCCACGTGGAATCGGGTTAAACCCATAGAACGTCTCCCTCAGTCGGGACATGCCGATTTTTAAACTTTTTAATGATGATAAATGCTACTTTGCTCTGAGTTCCCCGAGCGGCCAACAGCCCTGGCCGTTCCAGCCACTGCCACCCGCCGTTCCCATTCAGGCTGCCAGAGGAGAGAATCCCACTGACTGGGACGCCCACCCCGGTGTGGTGACACAGGCCTCCCCAGCGTGCGGTGGCCGCGGCGAGGGTGGCCGCGGCAGGGGTGGAGCTGATGTCGGGGCGACAGAAACTCTGCGGCAGGCAAGGGGAGGCCGTCGACAGTGACCCATGCTGGGGGCCAGCCTTACACTCCTTTCGAAGTCCAGGTGGGTCTGAGAAACAATCCACGATGACATCGATGACATCGATGACATCGAAGGGAGCTGTAATTCCGTGACTACCCCGAGGGCGTAGCAAAAGGGCTACAGCACCGCATTTTGTTTTGTTTTGCTTTTTTCAGCCAGGGAGGGGCGGTCAGAGGGACAGATAAATTGAAATGGTTTCTGAGTTTGCCTTTGGGTCACGTTTTACTCATTATCATTATGCCCGGTAGGAGTTACATAGATTTGGGAATGAATGAATGAATGAATGAACGAACGAACGAATGAATGAACAGATGGCTGAATTAATGCATTCCATAGGGGAACGGACCGGCACCCCCAGCACGCGTCACGCAGGCCAGGGCGTGAGGACATAGCTTTAACAAGCCCACGACCGGCCGGCCTCAGACTCCGAGACCACGTGTGTTTACGGGGCTCTTAGCCGAAAGGCCGAGAAGCCCAGAGGCCAAGCGGGCGGCCCCTGCTCCAGGATCCCGTGGGGCGGTGGCGTCACCTCGGAGCAGGCGCTCGTCTTCGCCTTCACTGTCTGAAACGCGGAGAGAAGCTATTC
>NW_024340950.1:0-917 GCF_902729225.1 Pteropus medius
TATCCCTCGGTTTAATGTCAGGTACTCTTCTAAATGTAAAAATAACTTTTTCAGTTGTGACAGCAATATGCATGAGGAAGGAGTAAAGGTAGCAAATATATGCGATGGCGTCGTTTTAACCAAACTGCTAGAATTATTAACGTGATGAAGGGTGAGGCGCGAGGAAAGATCCATCCGTGTCCTGACCATCCCGGGAGCCTGAACGTTCTGACGCTCCCTTCCTGCGTCCGCGCCGGGGTCTGCATCCGGACCTCCAGGGAGCCGACCCTCCGGTTACCTGCGGAAGGGCTCAGGCCTGCATCCGCCTGGCTCCCATCACCCTGACTGCCTGACACCTGACGGACATCGGTCCCGGACCAACCCTAGCGCTGAGAATGCGGGAGCGGCACTTCCCAAGGACGTGCTTTTGACTCTCAGAACGTTTCACTCTTCTTTTCTGGAACACCTGTCGGCTTGTGCCTCGCTGTGTTCCCAGTTCGCAGACTCTCATTTATTTCCGGCAAAGCCTCCGGGTTCGTTTTGAGTTCATGTGACATGTACTTGGAGTAGGGAACGTGCAGCTCCACAGCCGAGGACCTCCGCTTGTGGGGCGGTCGCTGTGACGCGCCCGTCTTTTCCCTCGGGCTTACGCAGTTGCCTCGATTGAGACCGTACCATGTTCGGTGTTGACTTCTTCATTTAGCATATCACGAGAGGGTCCTATGTCATTAAATGTTACAGAAAAACATGATTTTAATGGCTGCTTCCTCGTCTCACCTACAGATAGATGTCCCGTAACTCGTGTAACGTTGGGCGTTAAGTTTTATTTTATTTTTCCACTCTGCTTGGCAGCGCTGACCCCGCGGGCTCTGCGTCGGATCTGGCTCACGTGTGTGAGGCGCGGGGTGGGCTGGGCCTGGGAGCCTGGCGCTGCCCTT
>NW_024340951.1:0-529 GCF_902729225.1 Pteropus medius
GGGCCAGAGGCCAGAAAGCTGGATATGAAGTTTGTCTCTGCCCAGATTTACTCTGGCTATGTCCAAGTTCCCTTCCCTCCCAGTGCCAGGAAAAACAATAACTCTGTCTTCCTGGGGCCCTGGTCAGCCCTCAAGGACCCTCTTAGGGTGCTGGTGCCTGCTCAAGCAGCCCAGCTGTTGCTTCTGGTGTCAACTGCTAGTTGCAAGGCCCCCAAAGCCTGTTGTCTGCAGGCCTGAGTGAGTCGCCTGGAATCATTTGCCTACTGGGAGGGGTGGGGAGTGGCACAGGTTGGTGAGGGAGAAGCATCCCTGCTTTCACAGATACCTAGTAGTGTCAGGGGAGAGGGATACAGTGCCCCAATGGGGCTTCTTTGGCTGTGAGGGTCTTGGAACATGTGAGGGTCTGGCCAGAGATCCCTTGGAACATGTGAGGGTCTGGCCAGAGATCCCTCTTCCTGTGCTAAGGGAAGAGTTAGTGATGTCCTCCCTGAGTGAGCAGCCATCAGCAGTCACTGGGGGTCCGTTGGAA
>NW_024340952.1:0-360 GCF_902729225.1 Pteropus medius
GATGGACTACATGGAGGGGTGGGGGTGGAGAAGTTCTGGCCTTGAAGGACAGAAATTAGGAGGGCTGGAGGAGAAAGCGGTCTGGAGGGAAACCGTAGAATGCGGTCTTGGATGTGTTAACTTTGAGAGGCCAATTAAATAGCCGATGGAGATGACAAGAGGCAGCTGGATGCCTGAGGCAGCGCTAGATATAAATTTAGAGCCCTCTGCATGTAGATGGTATTTAAAGCTGCAGGACTGGAAGAAGTCACAGAAATAGAGTTTAAATAAAGATCCGAAAGCCCGGGGCCAGTCCTAAGCACGCCTACATCTAGAGTCGGGTGGTGATGGTAGTTTGGCATAAAGAAGAAAAACGCTATA
>NW_024340953.1:0-309 GCF_902729225.1 Pteropus medius
ACCTCCACCTCCCCGCAGTGTGGACACCAAGCGTTCCAGTGCCACAATTCAGCATGATCTCTTTTCATCCCAGAGGCCCCGGGGCTCCTTCCTAAGGCCTCGTCTCCTTCCCGCTTTCCGCAGTGGAAATCAGACTTCAGGACGGAAGCAGACACCTCCCTCGCCCTCACGTTTCTGCCTGGGATTGTCGTGATGGTCCCCGTGGACGCATTCAAAATGAAGAAATGAAAGGCTCAGAGAGCTGATCGCAAAGCTGCTAAGGCACGGAGGCCGAATTCAGACCCACAGCTGTCTGCGGTGTCTCCCAGC
>NW_024340954.1:0-11306 GCF_902729225.1 Pteropus medius
CTAACCCTAAAACTAACCCTAAAACTAACCCTAACCCTAAACCTAACCATAATCTAACCCTAACCATAACCCTAACCCTAACACTAATCCTAACTCTAACCTATTATTTAACCCTAAAATTAATCCTCCCCTAATTCTAACCCTAACCCTAACACTAACCCAAATCTTAAACCCTTTCCCTAACCCTAACTCTCACGCTAAACCAGACCCTAAACCTAAAGCATAACCCTAATCCTAAAACTACCACTAACCCTGAAAGTAGGGTTAGTTTTAAACTAATAATGCTAACCCAAACCTCTTATTCTAGAACTAACCAAAAATCTCAATTTAAGTCTGAATCTAACACTAACATTAACACGAACTCTGACCCTAACCCTAAAACTAAAGCTAAACCTAACCCTAATTCTAAACCTAACCTTAAGTTTTACACAAAAAATGACCCAAACTCTAACCACTTACCTAGAGCCTAACCCTAAATCGAATCCTATAGTAAACATAAACCGAACGCTATCACTAACCTACCCTAAACCTAACCCTAACACTAATCCTAACTCTAACGACTGACTTTAACCCTAACCATGAACATAACTCAAACCTAACTCCTAGCCTAAACCTACCCCCTTACTTTAACACTTACACTATCCCTAACACTAAACCCTAACCCTAATCTGAACCCTAACCCAAACCCTGATCCTAAACCTATATCTAAAGCTAACCGTAAACCTAATACAAACCCTAAACCTAAAAATAAACCTTGCCTAACTCTATCGGTAACCCTAACCCTAACCCTAACCAAACCTTAACCATAACCCTAAACCCTAACCCTAAATGTAAGCGTAAACCTAACCCTAACCTTACCCTAACAATAACCCTAACACTAAACACTAAAGCTAAACCTATCCCTAATCCTAAACCTAAACATAATCTTAAAGCTAAAGCTAAAGCTAAAACTAAACCTTAGCCTAACCCTAAAGATAACACTATCCCTAAGCATAACACTATTTCTAAACATAGCTCTAACACTAACACCTGACCCTAACCAAAACACTAACTCTAACCCTAACACTATCCTAACCCTAATCCACAACCTCACACTAAACCAACCCTAACCCAAACCCTAAACTTAACCCTAATCTAACACTAAACCTCACCTTCACCCTCACTCTAAACATAACCCTAAACTTAACCCTAAGTCATAAGTTAAACTAACCATAACATTGTCCCTAACCTAAAAATAACCCTAACCCTAACCCTAATTCTAACCCTAAACCTAAAATTATCCCTAACCCGAAGCCCTTACTCTAACCCTAAACCTAAACCTAACATGAACCTTAACCCTAACCCTTACCCTAAACCTAAAGTTAACTCTATACCCTACTGTATACCTTACCCCCAACACTAACCAAAACCCTGAACCAATCACTAACTCTAAATCTCACCCGGACTTTAACCCTAAAACTAACCCTAAACCAACTCATATTCCTAACCCTATTCTAACCCTAAGCCTAATATTAACCTAATTATAAACCTCAAACTCACCTACACTCTAACCCTAACCCTAAACTTAACCTTAACCTTAACCGTAACCTAACACCAAACGTGACTCTAACCCTAACCCTAACCCAAACTTTAACCCTAACCAAACACTAACCCTAAAACTAACCCTAAATCCAAACAAAACCTAACCCTAACACTAACTCTAAAACCTAACCCTAACACTAATTCAAATTATAACACAACGCTATACCTAACACTATACCCAACCCCAACATTAATTCTACCCGTCAAAAAAACACTCAGTCTGAACTGCACCATCACTGTAACCCAAAACATTACAGTAAACCTAACCCAAACTTCAACCTTAAACTTAAATCTAACCTAACATTAACCTTAAACATAAAACATAAATTTAACTCCAACATTACACTAACTCAAAACCTAATCCTTACACTATCACTACCCAAACCATATCCCTAAACCTAATCCTAATTCTAAACATAACCTAACCCTACGCTATTCGTACCCAATTCTAAACCTAAACCTAAACTTAAACTAATTCTAACCCTAAACCAACACTATCCCTAACCCTAAACCTAACCCCTTACCATAGCAATAAGTCTAACCTTAAACCTCACCCTATCTCTAACTCTAACCCTAACACTAACCCTAATATAACCAACCATATCCTCTCCCTAACCTAACCCTAACACTAACTCTAAACCTAATGCTAACCTTAATCCTAACCCGAACCCCAACCCTAACCTAACCATACCTAAACCTTACCCTAAAAATTTCTAACCATAATCCTAACTAAACCTAACCCTTCCCCTGACTGTAACCCTAATTTAAAGATAACCCTAATCCTACCACTAACCCTAAACCTAATATTAACCCTAACCCTAACCTCAAACCTAAAACTAAACCTCGAGCTAACGCTAACCCTAGCCCTAAACCAATCTCTTACCTTAAACGTCTCCCTCACACCTACCCTAACACTAACCCTAACACTAACCTTATCCTAACCATGAACGTAACCCTAAACCTAACCATAAATAAAAGCTAACCCAAACCCTATCACTAACCTCTACCCTAATCTAAACCGAACCTTATTGCTATCGCTAACCCTAACACTAACCTAACCTTAACCCTAACCTGTAAACCTAACCCTAACCTAAACCTAACTGTGACCATAACTCTAACTCTAAACATAAAGCTAACCCTTACCTTAACCATACACAATACATAAATCTAACCTAAACCTAAATGAAACCCTATCCCAAACCTCTAACCATAATTTAACAGTAATGTAAACCATAGAAGCGGCAAATTATAGACCCCACTTCAGGATATGGAAATCAGGCATTCAAATGCTAATTTCCTTTGTACATGCTGCATACTTTCTACATATTTTACAGTATTCCTATCCCTTCTTAATGGCAAACGACAAGCTCAAGAGCATGGATGTCAAGACAATTTCTCACCAGCTCTTTGGTACTGAAAACTGCACACGTCCAAACAGATCTACAGTCATGTCAGACTGGGATTGAGCAACAATCATATCAAAAACAACGGGATGAAGATCAGACTGAAATCAAATATATATAACCCGATTGAAGAGCAAGAATTGCAATTTCTTTCTATCCTTTAGTAGAGATCCAACTGATTTCACAAAATATACCAGTAGAAGGGACAAATTGTTGACTGCACTTCTGGATACGGAAATCAGGCATTCAAATGCTAGTTTCCTTTGTAGATGCTCCATATTTCTACAAAGTTATTAGTGTTTCTATCTCTTCTTAATGGCAAACGGTGAACCGAAGTATGAAAACATCATACCACATGGTTCCTCGCTGCAGTCTCATGTCTTTTCAGCATATACCTTCTCTTCCAAAACACGGAAGCCTGAACCCGCTTCATATGAATTTCTACAATGAAACCTCCCCGGTTTCCAGGATTAATTTCACACTTTGTCGTTTTTAAAAGATTCTCACTTTGATTCAGGAAGTACAATTATCAAGTAGCTTCTTAGAACAATACAGCAGCCCATTCAACATACCTTTATATCACTTAGCGAAAAGGATGAGTACAGAGCAGCGTTTCTAATCAGAAACTTACGGAGTGGATGCACATCTTTCCAAAGCCTTGGCCTCAAGTACTATTCGTCAGCATGATCCAGCTTCTGAATTAAGTACATTTACATGCCTGCCTTCATGCTTCAAAGCTGTTCAGTGTCCATCTAAAATCGTTGGAGATGGTTTCAATTTCTACATGGAGTAGCAAACATATGGTGTTCATCGATGGAACCACGCTTCTGAGGACACATTCCTACCACATCCTCCCCAGAATGATTGCCCTTCAAATTACCCTTCAACACTACAGGTCACACACTGTGGCCTTCTGATTTTTTTGGCACAGAAGAAAGATTGTATACGAAAGCTGTATGTGTGCTGCTATTCCCAACTACAAACAAACTGCCACTAATCGTAACACTACCCTAACACTGACCCTAATGTTCATGCATTCTAGGCAGACACCAATTTAGAGCATAAAGGTCAAGAGTGTGTCCCACCAGCTACTTGGAACTGAAAAGAGGACATGTCAAAGCAGATCGACAGTTATGTCACACCGAGAGTGACCATCACTTATGTCACAAACAACGTTGCTAAGAACTTGCTCAAAGCAAAAAATGTATTACCCGAACGACAGTCAAGAACTGCTTTTCCTTTATATACATTGTTAGAATCCTGACCAACTTCAAAGACTATGCCAGTACGACCACCAAATCTTTGACTGAAATTCTGCATGACAGAAAGAAGGTATTCAAAAAAGAATTTCCTTGCATGTGCTACAGACTTTCTCTACAGTTGATTGTATTTCTCTCTGTTCTTAATGGCAACATGTGAATCAAAGTATTGAAACACCCTACATGCATCGCTGCAGTCTAATGTCTTTCCAGCACATATGCTCACCTCTAAAAACGGATGCCTGAACCCTCTTTATATGAATTTCTGCAATGAAAACTGCCAGGATTCCAGCACTCATTACACACTTTGTGGTTGTTGGAAGATTCCAACTTTGCTTCAGAAACTACTATTTTCAAGTCGCTATTTAGAGCAAGACTACAGCCCATTCAAAATACCTGTATATCACTTAGAATAAAGGATCAGTAGGGAACACAGTTTCTAAACAGAAGATTCTAGAGTGAAAGTGGCACTTTTCAAAGCCTTTGCCTCAAACATGATTCGTCAGAGTGATCTAAACTCTGAACTAAGTATATTTAGATGCAGCAGAGATGCTCCAAAATTTGGTCAGTGTCCCCTCTCATCAACCTTGGGAGACAGTTTCAATTTCCACACGCAGCACTAAAGATTTGGGATTCATATATGAAACATGGCTTCCGAGAAAACAGATTTCAAGCACATTCTCACCAGAGGGATTTCTCTTCAAATTCACCTTGGACACTGCATGCCACATACAGTGTCTTTCGGTTTTCCTGGGCAAAGATACACTGTATCGGAAAGCTGGGAGTCTGCCACTACAAACTACAAAGACGCTGCCAATGTATTATTACCTCTTTGTACACGGCAAGCTCAAGAGCATGGATGTCAAGACAGTTTCCCACCAGGTCTTTGGTACTGAAAACTGCACCTCGAAACAGATCTACAGTTATGTCAGACTAGGATTGCGCATCAATTATATCAATAACAACAGGACTAAAATCAGATTCAAATAGAAAATGTATAACCCAATTGACGAGCAAGAATTGCAATTTCTTTCTGTACTTTATTAGAGTGCCTACTGATTTCACAAAATATACCAATAGAAAGAACAAATTGTTGACTGCACTTCTGGATGCGGAAATCAGGCATTCAAATGCTAATTTCCTTTCTACGTGCTGCAACTTTCTACAAAGTTTACAGTGTTTCTATTTCTTCTTAATGGTAAACGGTGAACTGAAGTATTAAAACATCATACCACATGGTACCTCATGTCTTTTCATCATATACCCTCTCTTTCAAAACACAGAAGCCTGCACAAGCTTCTTATGAATTTCTACAATTAAAACTCCCAGTTGTCCAGTATTAATTTCACACTTTGTAGTTTATGGAAGATTCTCACTTTGATTCGGGAAGTAAAATTATCAAGTCATTTCTTAGAACAATACTACAGCCCTTTCAACATACCTGTATATAACTTAGCAAAAAGGATTAGCAGAGCAGCATTTCTAACCCAAACCTTAACACTCCTGGTAAACCTATCCCTAACCCTAACCCTAAACTTAACCCTACCCTAAACCTAACCCTAACACTAACATTAAAACTAACCATCACACTAACCATAACCCTAACCATAACCCTAACTCTAAGCCTAAACATAACCCTAACATTAATTCTAACAAGAGACCGAATACTATCCCTAACACTAAGACTAACCCTAAAACCCTAACCCTAACCCTAAACCTAAGCCTAATCTTAACCCTAAAACTAAATCTAATCCTAACCTTAATTCTAACCCTAAGCCTAAAAGCAACGTAAACCTGACCCTAACGGTAACTCTAATCATAAATCTACCACTAAACTAAACCTAACCCTAATCCTAACACTAAAGCCTAACTGTAACTCTAACCCTAATCATAACCCTGATCCTTACCCTGAAAATAAGGCTAACCCTAACCCCAAATCTAACCCTAAACCTAACAATAACCTTTACACAAAATTTTAAACTAACTGTATCCCGAACCCTAACCCCTTAAGCTAAACCTAATTATAACCCCAAATTTAAATCTAAAACTAACCGTAACCTTAACATCAACCCTAACATTAACACTAACCCTGAATCTAACCCTAAAACTAAAGCTAATCCTAACCCTAAAACTAATACTAACCATAACCCTGAACATAACCCTAAAACTAAAGTTATTCCTAACTTTAATTCTAACCATATCCCTCAATTATACACTAAAGAAAATCCTAACCTTAATTGCTTATCTTAACCCAAACTCTAAACCTAAGGCTAACACTAAAGCTAACACTAACGCTAACCCTAACCCTCAACCTAACCTAAAATTAACCCTAAACCTAACCCTAACTTAACCCTAACCATCACCCAAATCCTAACGCTAACATTAATCCTAACTCTAACATTTTACCCTAACCTTAAACCTTACCCTAACTCTAACCCTAACATAACCTAACCCTAACCCTAAAACTAACACTAACCCTAACCCTAAAGCCTAACACTAACCCTACCTATTCCCTAAACCTAACCTTAACCCTAACTGTGCTCCTAACCTTAAAAGTAAAGTTAATCTTAGCCCTAATTTTTACCTTAACCCTAACAATAATCTTAACATAATTTTTAAACTACCAATATCCCTGACCCTAATCCTTTAAATTAAACCTCAACCTAACCCCAAATTTAACTCTAAATCTATCTCTAACCCTAACTCTAACCCTAACACTAACCCTAACCCTAACTCTATCTACAAACTAAACCAAATCCTAACCCTAACGCTATCTAACTCTAACCCTAAGCCTAGCATTGATCCTAAAATAAAACTAAAGTGAATCCTAACGTGAATTCCAACCTTAACCCTAACAAAAACCCTAATACTAAATTTTAATGTAACAATAACCCTATCATAAACACTTACACTAAAGGTAACCGTAACCCTAAGTATAACTATAAAAGTAAATTTAACCCTAAGCCTAACCCTAACACTATCCTAATGCCTAACTCTAACCCTAACGTATACCAAACCCTAACTCTAACCCTAACTTAAAGCTAATCTTAACCCAAACGCTAACTCTTATCATAACCTTAAAACGAAAGCGAATCCTACACCTAATTCTAACACTAATCATAACACTAAACCTAACCTTGAAGCTAAACCTAAAACTAAAGCTTATTGTAACCCTATTTCTAACCATTACCTTTAATTTTACACTGGCAATAACCCTAATGACAACCCTAACCCTAAACTAACCTTAACCCTAACACAAACCGTATCCTAAACCTAACCCTAACCCTAATCCTTACCATAAATCTACCCATAACCTAACCGTTACCCTAAACACTAACCCTAACACTAATGCTATGTCTAACCTCTTACCCTAACCCTAACCTTTATCTTAATCCTAAACAAAACCCTAACCTAAACCTAGCCCTACTCCTAACACTAACCAAACAACTGCCTTGAAAGCCTAATCATAACACAAACCTTAACCCTAACCTTATCCCCGATCATAAACTTAAACCTAAAATTAATCCTAACCTGAATTCTAACCCTTTCCCTAACAATAACCTAACCATAAATTTTAAACGAACAATAACAGTGACCATAAAGCCTTCACTAAACCTAAACCTAACCCAAAATTTAACGCTAAAAATAACCCTACTCTAACCTGAACCATAATATTAACCCAGATACTGAACCTAACACTAAAACTAAAGTTAATCCTAACCAAAATTCTAACCCGAATCCTAACACTAACCCTAAGCCTAAATTCTGCACTAACAACAAACCTAAACCTGACCACTTATGCTAAACCTAACCCTAACCCTAACTTTTATTCTAAAACGAAATCTATCCTAACCCTATCCCTAAATCTCATCCTAATCTTAACTCTAACAGTAACCCTAACCTTGATCTTAACACTAAAAGTAAAGTTAATCCTAAACCTAATTCTAACCCAAACTCTAAATTTTACACTAACAATAACTCTATCTCTAAACCCTTATCCTCACCCTAACCCTTTCCTAAAACTAAGTCAAACTGTAACACTAACCCTAACAATAACTCTAATCCTAAACTAACTCTAACCCTAAACCTAACCCTAACTCTAAAAATATACCTAACCCTAAAATAAACCTTAAGCAAACCCTAACGGTAACCCCACCCCTAACCTAATCCTAATCCTAACACTAACCCTAACACTAATCCTAATTCTACCTCTTGCCTTAAAAGTAACCCTAACCTCAACCAGAACCCTAAACAAAACCTAACCCTAACCCTAAACGTGAACCTTAACCTTAACCCTAACCCTGAGTCTAACCCTAAAACTAAAGCTAATCCAAACCCTAATTCTATTCCTAAACCTAAGATTAATCCTAATACTAAATTTCACAATAACAATAACTCTAACCCTAACCCCTTATCCTAAACCTAACCCTAAACCTAAAGCCAACACTCACATTGACACCATCCCTAACCCTAACCCTAATCCCAACCTTAGCCCTAACTTAACACTAACCCTAAACTAAAACTAACCATAACTATAACCATAACCATAAATAATCCTAACCGTAATCCTAAACTTAACACTAATCCTAACTCTTATCTCTTACCCTAATCCTCACCCTAAACAAAACTGTAACTCTAAAGCAAACCATGACACTCAACATAAACCTAACCCTAACTCTAAGCCTAATCCTAAACATAACTCTAAATTTTACACTAAGAATAAACCTAACCTTAACCCCTGACTCTAAACCTAGTTTTAAACTTAATTTACTTCTAAAATTAACTCTAACCCTAATCCTAACCCTAAATCTAATCAAAAACTTAAAAGTAAAGATAACACTAACCCTAACACAGATCCTAACTCTAAATCTAAACCAAATCCTAAACATAATTCTAAACCTAACACTTAAATTTACAATAAGAATAACCCTAACCCTAACCCCATACCCTAATCCTAACCCTAAATGTAATGCTAAACTTAATACTAAAAGTAGCACTAACCCTAAGCCTAAACCAAACCTTAACCCTAACACAAACCCTATACTAATACTAACCCTAATCCTAACCCTAGGACTAATCTTAACTCTAATTCTTACGCTAACCGTAAACCTATACATAACTGTAATCCTAAACTGAACCATAACTTTAAAACTAACACAAATCCTAAGCCTAAACTTAACACTAACCCTAATCTTAACCCTAAAGATACCCTAAGCCTAAAGCTACCACAACAGTAACAGTAACCCTAACACTAACACTGACCCTAACCCTAACCATAACCCTTACCCTAACTTAAACCTAAGCATAACCCTAACCCTAACCCAAACTTAACCGTAACCATAACCCTAAACACTTACACTACTCAAACCCTAAAATTAACCCTAACCTAAATCTAAGCTTAACCCTAACCCTAAATATATCTGTCATTCTAACCTAAAACCTAACGCTAAAGCTAACGCTAACCATAATCCTAATCCTAACTCTAACCTTTATCCTATGCCTAATACCAAACCTAACCCTAACCTAAAACTATTCCTAACCCGTACCCTAACCTAACCATAAACCTAACTCTAACCATAACCTTAATCCAATCCTAACCCTAATCCTAGCCCTATATACTAATTCTAACTCTTATCTCTTACTCTAACCCTCAACCTAAACATAACTGTAACCCTAACCCAAACCATAACGCAAAACCTAAACTTAATCCTAACCGTAATGCTAATTCTAACCCTATCCGACCCTAAAATAAAACTTATCTGAACCCTAACGGTAATCCTAACCCTAAACCTAACCCTAACACTTACCTTAACCCTAAAACAAAAGCTAATCTTAATCCTAATTCTGAACCTAACCCTAATCGTAACCCTAACCCTAACACTAAACCTAAAGCTAACCCTCATCCTAACTCTAACCCTAACTCTAACACTAATCCTAACCCTCACACTAATTCTAGACACTAACACTAATCTTAACTCTAACATAAACGTAACTTTAACTCTAACTGAAACCATAACGCTAAACCTAACCCTAACCCTAAACCTAATTCTAATTCTAACTCTAACACTAAACCCTAAGCCTAACCCTAATACTAATCCGAATTGTTATCTCTTACACAAACCCTAACACTAACCATAACACTAAACTAAATCTAACCCTAACCATAACCCAAAACTAATCCTAACCCTATTTTTAACCCTAACATTACTCCTAAATCTAACCTCTTATCCAACTCTAATCCTAAATATACCTGTAACACTAACCCAAACCGTAACGCTAAACCTAATCCTAACCCTAAACCTAACCCTAACCTAAACCTCACCTTAACCATAACACTAAACTAATCCTAAAATTAATCCTAACCCTAACACTAATCCTAAATTTAAACTCTTACCATAACACCAACTCTAAACATACGTGTAACCCTTACTCAAAGTTTAATGCTAAACCTAACCCTAATCCTAACCCTAAACTTAACACTAATACTAACTCTACACTAACCCTAAACCTAACCCGAACCTGAAATCTAATGCTAACCTTAACCTTAACCCCAACACTAACCTTAATCCTAATCCTAACGTAACCCTGAACCTAACCATAACCATAACACAAATCTTATCTCTAAACTCTTTCCCTAAACCTAACCTTCACCCTAATACTAACCCCTTCCCCTAAATCTGTTTATCGCCCTAACTCTGACCCTAACCCTAAAACATAACCCTATACCTACCCCTACCTCTAACTCTGAAACTATCCTAAAACTAAAGCTAATCCTAACCCTAATTCTAATGCTAGCCCTAACAATAACCCTAACCCTAAATTTAAAATTGACAATAACCCTAACTCTAACGCTTTACACTAACCCAAACTCTAAAACTAATGCCAACCCTAACCCTAACAATAACCTTAACCTACCTCAAACCGAACGCTAACCCTAAACATAACCCTGAACCTAACCATAACCCTAATTCCAACCTGAACCCCTAACTCTAACTGAAACCTTAACCCTAACCCATACCTACCCAAAACACTAACCCCAACCTAATCCTAAACCTAAACCTGC
>NW_024340955.1:0-544 GCF_902729225.1 Pteropus medius
TGCTTCTTGGCTTTTCCTACCATAATAGCCCTCATTCCACAGGTCAGGGAATCAATGTGGGGATTTTGCCAGCTGCTGAATATGTCTATTTCTTTTTTTTTACCTGGGCCACATGATGCAGCAGATTCAATGGTGCTGGCAGTAGCAGACAGGGATGTTGTTTGGAGCCTCTGGCAGGCCTCTATAGGTGAATCGCAGGGTAGGCTTAGGCTTTTGGAGAAAAGCCCTGCCACCCTCCACAGATAACTATAGTATTCTTCTTTTGAGAAACAGTTCCCGGCCTGCTGCTGGGTCTTAATAGAGACTAAGTGCTTAACCAGGGGCCACCAAGTCACTATGTGACCTGAAATACCCACCAGGAACTGGGTGTTATCTGACCCACCAAGCCATAAAGTTGGGTATGCACAGCAGCACTCTATCATCAAATGAAAGTGATATATCAAGATGGGGCTGAGTAGGCCCTAAAGACACAAGTAAGTTACATGAAGAAGTAGCCCACATGCTCACACTCTTTCTCTCCCAGCCTGCACCTATGGCCTCAGAG
>NW_024340956.1:0-543 GCF_902729225.1 Pteropus medius
GAAATGACCTAGAGAAGCGAAGCCCCAAATTCTGACTTTCGTCAGGAGCGTCGGGAACTAAGCAACAATTTGGGCCAGTGGGAAGAAAGAGCATCATGTTTTTGCTTTTTGTCCATCAGCCTCTGAGCTTCCGTTCAGACCGCGTGGCTGACCACCGCACAGGCCCGCTCTTCCCCCTTATCCTATACCTTAATGTGGCACAAGTAACAAATGGCTTTTCTACAGTTAATCGAGAGTCGCACACGAGCCGGCTCCTGTCCCCCAGCAGTGTCAGCCACGCAGACGACACCCGGGTAACTGTTTCTACAGAGGAACAGGCTCTCACGACACCGTCGTGTGGGTGTCGCTTTTCCTTAGGGAGACCGGTTCCCTGCAAAAAATGTCCCATCTACGGCTTTCGTTTGCTCAAAGACCTACGAGCATCATCCTGAGTTTTCTAGAACTTAATGCTACTCGCGTAACTTTTCACTGGATACGTATAACCTTGTCCACGTTTGCCCAGCCGGGCTCGTCCTCAGGGCGTATATGAAAACACCTGTCACC
>NW_024340957.1:0-374 GCF_902729225.1 Pteropus medius
CATATCTGAAAAAAGATTAATATTCAAAATATATATAAAGAATTCATACAACTTATCACTAAACAAAAACGAACAAAAAACCCAAACAATCCAATAAAAAATAGGCAGAGGCCCTGAATAGCCATTTCTCCAAAGATGACATACAAATAGCCAACAGACATACGAAAAGATACTCAATATCACTAATCATCAGGGAAATGCAAATGAAAACCACAGTGAAATACTACCTCATACCTGTCAGAATGGCTATCATAAAAAATAAATAAATAAATAAATAAATAAATAAATAAATAAATAAATAAATAAATAATCAGTGCTAGTGAGGATGTACATTATTGATGGGGTTATAAATTGATAGAGCTACTATTGAAATG
>NW_024340958.1:0-1007 GCF_902729225.1 Pteropus medius
GGGACTTCCTCACTGGGACGTCCCCTGGCCTGGACGCCGTCCCCTCGTGCTGGCTAATGTGCTGCCACCAGCTACCTGTGTGAGGATTACAGCCCAGTCCCTAGAGAGCCATCCTGTGGGCCAAGTCAGGGAGCCCTGGTGCCAGGCTTGACTGGCCTCGCTTGGGCGAAGTGCCCTCCCTGAACAGCCGGGGTGGCCGGCATCACAAGGTGTCAAGGCCCCTGAGGAGCGCTGCATTTGAATGGAGTGGGGAGGGCGTGGTGCCCCCCCTCCCCCCCTCCCGCAGCAGGGCACTGGTCAGAGAACCCCGCAGGTGGCCGGGGTCACTGCTTACAGGCATGGCAGCAGCAAGACAGAGGGAAGAGGTGAGGATAGAGATGAGGGGACCGTGAGGAGGCCACCACCCTGTCCGGGGTGGAACAGAGGGCCTGACTGGGCACTGGCCCAGGCAGAGGGACACTTCCCTCTGCTCACTGGTCCATCAACCACGGCGCGCCGGGCGTACTGACCGATGCGCACTTGTCTCTCTCTGGACGTTTGGAGAGAAGACCCGAGAGCCACATGCTTCTAGCTGTCGCCCACGCCTGGGCTGATGCCTTTGTCTGTGGAAGGGGCTGAACCCAAGGAGCCCTAGGTGCCCCGAGAGAAGGACAGACAGGCCGCGAACCTTTGCCTGTACCTCTACCCTGCCTGTGGGTCAGATGCCACCTGGGATGGTTCTGTGAAAAATCTGTCATCTATCTTCTATTGCTATACCTGTCATTTATCTACCATCTATGTTATCAATCAATTTACCTATCATCTGTCCTTATCTCTATGTATCTAACAACTACCTATTGATCTACCTATTAGTTATAGAGGGAGGTGGGGTGTGGGCCGCCCTGTGCTACCGTAGTGGAGTGGTGGTTTTCCAAGTGTGGCCCCAGAATGGGCACCCACAGCACCCCTGGGAACCTGTCGGAAAACCTGATTCCAGCCGGGGCTCGAACAAGCCCTCAGGTGGCCCT
>NW_024340959.1:0-8394 GCF_902729225.1 Pteropus medius
TCTGATTTCCACTGCGGAAAGCGGGAAGGAGCCGAGGCTTTAGGAAGGAGCCCCGGGGCCTCTGGGATGAAAGAGATCATGCTGAATTGTGGCTCTGGAACGCCCGGTGTCCACACTGCGGGGAGGAGGAGGTGCTATGAGCGCCCTGTCTTCTGTGGTAGACCAGGGGTCCACGCAGGTTTCCTTCAAAAATCCACCATATACATATATATGCATATAGATGAACATATATATGCATATAGATGAACATATATATGCATATATATGTATATGGTAGCTTTGGCAAAAAGCTCTCTGGTGACGTCCATTTTGACCCCGAATCGCAGACTCCCGAGAAAAGGCTCCCTTGCGGCAAATGCACAGCCCTCCGGGGCCCCTGGGGCTCTGTGGGCGATGCTCGGTCATCTGCGGGTACTGGGGTACCGAAGTTGGAGGAGCACTCACTGACACTTTGAGCTCCTAGAGGTACAAACTACGTCTCATTCGTCTCTGTATCCTCTTGCAGGGTTCGGGGCCACCCACAGACAGCGTACCCAGGGATGCTTTGGCCCCTGCGTCCATGGCGGCCGTCACCCGCTGGAAAGAGTTCAGTTGGGAGACACTGTAGACAGCTGTGGGTCTGAATTCGGCCTCCGTGCCTTAGGAGCTTTGCGATCAGCTCTTTGAGCCTTTCATTTCTTCATTTGGAATGCATCCACGGGGACCATTGCGACCATCCCAGGCAGAAAGGTGAGGGAGAGGGAGGTGTCTGCTTCCGTCCTGAAGTCTGATTTCCACTGCGGAAAGCGGGAAGGAGCCGAGGCCTTAGGAAGGAGCCCAGGGGCCTCTGGGATGAAAAGAGATCATGCTGAATTGTGGCTCTGGAACGCCCGGTGTCCACACTGCGGGGAGGTGGGGGTGCTAGGAGCGGCCTGTCTCCTGTGGTAGAGCAGGGGTCCAGGCAGGTTTCCTTCGATAATCCACCATATACATATCTATGCATATAGATGAACATATATATGCATATATATGTATATGGTAGCTTTGGCAAAAAGCTCTCTGGTGACGTCCATTTCGAGCCAGAATCGCAGACTTCCGAGAAAAGGCTCACTTGCGGCAAATGCAGCCCTCCCGGGGCCTTGGGGCTCTGTGGGCGATGCTCGGTCATCTGCGGGTACTGGGGTAGCGAAGTTGGAGAAGCACTCAGTGACACTTTGAGCTCCTAGAGGTACAAACTACGTCTCATTCGTCTCTGTATCCTCTTGCAAGGTTCACGGCCACCCACAGACAGCGTAGCCAGGGATACTTTGGGCCCTCCGTCCATGGGGGCCATCACCCGCTGGAAAGAGGTCAGCTGGGAGACACCGCAGACAGCTGTGGGTCTGAATTCGGCCTCCGTGCCTTAGGAGCTTTGCGATCAGCTCTCTGAGCCTTCATTTCTTCATTTTGAATGCGTCCACGGGGACCATCACGACCATCCCAGGCAGAAAGGTGAGGGCGAGGGAGGTGTCTGCTTCCGTCCTGAAGTCTGATTTCCACTGCGGAAAGCGGGAAGGAGCCGAGGCCTTAGGAAGGCGCCCCGGGGCCTCTGGGATGAAAAGAGATCATGCTGAATTGTGGCTCTGGAATGCCCGGTGTCCACACTGCGGGGAGGTGGAGGTGCGAGGAGCGGCCTGTCTTCTGTGGTAGAGCAGGGGTCCAGGCAGGTTTCCTTCGAAAATCCACCATATACATATATATGTATATAGATGAACATATATATGCATATATATGTATATGGTAGCTTTGGTAAAAAGCTCTCTGGTGACGTCCATTTCGAGCCAGAATCGCAGACTTCCGAGAAAAGGCTCACTTGCGGCAAATGCACAGCCCTCCCGGGGCCTTGGGGCTCTGTGGGCGATGCTCGGTCATCTGCGGGTACTGGGGTAGCGAAGTTGGAGGAGCACTCACTGACACTTTGAGCTCCTAGAGGTACAAACTACGTCTCATTCGTCTCTGTGTCCTCTTGCAGGGTTCACGGCCACCCACAGACAGCGTAGCCAGGGATGCTTTTGGCCCTCCGTCCATGGGGGCCGTCACCCGCTGGAAAGAGGTCAGCTGGGAGACACCGCAGACAGCTGTGGGTCTGAATTCGGCCTCCGTGCCTTAGGAGCTTTGCGATCAGCTCTCTGAGCCTTTTATTTCTTCATTTTGAATGCGTCCACGGGGACCATCACGACCATCCCAGGCAGAAAGGTGAGGGCGAGGGAGGTGTCTGCTTCCGTCCTGAAGTCTGATTTCCACTGCGGAAAGCGGGAAGGAGCCGAGGCCTTAGGAAGGAGCCCCGGGGCCTCTGGGATGAAAAGAGATCATGCTGAATTGTGGTTCTGGAACGCCCGGTGTCCCCACTGCGGGGAGGTGGAGGTGCTAGGAGCGGCCTGTCTTCTGTGGTAGATCAGGTGTCCACGCAGGTTTCCTTCGAATATCCACCATATACATATATATGCATATAGATGAACATATATATGCATATATATGTATATGGTAGCTTTGGCAAAAAGCTCTCTAGTGACGTCCATTTCGAGCCAGAATCGCAGACTTCCGAGAAAAGGCTCTCTTGCGGCAAATGCACAGCCCTCCGGGGCCTTGGGGCTCTGTGGGCGATGCTCGGTCATCTGCGGGTACTGGGGTAGCGAAGTTGGAGGAGCACTCACTGACACTTTGAGCTCCTAGAGGTACAAACTACGTCTCATTCGTCTCTGTATCCTCTTGTAGGGTTCACGGCCACCCAGAGACAGCGTAGCCAGGGATGCTTTGGCCCCTCCGTCCATGGGGGCCGTCACCCGCTGGAAAGAGGTCAGCTGGGAGACACTGCAGACAGCTGTGGGTCTGAATTCGGCCTCCGTGCCTTAGGAGCTTGCGATCAGCTCTCTGAGCCTTTCATTTCTTCATTTTGAATGCGTCCACGGGACCATCACGACCATCCCAGGCAGAAAGGTGAGGGCGAGGGAGGTGTCTGCTTCCGTCCTGAAGTCTGATTTCCACTGCGGAAAGCGGGAAGGAGCCGAGGCCTTAGGAAGGAGCCCCGGGGCCTCTGGGATGAAAAAGAGATCATGCTGAATTGTGGCTCTGGAACGCCCGGTGTCCACACTGCGGGGAGGTGGAGGTGCGAGGAGCCGCCTGTCTCCTGTGGTAGAGCAGGGGTCCAGGCAGGTTTCCTTCGAAAATCCACCATATACATATATATGCATATAGATGAACATATATATGCATATATATGTATATGGTAGCTTGGCAAAAAGCTCTCTGGTGACGTCCATTTTGAGCCAGAATCGCAGACTTCCGAGAAAAGGCTCACTTGCGGCAAATGCACAGCCCTCCCGGGGCCTTGGGGTTCTGTGGGCGATGCTCGGTCATCTGCGGGTACTGGGGTAGCGAAGTTGGAGGAGCACTCACTGACACTTTGAGCTCCTAGAGGTACAAACTACGTCTCATTCGTCTCTGTATCCTCTTGCAGGGTTCACGGCCACCCACAGACAGTGTAGCCAGGGATGCTTTGGCCCCTCCGTCCATGGGGGCCGTCACCCGCTGGAAAGAGGTCAGCTGGGAGACACCGCAGACAGCTGTGGGTCTGAATTCGGCCCCCGTGCCTTAGGAGCTTTGCGATCAGCTCTCTTCTGAGTTTTCATTTCTCTTCTATTTGAATGTGTGTCCACGGGGACCACTGGGCCGACCATCCCAGGCAGAAAGCAGAGGGCGAGGAGGTGTCTGCTTCCGTCCTGAAGTTCGATTTCCACCGCTGAAAGCGGAAGGAAAGTCGAGGCTCAGGGAAGGAGCCCGGGGCCCTGGGATGAAAAGAGATCATGCTGAATTGTGGCTCTTGAACGCCCGGTGTCCACACTGCGGGGAGGTGGAGGTGCTAGCAGCGGCCTGTCTTCTGTAGTAGACCAGGGGTCCACGCAGGTTTCCTTCAAAATCCACCATATACATATATATGCATATAGGTATATGCATATATATGTACATGGTAGCTTTGGCGAAAAGCTCTCTGGTGACGTCCATTTTGAGCCAGAATCGCAGACTTCCGAGAAAAGGCTCACTTGCGGCAAATGCACAGCCCTCCCGGGGCCTTGGGACTCTGTGGGCCATGCCGGGTCATCTGCTGGTACTGGGGTGGCGAAGTTGGAGGAGCAATCACTGACACTTTGAGCTCCTAGAGGTACAAACAACGTGTCATTCGTCTCTGCATCCTCTTGCATGGGTCAGGGACGCCCACAGACAGCGTAGCTGGGATGCTTTGCCCTCCGTCCATGGGGCCGCCACCCGCTGGAAAAGAGGTCAGCTGTGAGACACTGCAAGACAGCTTCTGAATTCTCGGCCTCCGCGTCTTGGGGGAGCTTTGGCAGTGATCAGCTCTTTGAGCCTTTCATTTCTTCATTTTGAATGCGTCCCCGGGGACCATTACGACCATCCCAGGCAGAAAGGTGAGGGAGAGGGAGGTGTCTGCTTCCGTCCTGAAGTCTGATTTCCACTGCGGAAAGCGGAAGGAGCCGTGCCTGAGGAAGGAGCCCCGGGGCCTCCGGGATGAAAAGAGATCATGCTGAATTGTGGCTCTGGAACGCCCGGTGTCCACACTGCGGGGAGGTGGAGGTGCGAGGAGTGGCCTGTCTTCTGTGGTAGAGCAGGGGTCCACGCAGGTTTCCTTCGAAAATCCACCATATACATATATATGCATATATATGAACATATATATGCATATATATGTATATGGTAGCTTTGGCAAAAAGCTCTCTGGTGACGTCCATTTCGAGCCAGAATCGCAGACTTCCGAGAAAAGGCTCACTTGCGGCAAATGCACAGCCCTCCCGGGCCTTGGGGCTCTGTGGGCGATGCTCGGTCATCTGCGGGTACTGGGGTAGCTAAGTTGGAGGAGCACTCACTGACACTTTGAGCTCCTAGAGGTACAAACTACGTCTCATTCGTCTCTGTATCCTCTTGCAGGGTTCACGGCCACCCACAGACAGCGTAGCCAGGGATGCTTTGGCCCCTCCGTCCATGGGGGCTGTCACCCGCTGGAAAGAGGTCAGCTGGGAGACACTGCAGACAGCTGTGGGTCTGAATTCGGCCTCCGTGCCTTAGGAGCTTTGCGATCAGCTCTCTGAGCCTTTCATTTCTTCATTTTGAATGCGTCCACGGGGACCATCATGACCATCCCAGGCAGAAAGGTGAGGGCGAGGGAGGTGTCTGCTTCCGCCCTGAAGTCTGATTTCCACTGCGGAAAGCGGGAAGGAGCCGAGGCCTTAGGAAGGAGCCCCGGGGCCTCTGGGATGAAAAGAGATCATGCTGAATTGTGGCTCTGGAACGCCCGGTGTCCACACTGCGGGGAGGTGGAGGTGCGAGGAGCGGCCTGTCTTCTGTGGTAGAGCAGGGGCCCAGGCAGGTTTCCTTTGAAAATCCACCATATACATATATATGCATATAGATGAACATATATATGCATATATATGTATATGGTAGCTTTGGCAAAAAGCTCTCTGGTGACGCCCATTTCGAGCCAGAATCGCAGACTTCCGACAAAAGGCTCACTTGCGGCAAATGCACAGCCCTCCCGGGGCCTTGGGGCTCTGTGGGCGATGCTCGGTCATCTGCGGGTACTGGGGTAGCGAAGTTGGAGGAGCACTCATTGACACTTTGAGCTCCTAGAGGTACAAACTACGTCTCATTCGTCTCTGTATCCTCTTGCAGGGTTCACGGCCACCCACAGACAGCGTAGCCAGGATGCTTTGGCCCCTCCGTCCATGGGGGCCGTCACCCGCTGGAAAGAGGTCAGCTGGGAGACACTGCAGACAGCTGTGGGTCTGAATTCGGCCTCCGTGCCTTAGGAGCTTTGCGATCAGCTCTCTGAGCCTTTCATTTCTTCATTTGAATGCGTCCACGGGGACCATCACGACCATCCCAGGCAGAAAGGTGAGGGCGAGGGAGGTGTCTGCTTCCGTCCTGAAGTCTGATTTCCACTGCGGAAAGCTGGAAGGAGCCGAGGCCTTAGGAAGGAGCCCCGGGGCCTCTGGGATGAAAAGAGATCATGCTGAATTGCGGCTCTGGAACGCCCGGTGTCCACACTGCGGGGAGGTGGAGGTGCGAGGAGCGGCCTGTCTTCTGTGGTAGAGCAGGGGTCCAGGCAGGTTTCCTTCGAAAAATCCACCATATACATATATATGCATATAGATGAACATATATATGCATATATATGTATATGGTAGCTTTGGCAAAAAGCTCTCTGGTGACGTCCATTTTGAGCCAGAATCGCAGACTTCCGAGAAAAGGCTCACTTGCGGCAAATGCACAGCCTTCCCGGGGCCTTGGGGCTCTGTGGGCGATGCTCGGTCATCTGCGGGTACTGGGGTAGCGAAGGTGGAGGAGCACTCACTGACACTTTGAGCTCCTAGAGGTACAAACTACGTCTCATTCGTCTCTGTATCCTCTTGCAGGGTTCACGGCCACCCACAGACAGCGTAGCCAGGGATGCTTTGCCCCTCCGTCCATGGGGGCCGTCACCCGCTGGAAAGAGGTCAGCTGGGAGACACTGCAGACAGCTGTGGGTCTGAATTCGGCCTCCGTGCCTTAGGAGCTTTGCGATCAGCTCTCTGAGCCTTTCATTTCTTCATTTTGAATGTGTCCACGTGGACCATCACGACCATCCCAGGCAGAAAGGTGAGGGCGAGGGAGGTGTCTGCTTCCGTCCTGAAGTCTGATTTCCACTGCGGAAAGCGGGAAGGAGCTGAGGCCTTAGGAAGGAGCCCCGGGGCCTCTGGGATGAAAAGAGATCATGCTGAATTGTGGCTCTGGAACGCCCGGTGTCCACACTGCGGGGAGGTGGAGGTGCTAGAAGCGGCCTGTCTGATCTCAAATGTCTAAGGAAAACACAGCCTTTTGTTATTAAAATCACCATATATATATAAATATATATATAGAAAGAGAGAGAGAAATCCATAGATACATAGATAGATAGATAGATAGATAGATAGATAGTTAGATAGATAGATGGATAGATAGATAGATATAGAGATATCTATAGATATAGATAAAGATATAGATATAGATATATCTAGGGGAGCTCTGGCAAAAAGCACTCTACAGACGTGCATTTTGAGGCAGAATCGCAGATTTCCGAGAAAAGGCTCACTTTCGGCCAATGCACAGCCCTCCCGGGGCCTTGGGCTCTGTGGGCGATGCTCGGTCATCTGCTTCTACTTGGCTACCGAAGTTGGAGGAGCACTCACTGACACTTTGAGCTCCTAGAGGTACAAACTACGTCTCATTCGTCTCTGTATGCTCTTGCAGGGTTCAGGGCACCCCACAGACAGCGTACCCAGGGATGCTTTGGCCCCTGCGTCCATGGCGGCCGTCACCCGCTGGAAAGAGTTCAGTTTGGAGACACTGCAGACAGCTGTGGGTCTGAATTCGGCCTCCGTGCCTTAGGAGCTTTGCGATCAGCTCTTTGAGCCTTTCATTTCTTCATTTTGAATGTGTCCACGGGGACCATTACGACCATCCCAGGGAGAAAGGTGAGGGAGAGGGAGGTGTCTGCTTCCGTCCTGAAGTCTGATTTCCACTGCGGAAAGCGGGAAGGAGCCGAGGCCTGAGGAAGGAGCCCCGGGGCCTCCGGGATGAAAAGAGATCATGCCGAATTGTGGCTCTGGAACGCCCGGTGTCCACACTGCGGGGAGGTGGAGGTGCGAGGAGCGGCCTGTCTTCTGTGGTAGAGCAGGTGTCCAGGCAGGTTTCCTTCGAAAATCCACCATATACATATATATGCATATAGATGAACATATATAAGCATATATATGTATATGGTAGCTTTGGCAAAAGCTCTCTGGTGACGTCCATTTCGAGCCAGAATCGCAGACTTCCGAGAAAAGGCTCACTTGCGGCAAATGCACAGCCCTCCCGGGGCCTTTGGGCTCTGTGGGCGATGCTCGGTCATCTGCGGGTACTGGGGTAGCGAAGCTGGAGGAGCACTCACTGACACTTTGAGCTCCTAGAGGTACAAACTACGTCTCATTCGTCTCTGTATCCTCTTGTAGGGTTCAGGGCCACCCACAGACAGCGTAGCCAGGGATGCTTTGGCCCCTCCGTCCATGGGGGCCGTCACCCGCTGGAAAGAGGTCAGCTGGGAGACACTGCAGACAGTTGTGGGTCTGAATTCGGCCTCCGTGCCTTAGGAGCTTTGCGATCAGCTCTCTGAGCCTTTCATTTCTTCATTTTGAATGCGTCCACGGGACCATCACGACCATCCCAGGCAGAAAGGTGAGGGAGAGGGAGGTGTCTGCTTCCGTCCTGAAGTCTGATTTCCACTGCGGAAAGCGGGAAGGAGCTGAAAGTTTCCAGAAGGAGCCCCGGGGCCTCTGGGATGAAAAGAGATTGCGCTGGAATTGT